>NW_027397093.1:16626963-16699365 GCF_003265705.2 Callorhinus ursinus | reverse complement strand
ATAAATTTGTGTTGTTCAAGCTACTCAGTTTGTGGTATTTTGTTACAGCAGCCCTAGAACACTAACACAGTTGTCCAAACTTTATACATTCTAAAGAAAGGTCTGCCCTATGCCAAGCTCCAAGGGCATAATCCCAAAGTCTGGAATATCCTGTTAAGAATGTTTTTGTTTACCTGTGAGCTTGAGGCCACATCAGAACAATGTGATTTATGGTGGGGGCCATGGGCTTCACCTCTGAAGGGACTGAGCAAATTAAATTCACATTTAATGGGGCGCCTGGGTGGCTCAGTTGGTTGAACATCTGACTCTCTTGGTTTCGGCTTATGTCATGATCTCATGGGTCATGAGATCAACCCCTGTGTCAGGCTCCGTGCTCAGCAGGGAGTCTGTCTGAAGACTCCCTCTGCCCCTCCCCACACTTTCTCTCTCTCTGAAATAAATAAAACTCAAAAAAATTTAAATTCACATTTAACTAGTTTTTATCCTACACAGCCTTAATATAGTGCAAAGTAACTATCAACCATTATATATATGACACACACATATATATATATAATTTGTGGTAAAATATACATAAAATTTCCCATTTTACTGCACATCTATAAACAGAAAAAATGACCAATGGAAGGTAGGAACTGTGGAGAGTTGATTCATGGGAGAAAAAGGCCCCTGGCGCTGCACAGGGGAGGGAGGCCTAGTGGTGGAGTGGGTAGTGAGAGACAAGGGGAGGGAGAAAGAGTTTGGGGTGGGGGTGGGGGTTAGAAGTGAAAACACACAGAGGACTGTACAAGAAAACTGTTCCCCAAAACCACTGACTAGAAGAAAGGAGAGGGTTTCAACACTGCCAGTTTTTTATAAACAGCAGAGTGCAGAGTTTGAAGTTTTGGAGGTCAGTGCCATAGGCAGGGTTGTCTGGCAGCGCTCCAGGAGGGAAGCAGCCGGGGCCATAGGAGCAGGCAGAGCAGTCTGAGGATCTCCTGGGTTGCACAGGGAGAAACGGTTCCCCCTGCTGGGAGTGCATTTGGTAGAGGTGACATTGGTTTTTTTGTTGTTGTTGTTGTTTTAAGATTTTATTTATTTATTCATGAGAGACAGAGAGAGAGAGGCAGAGGGAGAAGCAGGCTCCCAAGCAGCAGGGAGCCCGATGCGGGACTCGATCCCAGGACCCTGGGATCATGACCTGAGCCGAAGGCAGACGCCCAACCATCTGCCACCCAGGTGCCCGAGGTGATACTGGTTTTGTTTTTTTGGATACAGAAAGAGCAATTCTTTTATTTTTTTAATTTTCTATATTTTTTTAAATTTAGTATCAAGCTTCTCTTAACAAGCAGACCAAAACACACCTATCTTCCTTTATTTTTTAAATTTAAAATTTTTATTTTATTTTGCTTTATCTTTTTTTTTTTTATTTATTCATCCCAAAAGGAAGAACAGGAAGAAATGATGACCAGGGATTTAATCAATACAAATATAAGTAAGATGTCTGAACTAGAATTTAAAACAATTATAAGGATATTAGCTAGACTTGAAAAAAGCATAGAAGACACCAGAGAATCCCTTACTGCAGAGATAAAAGAGCTAAAAGCTAGTCAAGCTGAAATTAAAAATGCTATAAATGAGATGCAAACCCAAATGGATGCCGTAACAATGAGGACAGACGAAGCAGAGGAATCAGTGGTATTGAAAACAAAATTATGGAAAATAATAAAGCTGAAAAGAAGAGGGAAACAAAGATGATGGATCGCAAAGGTAGACTCAGGGAACTCTGATTTATTAAAACATTAATAACATTCATATCATGAGTCCCAGAATGATGAAGAGAGAGAAAAAGAGGCAGAAGGTTTATTTGAGCAAATTATAGCTGAACATTTCCCCTTAAGTAATCTGGGGAAGGACACAGACATTAAAATCCAAGAAGCATGGAGAACTCCCATTAAATTCAACAAAGCCAGCCATCACCAGAGATATCACAGTCAAATTCACAAAATACACAGACAAGGAAAGAATCCTGAAAGCAGCAAGGGAAAAAAAAGTCCTTAACCTACAAGGGGAGACAGATCAGGATCACAGCAGATTTGTCCACAGTAGCCTGGCAGGCCAGAAGAGAATGACAGGATATATTTAAAGTGCTGAACAGGAAAAATATGCAGCCAAGAATGCTTTATTCTGCAAGGCTGTCATTCAGAATAGGAGGAGAGATGAAGAGCTTCCCAGACAAACAAAAACTAAAGGAGTTCACTGACCACTAAACCAGCCTTGCAAGAAATAGTAAGGGAGACTCTGGGGAAAAAAACAAAAGCAACAAAAACTAGAAAGGAATGGAGAACATCATCAGAAACACCAACTTTACAGATAACACAACGGCACTAAATTCGTATCTTTCAATGATGACTCTGAATGTAAATGGGCTAAATGCTCTAATCAAAAGACATAGGGTATCAGAATGGATAAAAAACCAAGACCCATCTACATGCCGCCTCTAACAGACTCATTTTAGACCTAAAGATCCAATCAGAAATTCTGTACCCATTACACAACTCCTCTGTTCTCCCCTTCCCCAAGTCCCTGGTAACCACTATTCGTTCTGTCTCTATACATCTGACTGTTCTAGGTACCTCATATAAGAACAGTCCTATGATATATTGTCCTTTTGTGTCTGGCTCTTTTGACTTAGCATAATATTTGCAAGGTTCAACCATGTTGTACCATGTATCAAAATTTTATGCCTTTTTATGGCTAATTTTCAATTACACGCACATATCACATTTTTTTATCCATTCATCTGTTGATGGGACACTCGAGTTGTTCACACCTTTTGGCTACTGTGAATCAACAAATTTCTGATGAAACTAAATCGTAGCAAAACAACTAATTTTAAAATTCCATTTCCTTTCCCATTTGAAAGCAAATGATCTCAAGGTACAGTTTCAAGGGTAACAAAATGCACCCCTAAGTGACTAAACTTTACAAACAGAAATACATGATTCCTTACAATATTCGTGCTGCTTTAAATTACAAAATCTCTTTGTTATCAACAGTGCTCTTCATGGAAGAAACTAATATAATAAAATACCAACATGCCACTAAGTACACAAGAACAGTATTACTAAAATAAATGCATGTTCTAAACCTAAGAGTGACTGGAAGAAAATAAAGGCATATACTAAATACAAAATGAAACAAAAACAAGAAAAAATAGTATCATCTGCTGACCTTTGATAAATAAAAGCATAACTGAGAATAGCCTTTTTCGTTACCAAAAAAATAAAAAAATCTTCAAGGTCACTGATAAAAAGTTATGGACCTTTTCAAATATCAACCTTCAAAGTATGCTCATCACTGAATAAAATCTTGACAGACCCCAGTCCTCACAATTCAAAGAAAAATCCCTAAGGAAATCAGACACAGTAAAATGAAGAAGAAGAAAATTCTGAGGAACAGTTTAGAATGATAAAGGAAACATTTTTAAAAGCATATTTTATCTTTTTTTAAAAAAAGATTTTATTTATTTGAAAGAGAGCGAGAGAGCACGAGTGGGGTGGGGGCAGAGAGAGAAGCAGGCTCTCTGCTGAGCAGGGAGCCTGATGCAAGGCTCAGTCCTGGGACTCCAGGATCATGATCTGAGCCGCAAGGCAGATACTTAACTGACTGAGTCACCCAGGCGCCCCAAAAAGCATATTTTAGTTGTAGCATGTTAAAAAAGTAAATGAGAAAACAGCATTCAAATATTTCAAACTCTTTAGTAAATTAATACCAATGAAAAAATAACCAGATCTACTGAAAAAATACTAGAAAATAAAAATAAATCACAGATGTGGCTAAAGCAGTAGGCATGTAAAAGCAAATTTAAAAAATTTAATACTTTAAATAGGTAATATATTCATCTGATTCAAATTTCAAAAAGAAAGAAACTGTCATGTATTTTAAAGTCCTGTATATACCCAAGTAAACTGAAAGCAGGGTCTTCAAGAGATATCTGTACACCCATGTTTACATGACTCACAACAGTCACAAAAGGTGGAAACAATCCAAGTGTCCACCAACAGGTGAGCAGATAAAATGTATATATGTACAATAAAATGTTATTCAGCCTTAAAAAGGAAGGAAATCCTAACACATGCTACAACATGGATAAACCTTAAGGCCATTATGCTAAATTTATGAAGTCAGTCAGTCACAAAAAGACAAATACTGTATGATTCCACTTACATGAGTACCCAGAGCCAAGTCAAATACATAGAGACCAAATGTAGAATGGTGTTTGCCAGCCGTGGGAGGAGTGAATGCAGAGTTGCTGTTTAATGAATACAGAGTTCTAGTTTTGTAAGATGAAAAGAGTTCTGGAGACTGGTTGTGCAACAATGGGAATGTACAACACTACCGAATTGTACACCTTAAATGGTTAAGAACAATGGGAATGTACAACACTACCAAATTGTACACCTTAAATGGTTAAGTTCATAAATTTTATGTTATGTGTATTTCACACAAAACAAAAATACTCCTGCCCACTGGCATCGAGCCACCACTCAGTTCCCATACGCTCAGCCCTCTGAAACCATTTTTCTACTTTATCATGAGTTTCCTTATGCATAAATAAGCAAGTATAAACAAACTAAGCAAATGTATACACTATTCTGTATCTTGGTATTTTCATTAAACAACTTATTTTGGAATTATTTCATTTCAAACACAGAAAACTTCATCATTTAAGAGCAACATTTCAACAACTTTAATGTGTGTAGCAAAGCTTTAATATAATAAAACTTACCAGTATCTGGTGGACACTGCCCATTATAAGGGAACCAATTTCCTTTCACAGTGAAAGGACTTTTCCTGTTGCTTGTTGAACCAGTTCCTAGCTGCCCATTACCACCAAGTCCAAAAGAATAAATTCGTCCTGATGAAGGAACAAAAGCAGAAGTGTGCTGCCTAGAGTAAAATGATAGAAAATCTCAGACTCTGTTACCTTCCAAACAATTTACATTTAGAAAAGCACACAAATATTAACTGATAATTTGTCTTCAAAAATACATTAACAAAACTATTACAGTTCTAAAATGTTCTGTACAAATTAGTTATTAAAAGTCTTACTCTAAAAGAAGATAGCAGGAGGGGAAGAATGAAGGGGAGGAAGTCAAAGGGGGAGATGAACCATGGAGAGACGATGGACTCTGAAAAACAAACTGAGGGTTCTAGAGGGGAGGTGGGTGGGGGGATGGGTTAGACTGGTGATGGGTATTAAAGAGGGCACGTTCTGCATGGAGCACTGGGTGTTATACACAAACAATGAATCATGGAACACTGCATCAAAAACTAATGATGTAATGTATGGTGATTAACATAACAATAAAAATTTAAAGGTTAAAAAAAAAGTCTTACTCTACACTGAATGAATTCTCTACCCAGAAAATTTCCACAAATGTCCAAATTTAGAAAGGCCCAGACCTATAGTGGAATCCCTTATAAGAGATGATTCAGCACAAGAGGTAGCATCTAACTATACTGTCCAAGTTCCCTTCCCTTCCCTGTAACATTCTAGCCTAAAGGATCTATGACAACCCACCTTTGGACACCAATCAAAAGTTTTACAGTAAGAACTGGGCAAGTAATCCAGGACCAATCAGAAGATTGAGGGGTGTGTGTGTGTGTATGTGTGTATAATAAAACAATGCATAAATATATAAAATGAAACAATGTATCCTTTCTTCTAAAGAAACTGATCCTTATATCTATGCACCCAGACTCCTTTGGAGGTAGCAGAGTGGAAGCAAATCTAAGAAACTGCAGAACTGAAGCTGAAAAAACCCACTAATCAGTGAACCTATGCAACTCCCTCTGATGTTTCACCACTGTATGTTTAAGAACCTTGTATGTTTGGGTTGAAGATGATTATCCAGCTCAGGCCTTGTGTTCCTCAATCTCAGGTTTTATGGCTTCAATCAAGTCCGGCAAATTCTTAAGTGTTATTTCTATAAATACTGTCTCTCTCACATTTATTCAATTATTTTCTCCTTGACAGTATTATACAAATGTTGCAACTTCCCAATATATCCTACCTACTCAATATATCCTACCTGTCTTTTAATCTCTCTTTTATATCTGTGCCCCTTTGTGGGTAATTTCTCTCGATCTGTTTTTCAAATCATACTCTTCTTTTTAGCAGTGTGTCTAACCTGCTGTTTTAATTACCCACTTTATTTTAAATTTTAATGATGAAATTTTTATCCCATTTCTAGAAGTTTTTTTTTTACCCCAAATCTGCCACCCTGTTTTTCATTTAAAACGCATTTTACATTGTGAAATTTAATACATACACACCAACCCAGGGTGACTTTGACAAGCCCCAAACCCACCTTACAGTAGTCCTGTGGTTACAGATTCTCAGAGGAGATTCAAACTCAAAACTAGACCAAGGACAGAAAAGTCTCCTTATGCTAGCAAGGGAATATTTCATGGTGAACCCTTTCCATGATGTGGTTTTATTCAGAGGAGATGGTTTCTCAGGCCTCACTAATGCTTCTATCAGTTCTCAGGTCTCATCTCCTCTCCTAAACTCCTTTGCCCTCTATGGTATACTGTTTATCAAAAGAGCCAAAATTATTCCTCTCTCTATACCCATTATGCTTACAATAGGACTTCTGCAGCTGTTCCCATCAAGATGGGGAATCTACTGGGGCACCTGGGTGGCTCAGTCGGCTAAGTGTCTGCTTTCAGCTCAGGTCATGATCCCAGGGTCCTGGGATGGAGCCCCCTGAGCGGGGACCCTGCTTCTCCCTCTCCCTCTGCCTGCTGCTTCCCACCGCCCTCCCCCCCACCCCGCCTGTGCTCTGTCAAATAAATAAATAAAATCTTAAAAAAAAAAAAAAAGGATGGGGAATCTATTTCTCCATGTCTTAAACCTGGGCTCTAACCTGTGGCTTGCTTTGAATACAGAATGCAGCAGAAATAACAGTGTATCTGATCTGACATTATGCCTTACAAGTGGCTTTGCATTCTTTCCCTCTCTCTCTTTAGAACTCTGTTCTACTAGCTTGAGACCAATCCAAAATTAGCGTGTAAAGGATGACATATAACCTGGAGCAGAAACAAGCTGTCCCAGCTATGACCATGACAAACGACCCAGCCCCTAGCCAGATAATCAGCTGATGAACTGAGTCCAGCTAAGATGAGAACTGCCCAGCTAAGCCTAGCCCAAATTACCGAATCAAAGAACTATCAGCAAAAAAAAAAAAAAAAAAAAAACCTGTTTAAGCCACTAAGTTTCAGGGTGGTTTGATTAGCAATATAGGCTAATTAATATATTACCTACACAGGCAAATTCTTTCAGGGCACCTCCAAAGTCCGTTCAAACAGACACCAATAGCTTTCAGATTTCTTTGTTTTTGCCCTGCGGCATTCCCTTTAGTTTCTGGCAAACTAACCTGTTATTTAAAAAGGTGTTTTGAATCAAAGTGTTTTCAAGTTATCTAGTCTGCCATATTACTGAAAATCTAAGTAGAATCTAAGAACCATTTTACCTTTGAGCCAAGGGAAATCAGAATTTTTTAACCAAGGAAACTCTTTTAACAAATGAAATGTTAAATGGAATCCTAGCATATAAAACAGAAAAACTGCTATGCTTGAAGAAGGGGTTAACATTGCCCAGTCTGCCTCCTTCAGGAAGCAACCACTGTGATATCTCGAAAGAACATACAGCTG
Source organism: Callorhinus ursinus (assembly GCF_003265705.2). Classification (NCBI taxonomy): domain Eukaryota; kingdom Metazoa; phylum Chordata; class Mammalia; order Carnivora; family Otariidae; genus Callorhinus; species Callorhinus ursinus. The sequence continues at coordinate 16,691,664 of NW_027397093.1, read as the reverse complement.
AAAAATTATTGCAATACTAGTTCACTAAACTCCTCCTCAAAATGGTATACCAAAGGAGTGGTTCTTAAACCTTGCTGCATATTGGAATCACCTAGGGGTTAACCTAGGCAATAATATACATTTTTAAAAATATTTTATTTATTTTTTTGACAGAGAGAGACACAGCGAGAGAGGGAACACAAGCAGAGGGAGTGGGAGAGAGAAAAGCAGGCTTCCCGCTGAGCAGGGAGCCCGATGCGGGGCTCGATCCCAGGACCCTGGGATCATGACCTGAGCAGAAGGCAGATGCTTAATGACTGAGCCACCCAGCTGCCCCAATAATATACGTTTCTAAAAGCTCTCCAGAAGATAAACAGCATGAAGTCAGAGTTAAGAGCCACTAAATAAACAACCATCCTAAGTCCTAGATTTGATATAATACCTCAAAAACACTATGATATTATACCACTAGAATTTGAACCTTTTACTTTTGGATCATCACCTTGATGGATTCACATTTCTGGTGTTCCTCAGCTGCTTCCTTTGGGAGGCTTTCGGCAATTATTCCATAAGGAAGTTAATAGATCTTATTGTACTGACTACCTGGAAGTAAAACTGGCCAAGATACCATTTATCTACCTACATTCCCTTTACAGATAAATCCTTACATCTTAATCAATATATAACTGAAAATTTTCCCCCAATACAATAGTTGAATAAATTAATTAAATTACTAAAAAGAATTGAGCTCATAAAGCTAAGAATAACTATCCCAATCATTCTACTTGTTAAGGATTACAAAATTAGATAACATTAAATCACCTGTGATATTTCACAAGGGACTGATGAAGTATTTCACCTGAAAAAAGTTATTTTAAAATATTGCTTTTTAGGGGCACCTGGTTAAACACAGTCAGTTGAGCATCCAACTCTTGGTTTTGGCTCAGGTCATGATCTCAAGGTTGTGAGACTGAGCCCCGCGTTGGGCTACACACTCAGCAAGGAGTCTGCCGGGGATTCTCTCCCTCTGCCCCTCCCCACCACGTGCATGCACAAGCTCTCTCTCTCTCTCTCAAATAAATAAATCTTTAAAAAGTAAATAAATAAAATATTGCTTTATAGTCTTTTAATGAATTATGCATGAAGTAGATAAACAAGAAAAGATAAACTCTCTAAATTTTGGGAACATATATTCATGTATAACTTTAACAGTATAAACAAAATTACAATAGAAGCACCCCTGGCTCATATATACGATGAGCTTTCATTTACTTTTTATGATAAATTCTAGTCCATATATGGGAAAAGGAAGGGAAAGCTTTTGTCAAATCACTCCCATAATTTTTCAAATACATGGTCAAGCACACAAAACTGGCATACAAAGAAACAGGGCACCATGAACACAATTTAGCAGAAAAAAAGAAATAGAAATAGATCCTAAAGATTTTAGATATTGGAATTATCAAACACAAGAGTGTAGAACAACTATGTTCAATAGTTTTTTAGTGTCCAAGAAATAAAAGCCAAGCGTGAAAATTGACAACTGGAAACACTAAAGAAAAAAAATGTCAGATTTTAAAAAGAACCAGTCAGAAAGACGAGTACTAAGAAGTCAAAATAACTAAAATCAAGGTCTTGAAGGATAGGTTTAATGAAATACTGATATAGCATAAGAATAGGCTAAAATACAAATCATAAAAACAATCAAGAAAGCACCAAAGAGGGTCAAAAATGTAGAAAATGAAGAATAAGGCTACAAGGCAGAGGGAGAAGATTCAATACACATCCAGAGTCCCATGAAGAAAGGAGAAGCTATATCTAAAGAGATAATAGCTTAGAATCCCCTATAACTGATCAAAGATATTATTCCACAGATTCAAGAAGCCCATGAGAGAATGAGGAAATCATACTTTGACAAATGAAATCAAAACTGGAGAAAGATAAAAAAGAAACACATTACCTTCAAAAGAGCAACATACTGATTAATAGCTGGCTTCTTCACAACAACCAAAGCCAAAGGACAACAGAATATTATCTTCATAGAATTGAAAGTAATTATACCAAGCTAGAATTCTATAACCGAATAATATCATTTAAGAATGAAGGTAAAATAAAACATTTTTTAGATACATAAGAGTCTGTAGATCTACTCAAAGAAAATTCCAAAGGGTGTTCAGACAAAAGGAATTAGAAAATATAAAGAGTGAAAAAAAAAAAGGTAGTAAATATACAGGTATTTCTAAATGTACCTTGACTATATGAAGCAATGTTTTTGTGAAGTTTAATACATATAGAGAATGAAAAGATGGGAAAGGTAAATGGAAGTCCTTATATTGCCCGGAAAAAGAGAAAGGTATTTATTAATATAAATTAAGGATATATGTTATTTCTGTTTATGTTTAATGTAACAACTAAAAAGGAAGGTATAGTTTCCAAACAAGTAAAGGGAATTAAACTAACTTAAAAAATTATCAATCTAAAGAAAAGCAAAACAGAAAAGAAAAAAAATGAAACATTAAAAATAGAGGGCAAAAACAGTACAAATATTACGGCAAGTTTAAGTGCAAACATATCAGTAATTATAAAACAAACAGAATGGTCCACTTAAAAAGCAAAATTGCCAAAGTGGATTTTTTTTTTAATTCAAGTATAATTAACATACAGTGTTACAGTAGTTTCAGGTGTAAAATATAATGATTCAATAATTCTTATTTTTTTAAAGTTTATGTTTTTTAAAATTATAATTCCTGTATGGTTAACATACAGTGTTATATTAGTTTCAGGTGTACAATATAGTGATTCAAGAACTGTACACATTACTCATTGCTTATCATGATAAATGTACTCTTAATCCTCCTCACTTATTTCACCATTCCCCCACTCACCCTCCCTCTGGCAATCACCAGTTTGTTCTCTATGTTTCAGTCTGCTTTTTTGTCTTTTTCTTCCCTTTGTTCATTTGTTTTGTTTCTTAACATATGAGTGAAATCATAAGGTATTTGTCTTTCTCTATTTCACTTAGCATTATACCCTCTAGATCCATCCATGTTGCAAATGGCAAATTTGCCAGACTACATTTTTAAAGATCCAACTTAATATTGTTTACATGATATTCATCTAGAATGTGCAGAAAGACAAAGTAAAAGAATATGTATGAACAAATATGTAAAGAATGAATATAACAGACAAAATAGGAAAAAATATATTAGCAGATACAGCTCTATTAACATCAGATAAAAGAGACTTTAAAAAATCAAAAGTATTGGGGTGCCTGGGTGGCTTAGTCAGTTAAGCATCCAAATCCTGATCTCAGCTCAGGTCTTGATCTCAGGGTCATGAGTTCAAGCCCTGTACTGGGCTCCACACTGGGCATGGAACCGACTTTAAAAAGAAAAATTTTTTTATATATATATATATTTTACTAGAGGTTTAGAGGTCGATGATGAAAAGTTCGATTCACCAAGGAGAGATAAAACTGGAATTTTATGCACTCAAGAATCAAGATAGCCTCAAAATAAAAAATTGTTAGATCTACAAGAAGAAACTGAAAATAATCAGTGTGAGACAGTATAATATTTATTGTTAACTGATTAAAAATGATCAAGCAAAACAAACAACAACAACAACAACAAAACACCATATAGAAGATCTGAACATTGTTAGAAAAATTTTACATACTGGGCATATACAGAACACTGCATCCCACCACTGAATGAAGACCGAAAGGTATGAAATGAAAAATTGATAAATTTTCCAGAGGTTTCTCTGGAAAACACAGGTTTTAAAAAAGAGATCAGGAAAGAAAGGATAATTTACCAACTTCAAAAAAGAAAAAAAAAAGGAGATCACTACAGAGCCTACAAACATTAAAAAAAAAAAAAAAACCTTAAGATCTGTGCATCTGTGGTATACTGAAATAGTAATCCCATTTCTTTACTATCCTGTAGTATTAAATATACACAGTCCTGTTACAGCCTGATGGGAGATAAGCAGCATGTATTCCCCTACCTTAACCTTAGGTTTGGCCATGTAATTGTAATTTGCTTTGGTCAATAGGAATTTAGTAAATGTGATACAATCAGAAGCTTGAGATGTACATGTACAGGTGTTATTCCCAAGAGAATAAAATACCCAAAGGTAGCCACTGTCACTCTGGCCTGAAATGAGACAAGTAACAAAGCCACCCTTCTTAGCCACAGACTGAGCAAAGTCTCCCTTAATGGACATGCATCTTGAACCAGCTGTAATGTGCAGCAAAAATAAGAGCCGCTCCAGCTAACCCATGGCCCAAAGAAGAACTGTCTCAGAACGATCCACAGAGTAAGAGACAAACATTTCTTAATATAGGTCACTGGCATAATTGTTTGCACAGAGCAACAGGCCAATACAGACATTGGAAACTTTACATTAATATGTTTAAAATTTAAGCAAAAATGGAAAAATTTAACTTACAAATAACTGACTCAAAAAAATTTAAAAGCTGCCTTATAAAGAAACTGAAGAATGTTTTTTAAAATTCCAAAAAATAAAATACCAGGCGCAGATGGCTTTAAATGACAAGGTCTACTAACTTCCAAAGTGGTTCTATTTCAAATAAACAGAAAACAAGGGGACAATCCTCAATATATATTATTAGACTAGCATAACCTTAGTAATAAAATCTGGCTAAAAGAATAAGAACAGAAAATTATAAACCAAGCTCAGCAATAAACATAAAAACAATATTTTAAAAATACTGGCAAACCAAATGCAGCACTATATAAAATGATAACATGATGACTAAATTGGAGTTACTACAGAAAAATAAAGCTGTTTTTAGTTAGTAAAATCCATTTATAGAATTCACCACATTAACAGATTAAAGGGGAAAAATCATAAATTATCTCAATAGATTCAGAAAGATCAACATTAAAAACTTAACATCCATTCATTTAAAAAAAAATCCCTCTAAACTAGGAAAAAAAAAAGAGAAATTCCTTAATCTGATATAGGTATCTACAAAAAATGTACGGCAAACATGATACTGAATTGTGAAATACTGAAAGCTTTCCCACAGAGAGAATGCAGAACAAGGATGTCTGGATGTCTTGATCTTTCAGCACCTTTTTTTTTTTTTGAGAGCAAGAGAGCACAAGGTCGGGGAAGGATCCTAAGCACAGAGCCCCTTGCAGGGCTAGATCTCACAACCCTGAGATCATGACCTGAGCTAGAATCAAGAGTCAGATGCCTAACAACTGAGCCACCCAGGTGCCCCGAGCTTCAGCACTTCTAGTGAACATTATCCTAGTGTCCCAGCCAGAACATTAGTAATGGCAAGAAATATGTTAAGCATAAGTATTATAAATGAAGAAACAAACTAAACTGATTCACAGATAATATGGTTATTAATAAGAGTCTACCAAAGTGGTTGGATTTAAAATTAATATATAAACGTCAACTATTTCTACATGCCAAAGATACCTTTGAAAGTAGAACTTATAATAGTATTATAAAGAAGTCTCTAGCAATAAAATTACCAAAAGATATACAAGACCTTTATGATGAAAAATCTTAAACATTTAATTAGAAGACATAAAATAAGTTTGGAAGTTGATTAGAAAAGCCAAAATTATAAAGACAACGTTTCGACATATTAATCTAGAGATTCAAAACACTACTAATCAAAATCCCCCCCAAAATTTTTTTGGAGAACCCTGACAGGCTGATATTAAAATTTCCATGAAAGTAAAAGGCCAGAAATAGCCCAAGCATTTTTTTTTTTAAGATTTTATTTGAGAAAGCGCACACATGCGCACGTGGAGGGGGGGACAAGGGAGAGGGAGAAGCAGACTCCCCACTGAACAGAGAGCCCACCTCAGGGCTCGATCCCAGGACCCTGAGATCATGACCTGAGCTGAAAATAGATGCTTAACTGACTGAGCTACCCAGGTGCCTCCAACCCAAGCATTCTTGATGGATATGACAAAAAGGACCTGCTTTATTCCAAACAGCAGAATTACAGTGTCATAAAATTTATATAGTGTGAAAGGGGCACAGGGATACAGGTATTGAAGGAGTAAGATGAAGATCACAGAAACAGCTCCATGCATATATGGGCTTACAAAGAAATTGGGATGTGTGGCCTATTTAAAGGAAAACAAAATTAACCAACATGGGTAAACAAAACGATACAGCCACTTTAGAAGGCAGTCTGGTGGTTTCTTACAAAACTAAACATACTATTACAATAAGATCTACAAATCATGCACACTACCATCAGATAAAATAGGTTTTAAATCAAAAAAGGTTACAAGAGACAAAGGACATTGTATTTTAACAAAAGGTTCAGTACAGCAAAAAGGTAACAATTAAAACATTTACACATCTAATAAAAGACCATCAACATATATGAAGCAAAAACTGAAAGAATTGAAGGAAGAAATTATTCTACAATAAATGGTTGGATGGGAGGGATGGGGTGGCTGGGTGATAGACACTGGGGAGGGTATGTGCTACGGTGAGCGCTGTGAATTGTGCAAGACTGTTGAATCACAGATCTGTACTTCTGAAACAAATAACGCAACATATTTTAAGAAAAAAGAAAAAGAAGAAGATAACAGGAGAGGAAGAAAAGGGGAGTATGTCAGAGGGGGAGACGAATCATGAGAGATGATGTACTCTGAAAAACAAACTGAGGGTTCTAGAGGGGAGGGGGTAGGGGGATGGGTTAGCCTGGTGATGGGTATTGAGGAGGGCACGTTCTGCATGGAGCACTGGGTGTTATGAACAGACAATGAATCATGGAACACTGCACCAAAAACTAATGATGTAATATATGGTGATTAACATAACAATAAAAAAATTAAAAAAAAATAAATGGTTGGAGACTTTAATAACCCCGCTCTCAATAATAAATAGAAAAACCACACAGACGATAAGCAAGGAAACAGACGACTTGAACAACACAATTAGGTCAACTAGATCTAACAGGACACACACGCTACCCAACAACATACACATTCTTCTCAAATGTACACGGAACACTGTCCACATTAGATCCTATGTTAGGCCAGAAAGTAAGTCTCAATAGATTTTAAAAGATAGACACCATACAAAGTATCTTCTCCAACCACAACGGGATGATGTTAGAACTCGGTAACATAAGGAAATTAGAAAATTCACAAATCTGTGGAAATTCAGTAACATGAATCAGAAATCACAAGAGAAATTAGAAAGACTTAAGAGATAAATGAAAATGAAAACACAACATTCAAAACAAAAGATGCAGGGAAAGCAGTACTAAGGGGGAAATTTACATTAAAAAACAAGAAAGATCTTGGGGTGCCTGGTGGCTAAGTCAGTTAAGCTTCCGACTCTTGATCTCAGCTTACGTCTTGATCTCAGGGTTGTGAGTTCAAGCCCCGAACTGGGCTCCATGCTGGCCATGGAGCCTACCTAAACACAAAAACAAAAAACCAAAACAAAACAAAAAAACAGAAGAGAGATCTCATGTGAACAACCCAACTTGACAACCTAAGGACCTTAAAAAAAAACAAAAACTAAACACAAAACTTGCAGAAAAAGGAAGTAATAAAGAAGAGAGCTGAGATAAATGAAATAGAGAATAGAAAGATAGCAAAAGTCTATGGAACTAAAAGTTGGTTTTACAAAGATCAACAAAATTGACAAAACTTTAGCTAACTTGACCAAGAAAAAAGAACTTATTAAATTAGAATAAAAGGGGGGCTATTACTACTAATGCTGTCAAAATAAAAAGGATCATAAGAGAGTGCTATAAACAGTTATTTGCCAACAAATTAAATGATTTAGATGAAACAGACAAAATCCTAGAAATACAAAACCTACTAATACTAAATCACGAAAAAATGGGAAACTAAAACAGATCTATAAATAGTAAAACAACTGAATCAATAATCAAAAATCTCCCAACAAAGAAAAGCCCTACACCAAATGGCTTCATTAGTGACTTCTACCTGACATTTAAAGAACTAACACCAATCCTATTCACATTTTTCCAAAAAACCTGAAGAGTGCAACTTTCTAATTCATTCTATGAGGCCAGCATTGTCCTGATATCAAAGTCAGACAAGGACACTACAAGAAAACTACAGACTATTATCCCTTATTGAGTACTGATGCAAAAATTCTCAATAGAGTATTAGCAAACAGAATTCAGTAGTAATAATGAAAAAACTATACAGCATAGCCAAAGGGATGCAGGGATGGTTCAGCATACACAATTTCATCAGTGTAATTTACAGCATTAAGACAATGAAGAAAAAAACCCACATCATCATCTCAACTGATGCAGGAAAAAAAAAAAAAAATCAACAAAACTCAACACCCTTTTATGATAAAAAAAAACTCAAAAACTAAGAATAGAAGAAAATTATCTCAACATAATAAAAACCAGATACGAAAACCCACAACAAACATCATACTCAATGGTAAAGGACTGAAAGCTTTTCCTCTAAGATGAGGAACGAGGCAAGGATGCCTACTTTGAATACTTCTATTAAACACAGTACTGGAAGTTTGAGCAAGAAAAAGAAATAGAAGGCACCTAAATTGAAAAGGAGGAAGTAAAATTATCTGTGTACAAAATCACCAAAGCGCAGAAGGATACAAAAATCAACATGCAAAAATGAGTTCCATTTCTATACACTAATAATGAACAATCCAAAAAGAAATTTAAAAGATAATGAAAACTACAGAAAAATTACTGAAACAAATTAAAGACATAAATGAAAAGATAGCTCCTATTCATGGCTTGGAAGACTTAATATTGTTAAGATGTCAATACTTCCCAAAGTGATCTACAGATTCAATTCAATCTGTCTCAAATCATGGAAATGCAAATTCAAATCATGATTAAGTAACACTATATACCCAAGAGATTAGCAAAAATTTCAGTCTGACAATACTAAATAGGGACAAGGACACAGAGTGTCAGAAATTCTCATGCAATATTAACGGGCATGTAAATTGGTATAATCATTCTGGTAAATAGAGTGACATTAACCCGCAAAATTTCAAGGTAAGTATCCTCTATGACCCAGCAATCCCTTGAAATCCATTTCAGGCATATATTTAGAAATATGAAGGTTTATGTATATCATATAATAAATGTTCAAAGCAACATTTTTTTGTAATTGCCAAAAACTGGAAGTACCCAAATACCTGTAAGTAATAGAATGAGTAAATAATTATATATGCATGTAACTGAATAAAACACAGCAATGAGATCTAATGATGAAGAACCACAGCTTCACACATACAGATAATCAATCATACAAGTAACATGTTAAAAAAGAGAAGTCACCAAAGACTACCTACAGTGTGATTTCAAGTATTTGAAGTTAAAAGTTGGCAAAACTGAACCATATTGTATATGGATATCTACTACGTAGAAAAAATTAAGCTTAGTCAAACAAAGTACACTTTGTTTTTTGACAGTCCACCTAATTTAATCCACCAAAGGTGAAGCTCAATTTCAAAGTTGTGACTCTTCTATTTACTCCCAAGAACTGGGAACCAGTATTCCAATTCAACTTTTACCAATAACTAATTTTATGTGTTAAATAATTAACTGCTCAATTTCCTCATTCTTTAAATTAAAAAAAGGTGGAAAAGAAAAAGAAAAATACGATGATTTGTACTTTCCCTTCAAGTGTGATGCTATATACAATAAATATATTACATATTCATTATTAATATCTTGTCCCAGATAAATTTATTTCAAATAGAGAAAAGTAAAATAATCAGTAGAAAAAACTGTTTCTCCTGTTACTATTACTCCTGAGCAGCAAATTAGGCATTTAGGGAAGAATGTTTTTATCTTAGATTCCTAAACTGCTAAACAATTTGTTTAAAAAAAAAAAATCCCTATTTCAGCTAGGAACTGCTATCTTCCAGTAATTTGTAAAATGACCAACACAAAGGGAAAAAGGAGAGACACCCTGTACGTTCTCCAGGCCTTTTAGAAAACATGGAATTATTACGTTGGCCACATACATGCAAATCCACAAGAAAGGTTATACTGTAGACATCAAGGGGACCGGCACTATTCAAAAAGCAATGCCCCACCAATGTTACCATGGCAAAATGAAGTCTACAATGTTACCCAGCATGCGGTTGGCACTGCTGTAAATAAACAAGGGCAAGATTCTTTTTGTCTAGAAAATTTTTGTGCATGCTGAAAACATTAAGCACTGAGAGACAGATAGAGCTTTCTGAAATATGTAAAGGAAAATGATCAGAAAAAAAGGAAGCCAAAGAAAGGAGTACTTGAATCCAACTGAACTGCCAGCCTGCTCCACCCAGAGAAGTACACTTTGTGAGAACCAATGGAAAGAAGCTTCAGCTGCTGGAACCCACTCCCTATAAATTCATGACTGGGTAGATGTAAAAAAATAAAAGACCTCTGGACTGTTAAAAAAAAAAAAAATTCCTAAATAATTGTGTTATGGAGACTAAGATTCTCTCATATAATAGCTTACCTTCCACAAGCAATCTGAGTGACAATGCTTCCCATAAGTTCAAAAACTTTCCTTGGGTTTATTTCATGACTGGTAGAGTTATGACCCAACTGACCATACCCTCCAGCTCCAAAAGTAAACACTCCACCTTCCTAAAAAAAAAAAGACAAAACCCTTTATCATTAGAAGGCCTGATAAAAGAAAATAATCTTCAGGAAAATAGGTTAATCTTTAATACATGGAGTCAATTTTTCTCTTCTATTGTCTTCACAATTTAACTTAACAACTTAACAAATAGCTGACTTTTCAAGGTAGAATGACTTAAACCTAAGAGAACTGCAGGCTATTTTCAAATATTTTAAAAGTACTTAATTATGTTCTTATCATTATATTGAGCTGAAGCCATCATTAAAGAGATACTAATCATTTTTTGCATTGCCTTTCACGATCATTATAATCAGGATCTTGTTGAATCCCAAGTACATACCTATAAAATATCACAAAACCTAAAAATGGTATCATCTTCAGTTTTCAAACTAGTTATGCTTTTATATAAAGCCACTGCAGAAAGAATGCAATTAAACCAGAGTGCACAAATATTGCTATTTTTAACACACAGTTGCTACAATACACAGTTGACCTTCAAACAATTCAGGGGTTGGGGTGTCAATCCCCTGTGCAGTCAAAAATCCATACACAGCTTTTGCTTCCCCAAAAACTACTAATAGCCTACTTCTGACTGAAAACCTTACTGATAACATAAACAATACCTAACTTAATTTTTTTGGTATTTCTAGGCTACACAGTTTACCTGAGTTTTTTCCAATTGTTGCAAATCTCCAAAAACTTTACCAATATATTTGTTGAAATAGATCTGTGTATAAGTGGACCCATTCAGTTCAAACCTGTGTTGTTGAAGGGTCGACTATATAGTCTTTTAAAAATTTATGGTAAAAACACACAACTGGATTAGGTTATGTATATAAAAAAGTAATTTGTGATGACAGCTTAACACAAGCACAATTGGTTTTTCAATTCAACTGTTTTTCTTCAGAGTTGTAGCTTTATATACAATTTTATATTCTGCTTTCATCATTGAATAGTGTAAGTATATATATGGCTATGTAAGGAAATTGATTTTTCTTTTTATCATGAAAAATTTCAAACTACATAAAAGTGAAGACATGTATATATAAATATAAATACAAACACACACACACACACACACACACACACCATCAAATAACCATCACTTGGCTTTAACAACCAGCAAAAGTTAAATAACCTTGTTTCATCAATGCCCCTGCCATTTTCCTTTTTCAGGGTACCTTAAAGCAAACTGTGGACATCAAATCATTTCACCTATAAATGTGTATGTATCTCTAATGGCATATACCTCTCACATACATAAATATGTAACACAGTAATACTATTATCACATTTACAAAATATTAACTTCCTTTTTTAACAGAAATGGCAAAAGTGTTCATTTTTATTTCTTATGGTTTTTGTAACTGGTATCATTTTTTTCCAGTTTTATTTAGGAATGATTGAACTGACAAATAAAACTATATATTTGAAGCATACAATGTGATTTCACATACATATACATTGTGAAATGACTACCACAAAGGAGTTAATTAACACATCCATCATCTCCACTTTTTTTGTATGAATAAGAATGCTTCAGATCTACTCTCCCGGCAAACTTCAGGCATAGAATACAGTATTGTTAACTATAGTCACCACGCTGTACATCTTATAACAGAAAGTTTGTACCTTTGACCAATTTCCCCCCATTTTCCCTACCCCCACCCCAGCCCCTGGCAAACATTCTATTCTCCATTTCTACAAGTTTGACTTTCTTTTTTTTAAGATTCCCCATATAAATGACATGATCTTTCTCTAGCTTATTTTACTTAGAATAATGCCCTTCAGGTTCATCCATGTTGTTGCAAATGGAAGTATTTCCCTCTTTTTGTGGCTGAGTATTATTCCTGTGTGTGTGTGCGTGTATGTGCACGCGCGTGCATGCACATGCGCATATATATGTACACATCACACATTTTCTTTATCCATTCATCTGGTAACGGACACTTAGGTTGTTTCTTGTCTATTGTGAAAAATGCTACAATGAACATGGGAGTGCAGTTATCTCTTCAAGTACCTGTTTTTATTTCCTTCAGGTATATACCCAGAAGTGGAATTTGCTGGGTCATATAATTCCATTTGTAATTTTTTGAGGAACCTCCATATTGTTTTCTATTTGCACAGTTTACATTCCCACCAGCAGTGGGAACAAGGGTTCCCCCTTTCTTCACATCCTCACCAATATTTGTCCTTTGTTTTTTGGGTAACAGTCATCCTAACAGATGTGGGGTGTTCTCTCACTGTGGTTTTGATTTGCATTTCCCTGATGATTGTGAGGTTAACACCAAGCATCTTTTCATGCACCTGTTGGCCACTTGTTATAGTCTTTGTTAAAGTACCTATTCAAGGTCCTTTGCCCATTTTTAAACTAGATTGTTTGGTTCTTTTAGCCATTGAGTTATAGGAGTTCCTTTTAAATTTTGGATTATTAACTCCTTATCAGATAAATGGTCTGCTAATATTTTCTCATTCCATAGGCTGCCTTTTCATTTCATTGACTGTGTCCTCTGCTGTGCAAAAACTTCTTTCATTTGTAGTTCCACCTATTTATTTTTGCTTTTGTTCCTTGTGCTTTTAGTGTCACACCTAAAAAATGATTAAGACCAGTGTCAAAGGGCTTTTCACCCCATGTTTTCTTCTAGGAGTTTTAGTTTCAGGTCTTAGACTCATGTCTTGAACCCATTTTGAGTTACATTTTGTTAATGGTAAAAATAAGGGTTCAATTTCTTTCTTTTGCATAGAGATACCCAGTTTTTCCAACATCATTTATTGAAGAGACCAAACTTTCCCACTGTGTGTTGTTGGTGCCTTGTCACTGATTAGTTAACTGTATATATGTGGGTTTATTTCTGGACTATCTATTGTTTGATTGGTCTGTCTGTGTTTATGTCAGTACTATACTGTTTTGATTACTATAGCTTTGTAATATAGTTTGAAATCAGGAGCTTGATGCTCCAGCTTTGCTGTTTTTTTCTCAAGATTGCTTTGGCTATTCCTGGTCTTTGTGGTTCCATATGTATTCCAGGATTGTTCTACTTATGTAAAAATGCCACTGGAATTTTGATAGGGGTTCCACTGAACCTGTGGATCACGTTCAGTAGCACAGATATTTTAACAAAATTCTTCTAGTCCAAGAACATGCACTATCTTTCCATTTATTTGTGTATTCTTCAATTTCTTTCATTGATGTCTTATACAGTTTTCAGTATACAGGTCTTTCACTCCTTGGTTAAATTTATTCCTCAGTATTTTATTGTTTTTGATGATACTGTAAATGGGACTGCTTTCTTAATTCTCTTTCAGAGTTTGCTCTTAAAGTGTATAGAGATAGTACTAATTTTTTATGTTGACTTTGTATCCTGAAACTTTACTGGTCATTTATTAGTTCAGAGTTTTGGCAGTCTTAAGGGTTTTCTATATATAATATGTGATCTGCAAACAGAGGCAATTTTAGTTTTTCCTTTCTAATTTGGATGTATTTTTATTTCTTCTTCTCTACTAAAATTGCTCTGGCTACAACATTCAATACTATCTTGAATAGAGGTGATGAGGGTGGGCATCTTCATCTTACACTTGATCTTACGGGAAGAACTTTCAGCTTTTCACCGCTGAATATGATGTTAGCTGTGGGCTTGTCATTTATGGCCAATGTTGAGGCATATTCCTCCTATACTTTACTGACAATTTTTTTAAATGTTTTATTTATGTATTTGACACAGAGAGAGACAGCAGGAGAGGGAACACAAGCAGGGGGAGTGGGAGAGGGAGAAGCAGGCTTCTCGCTGAGCAGGGAGCCTGATGTGGGGCTTGATCCCAGGACCCTGGGATCATGACCTGAGCTGAAGGCAAACGCTTAATTACTGAGCCACCCAGGCGCCCCACTTTACTGAGGATATTTATCATGAAAGGATGTTGAATTTCACCAAATGCTTTTCCTGCATCTATTAGGATGATCATATGACTTTTAACCTTCATCCTATTAATGTGGTGTTGACTGATTTGCAGATGTTGAACCATTCTTACATCTCAGGGATAAATCTCACTTGATCATGGTATGTGATCATTTCAATGTACTGTTAAATTTCGTTTGCTAGTTTTTTGTTAAGGGGTTTTGTATCTATGCCCATCAGGGATATTGGCCTGTAATTTTACTGTTTTTGTAGTGTCTTTGTGTGATTTTGGTATAAGCATAATGGTGGCCTCATAAAATGCATTTAAAAGTGTTCCCTCCTACTTTTTGAAGAGTTTGAGATGGACTGGCATTATTTATTAAATGGCAGAATTCACCAGTGAAGCCATCTGGTCCTGGAGTTTTCTGTTATTGTTGGGCGATTTTTGATTAGTGATTCAATCTCCTTACTAGTTAAAGCTCTGTTTAGATTTGCTATTCTTCGTGATTCAGTCTTGGGAGTTTGGAGGTTTCTAGGAATTTATCCATTTCATCTATGTTATCTATCCAATTTGTTGGCATATAATTGTTCATAGTAGTTTCTTATAATCCTTTTATTTGTGCAGTATCAGTTGTAATGTCTCCTCTTCATTTTTGATTTTAAGTCTTTTTTCTTAGTCTCCCTAAAGATCTGTCGATTTTTTTATCTTTTCAGGAAAACAGTTCTTAGTTTTATCTTTTCTTATGTATTGTCTCTAGTTTTGCTCTGACCTTTGTAATTTTCTTCCTTGTGCAATCTCTGGCCTTAGTTTGGTTTTCTTTTTCCATAGTTCCTGGAGGTATTAAAGGCTATCTTTTTGAGAGCTTTTTCTTTTTTTCTTAATGTAGCTGTTTATTGCTTTATAGGATATGCGGTGATAACAGTTTATCACTATCTACCCTTACAGCTGTTTTTGTTGCATCCCGCAAGTTTCAGTATGTTGTGTTTCCATTTTCACTTGTCTCAAGATATTTTATTTCTCTTTTACTTGTTTTTTGACCCACCGATTATTCAGGAGTTCCTATTATTGATTCATATCATTATCACGTGGAAAAGATACTTGATATGATTTCAATCTTCTTAAATTTGTTAAGACTTGTTTTATGACCTCTAACATATGATCTCTCCTGCAGAATATTCTGTGGTGTCCTTGAGGAGAATGTGTATGTGTTGCTGTTGGATGGAAATGCTCTGTAGATCTGTTAGGTCTATTTGATATAAAGTATAGTTCAAGTCCTATATTTCCTTATTGACTTTCCAATATGGATGACCTATCTGTTGTTGAAAGTGGGGTACTGGAGGGGCGCCTGCGTGGCTGCCTTCACCTCAGGTAGTGATCCCAGGGTCCTGGGATCAAGCCCCATATCGGGGTCCCTTCTCAGTGGGAGACCTACTTCTCCCTCTCCCACTCCCCCTGCTTGTGTTCCCTCTCTGTCTCTCAAATATATAAATAAAATATTAAAAAAAAAAAAAAAAGAAAGTGGGGTACTGGAGTCCCCTACTATTACTGCTGTCTCTTTGTTTCCAGCTCTGTTAATATTTGCTTAGTATTATCTAGGTGCTCTTATGTTGGGTGCAGTAAGTATAGTTGTTATGTCCCCTTCATGAACTGACCCCTTTAATTTTAATTTCTTAATATCTGATACTGAGGCCATGTTTAAATTTTCCTGATTATTTTATTATATCACACCAAAGTATATGTCTGGTTGGTAATGTTACTAAGTGGTTAACAAATTTCACAAACTAATTCATCCACATTAAGCTTAATGTTTCAATCTTTGTCTTGATCCACTATTAGGGAGTATAGAGATTTTCTAATCTTATTATTTCTTCTAGATTTATTGGTTGGAATTTTTCTACAGAGAACTTAATTCATCAACTATTAAGTTACTCTGAAATACAATCTGCAAATAGGATGCAGGGGAAATGTTTCTTTCTCATTTACTAATTTTTTTAAAAACTGAGTTGTTGTCCTAGCAACTTGCAAAGATAAGCAATGAAGTTTGCTTTGTATTGACTTCAGGAAGAAAAGTATCATAACGAAATCATGGATTTTTATACATTTGGTATATTTCCACTTATTGCCATTGGTATTTCTTTCTGTGAAATCTCCTGGATGTTGTCCCTCTGACATGACCTTGGTCCTCTTTTTTGTAACACATAATACCCAAGGCTATTCTTAGACTTTTTTCCCCCCAGATATGAAATCAGACTCTTCTCTAAGAAGCCCTGGTTATTTTTCATATAGAGTCTACAATAATCAAGGGATGCCCATTGCTTTCAGATTGTACATGGCTAGTTACTTCTAGGATCATTCAGTGGTCATGGCAAAAAAAAAAACCACTTTTCTTAGAAGGAAAAGAATAAGAGTATATAAAAATACTCTTAAAAGTGATTAAAAGTAAAGATCACAGGATTTTAATTTAATTCCTATTGTTTCATATCTCTTTTAAACTGAAGGTTATAGTTTCTAATGACAGTAAAGTACTTATTTGCTTTATCCTATCCTGTATGTAATATATTGAGAATAATACTATCAATTTTATTACTAACAAGACTACAGAAGGCAGTTTAAAATTTTTGGGTGAATTCAGTTTGTCTTTAGGCTATTTCCTACTATTGATATACAACAAAATACTGTATTTTAAAAGGACTTAATTAAAAGAATTCTTTTGAGTTGTGCCACTAGTATTTTTTTATTTTCAATTTTTAAACAATTGTTTAAAACTTTTTAATTGCTTAAAAACATTTATGTTGTAAACTGTAAAGCAAAGTACATTATACCTAGCTATTAAATTTTTAAAAATATAAATATCATGTAACATGTTCATCTTTTACCCCCGCTTATACAAAAGGCAACTATTCTGTACCTTTTTACTTAACAATATATCCTAAAGATATTCCACAGCATAATATAGAGATCTGCTTCATTCTATTTTACAAGTCACATAAACATGACTTGTAAGTACCTGTTTCACAAGTCCTGTGTGTTTACCATAGTTTATTTAACTAGGCTGCAACTGAAGGACATCTGCATTCTTTCATTCTTTTGCTATTAAAATAATGCCGCAATAAATGGCTTTGTGCCTATATAATTTCCTATCTTTAGGACAGATTCTTAAAACGAGGATTGCTAAGTCAAAAGATGTATGTATATATGATCTGCGTAAGGAATTTGTAAATGAACTTGAAAAAATCTGACATCTTTATGATAGTGTGTTCACACCCATTAACATACATGTCTTTACATTTATTGTTTTTTAAAGTCTGTTTTTAAATTGCTAAGGTAGGTTTTGCAAAAGGAAACTGCTTCATAAAACAATCCTAATTTATTTGCAAAAAGCTCTTCCAGAAAAACAAAAGCTATATGGATATGGAACTGTATTCTAATTTAAATCAAGGGAAAATAAAATATTTTCCTGTTGGGATATTTAAAACTATCTGATTTTGTTAAAAATAATACACACCAAAAATTCCAGTGAACAAGTATCACCAGCTACTATCTTGAGAGGAATACAGAATATTAAAATTAAAAAAAAAAAGATAGAAATAGTTACATATCCTGGGAAAATGAGTTAAGTGGTTATCTGAAGGGCTGAATTTGATAAGCAGTAACATTGTGAGTCTTTCTACCACAAAGCTAGTCCTAAGGGATAATATACAAAATATTTTTTAGTATTATTTCAGCATAGCCTTATTTCTTCTAACCCCCCATGACAGAAGAGAATGACTAGATTTATAACTTGCCAACACGAGTTACTAAAACTGTAGTGATTACATTTGTAATTTGAATAAAAATCAATAAAATACAGTAAGATTAGCAGATAAAACTTCCTTACTAAAAAGCAAATAAGTTTTTAAAAATCACCTTTTATAATTAGTCATATTTTTAAAAGTACTCTGAGTATATTATACTTGATAATGGCTAAGAATAATTCTTATCAAAAAAATTCCCAATGTGGGTGTGTAGAATTTTGTGTATGTAGAAGTCTGATTAGAAGTTAATTTTGTCTTGCTAATATTATCTATTATGCAGAAGAAAGATAAAGAAGCAAAAACATTCATTTCTAATTCAGCTAATAAAAAAAGTGCCAGTTCCTTTATGTTAACATGACTAAAATAATATTCCTGGTAAAGGTTAGTTTAATGTGTTTATTTTCATTTTACTTCTAATCACTAGAGAACTATAAAGTCCTGATAACGAAATGGCACATACCCAAGAAAGTTACAGGACAGAGTTAAAACCATTAACAAGATTGTGATGAAAGCTCATTATAACTGTTTGCATAATACTTAGCCTATGGTTAATAGATTCATTCTCCTCTATTACTTGTTATGTAGTATTTACAAGCCAAGTGGGAGTTAAATTAAAATTAGGCAGTTATGCAATATAAACGGGATTGATACACAGAGGCTGGCAAGTCTGACAAACTAAAAAGAAATTTTCATTCAAAATATTATTTAAACAGTATTTCACATAAAGCTGAGAAATTCAATACATATTATCACATTTAATAGATCATAATTCACATTTCATAACATAAAACAACGTTGAAAATTAAGGAAAATTGTTTTTGACAATAATCTAGTTCTTGTCTTCAAGATAAATTACATTTTAGACATCAGTAACACTCGAGTTTTAATGTAAATATCATGAAAACATTCACTAATTATAAATAACTTCCATGAGTAAAAATAAAGAAGTTTTATAGGAGTACAATACCTTGGTTAGTGCAGCAGTATGATCTTCTCCACAACAAATATAAACTATTTTCTGAGTTCTTAGTGACTTTAGTAAATTAGGAACATACCTATCTGAAAATTCCAACAAGAGACGTTAACGGTATTTTTTAAGTTAAAACTCTTCTAAAATGTGTTTCCTCTACAGCTTCCCAAGCTCAGCAGTGATAAATAATTTTAACTTGATTCAATGATTTTGTAGTACAACCCTACTTAATTGGGTTCCCAGGTCTTTCTATTCATGCTGCTGTGATAGAGGGTTTTAAAGAGTAATTTAAGTGTTAAACTGCCTTAACACCAATCTGCACTGAACTAGAAATCAAGGAATTTCAAAGCTATTTGCTTCTAATATCATTCTTTATATTCACATCATGATAATTAAGCTCACAGGATTCTATTTAAGTACTTGAAAATTATACTTTCTGCTATTTTGTAGCAGAAAAGAAATATGTCCTAATCTGACATTTTTCTTATGCAGAACAAAATATTTTAAAATTCTGAGTATTTTTTGCTTATCATTACCAGTTGTTACTAGACCAACAACTCACTTTTGTCCACTTAAGTCATGACAATTATGTTGAATTTTATGAAATTAGTTTTTGTATTTCAGGTATTAGCATCTGAATTAATGTAGTTACGAAAAATCAGTTCCAAGATCCTGACTTGTTTCAAGTAATTATAAATTTTAAAATTCAAATTTTTTATTTTCAAGATTCTAGAATCAATGTTAAAAGTGAAGCTTCAAAATAAAGATTTAAGGACTCAGATTATTTTAATATTTCCTTGAAAAACTCAAATAGACTAACACTTCATGTTACTTTCCAGAATAATTTTACAACTTCTTTCCACCAATGGTGGCCAATAATGTGATTACCAATTGAAGTAATGTTTTTCACAACTTTCTTTTAATGAACATCTAACAATAAAGATTTCTCCAGATATACTTTCTAGAGTTTATTTTGTGACAAAACGGTATTTTTTGGCATTCCCACCATCCCTTAAAAATATTATCTAATGGAATTTTTAAATAAATCTTTCATCCCCTTCTCCACATCAGGGAAGACTTGGGTACATTTCTTTCTGACATCAAGAATCACTGATCCATCTCAAAAGATCATTTCTTTTTAAGTACATTTTATCTATAAATAATGAGAACCTACCATTTTCATCATTAAGACCTAGTTGACCAAATTTGTTGCGTCCCCATCCAAAAATAGCTCCAGAAAGGGTGAGTACAAAACTATGGGCTCCTCCTGCTGCAACTTGCATGAAAGGGATTCCAAGCAAAGACTTAATCAGCTGTGGTGAAGCTTGCTTTTTACAGTCAATGCCTAAACCCAACTGGCCATATTTATTTTGTCCCCAACAGAAGACTTCACTTGCTGTAAAACAGAAATTACAAAATTAACTATTTTCCTCACACACACAAAAATTTCATTTGAAGATCATCAGTCACTTTGGGACATTCTCCCTCTCATCAAATGGAAATACATATTCTCCTCTATTAAGTTTATTTCTTATATGGAAACACAATACCACCTAGAAGAACATTCTATATTAGTACACTTTAAGTCTGACCCACTTTACTAATGAATGGGTAAGTCACATAACTGAGGGTAATCTCATTTCCTTATGTTTCTTAAGATAGGACCATTCCTTTTTAATAGTTCTCAAGTCTCACTTTTATTCTGTGATTTATCCCAAGAGGCACTCAACCAGGCTCAAGGCTTCAGTTATTGTATACTGATCACATTCAAAATTTTATCACTAGACTAGACCACTCTTATGAGTAATAAACCCATGTATCTAATTGTTTATCTGACATCTACGCTTGGATATTACAAAGGCACCTCCAGCTCAGTGTGTTCCAAACAATTTATGACCCCCACCCTACCTCCCATATCTGGACCTATTCTCCGTGTTCTCCATCTCAATAAATGATATTATAACTGATTCAGTAGCACAAGCCATAAACACAGAGAGTCATGCTGAACTCTCATCTCTTACCTTATACACAGACTGGTAATCAGTCTATCATATATCACCACATAATATACAGTTTTCCTTCTAAAGAAAATATGGCAAATAGATCCATTCCTCACCATCTCTGCTTGTCACTTTTGCTCCCCCCAACTGTCACCCTATTTCGCAATTTTAGACATCTTTTTATTTTATTAAATGGCACTAATAACTGACACACTAATAACTATTTTTAAAATTCATACTATAAAATAGTATACATTTAAAAGTAAGTTTCCCTCTAAAATTAGATCTTGAGTCCTCTCCCAAGAGACAACCACTCTTACCAATTACTGGTATGTACTTCCAGAAATATTTTATGGACATACTAGCAGACATCTGTATATATATACAAAGAGATATTATTAAAATGTAGATCTGATAAATGTGACTAACTGAAATAGTTATCAGAGCCTTCCCAATGACACTGGGATAAGCACTTTTAACAAGGTCTGTAATGTTCTATATAATCTACCTGTTTCCAAGCTCATTTCATACCTGTCTCTTCCCTCACTATACTCTAGTGATACTTGTCTTCCTTTACATTCTCCAATGCCCATTTCTCACACACTTGCAGTTCCCTCTGTGTAGACCTTCCCCTCATCTTTGTCTAGTTCACTTCTACTCTCTCCCAGCAGGAAGCTTTCCCTGGTCACCCAGATTACCTTCAGTCCCCCTGTTATAGGCTCTAAATATCCTAAACTTTTCTTTACAGTGCTTTTTCATAGTATGTAATTATACTGTTATTTGTATATGACTGTAACATAAGGGCTAGCAGCATACTCCTTACCACTATATACTGTAAATTCCAATGTGCCTAGTTCATACTGAGGAATCAAAAAAAAAAAAATCATTAAATGAGTAAAATACTGCTAAAGCATGAAGTCAAACAAGGCAAAAGAATCCCTTTAAGTCAAGAAAGAAAACTACCCTCCTCATCAGTAAAACGTTTGGGTTTAAATTGATCTTGGATCTACCTACCAAAATATCAAAAGAAGAGCTGACAAAGTAACAACAAAGAATACAGGGATCCCAGATCCCCACTGCCTACAGAAATTCAAATGCCTTAATTAGGCATTTAAGGCCTTTGTAACATATTACCTCAGCTGAAGGATCAGTATGTCTCCCACGCTCACAAAATCCACATAAAACTACATGCTAATATTCAAATACACAAAATACATTCCTCATTCTATGCCTTTACTAGTACTATCATCTTAGCCAATCCTCAACACTTCCCCTAGCTATTTCTCAACACTTCTCTAATTCTGAATATATTTTATTCGTCTTTTAAGACTTGCATCAAATACCAATTCCTTCTTTATTGTTAACAATTTTATTGATTTGAACTAATTACACTTTTTTCATTTCCATAGCACTTTACTTTGACCTTGATCAAAACAGTATTTTTCTGTCTCAAACTAGTTATTTGTATTATCTGCCCCCTCCACTAGATGGTATAGTCCCTAAAAATAATTCTATTATCTTACCTGTATTTCCCCACAGTTATACCCTAGTGCTGTATTCACAGTAGGCCTGGACATTTAATGAATTAAATAATACTAATAATGAAGCCACTGGAGCTTATTTTTTAAATGGTAAAAACCAACATAGTAACCCATGCTACAATCCTTAGTTGGCAGATGAAGACGTTCAATGAATAAGTAACAAAAGCAAACAAGCCTAATAGGATGCTTCGCCTTCTTTGTTTTTATTCATAAAAAGTCTGAGATCAAAGGAGACTGGGCAAGTTATAACCTTCCCACCCTCTATGAAGGCATGGCATTTAGCAGACTATAGAACAATTAGACACAAAAATCAATTCCATGTCTATATACTAGCAATAACAACTTGAAAATGATTCAATAATAAAAAATATCATTTGATATCTAGGGGAAAATCTAATAAAAGATGTGTAAGACCTATCCACACAAAACATTGAGAAAAATTAAAAGATTAAAATAGAGGGATATAACATGTTCAAGAATTTAAAGAATCAATATTGTAAAGATTTTCCTAAAATTGATATATAGAAACAATGTCATCCCAATCAAAATCCCAGTAGTCTGAGTCTCTGTGAAGACTGACAAGCTAATTCTAAAATGTATATGGATATGAAAAGGATCAAAAAGAACCAGGACAATCCTGAATTTCAAGAACAATGTTGGAGGACTTCCTGCTCAATTCAAGTATCCAGTAATAAAATTGAAAAGGGGCAAGAAAATAAAAATAATGCTTACCTTTAGAAAGTGCAAGTGAATGATAGTAACCGCAAGCAACCTGTACTATCTGGATATCTGACAAACTTTTAATATTTCTAGAAAATAAGAAAAGAAATCAAAATCAGTTAATTCCATTTAATAAATGGATCCTGAATACTATTTATTAATGCCATTTATTGACCACCTATTATGTGCAAGTAGTTTCCTACTGACCTAGCAGTTCATGCTATTTTTTATATAAGTCCATTTTACCCAGTTATTTATGCTAACATCAGTAAACAAAATCAAATATGAAAAAAACTAAGAGGTGCAATGAGAAAGCACTTTGAAAAAAGAATTTAAGCAAACTATGCTCACACCTCAAGTATTCCTCACAGTGCTTTTATAATTCAGATATTTTCTTTTATCAACAGAAATCTTTAGCTCAAAGTGTGAAACCTGGCAATATATTTGTATAACAAATGTACATGATCTAATTTGTCTAAAATTGGTGTTTGGCCTAGTTTAATACATGTTCTCTATCAGGTTCCTCAAGAACCAACAGGGATTCTTATCACGTGGTGCTACCAATTCACAAATTATGAAACCTATTCCTTTTGAGCTATCCTTTTCCTTTACATCTAAATCAGTGATATCAAACTTAATTCTTTACTAGAAAAACTTAATTCATATGTATTATGATCACTGATATATTGTCATATTTTTGCCATCTTGCATTTTTTCCTTGTATTTTTATAGTTTCTTCCTCCCTTTCTGATTTTTCCTTAATTGCAATATAATTCTGAAGGCTAATTTTTAAAACATTACAAAAATCAAGTAACTTTGTGCATCAGTCATCCCAGGTGTTTCTTATGTAGTACCCCTTCTCCTGGTCATTCTGTTTTTCCTGAATGAATGTTTTCAAGGTAAAAAGGGGGGAGGAAACATATGTTTCTTATTTCCCTTTACCTGATACTGCCACCTGACCTGATTCTGCCATATGAGAGTCCGGAGCAAGTTCTGACCAGAGTGTCGACACCCATGATTTTCGGGAGGCAGCTTCAGCAAATCAAATTTTGAGTAGGAGAAAGGAGAGTTACTCTAATTCCATAATGTTCTATTAAAAATATTTTTATTTAGTGGATTTATGTTCTTAACTACAAAACCTGAGAGTTGCACTGCTAATAATTTAGCAGAATCCAACAAGTTAGCAGGATCCAATGCACGTTCATATTTTCAAATGTAGCAAAATGCCATTTTTTCTGCAATTAGCAAAATCAAACTCTAGCAATGCAAAAACAGAAATAAAAAAATACATGGCTATGTGTAACTGTGCTGAAGTTACTAAACATTTACTGTTACTGTTTATATGCATATTAGGCACAAGATACACTGACCAGTGAACTATATTTATTTTTTAACTATATTAACTATTTTTAAAAAAACTTTTTCCAGGTATCAAGTCCAAATAAAACATTTCAAATACTACACTTTCATAGCACCTTATATTTTTTCCTTCACAGCATTTATCACTATTAATTAGTAGTGTACTTATTCATTTAATTATTACTAGTGTACTGTGCTAAACAATAAGCTCTACAGACGCAGAATATGTGTCTTATACTCACAGGCTCCCCAGCACTTACCACAGTGCCTGGCAAAAAATATGTAATGAATACATTGTTTAAGGATGGAGTTTATAAAGTCTTTGGGGCTTTAATATTAAACTAGTCATAAAATCTGTCCCTAAAACTTCTAAATTTGCATAGCAATTTATACTGGGGTGACTTCCACATTTCCAAAATTATCATAAGGCTTGGAATAGAACATAAATACTCATTTCTTTAGCCATGTTTGCTACAGCGACAAGGAACTATATTCTTCTGTGGTATTACTGTTTAAAAAAAATCTCCCTTCATCTCCATGTAAATTAATATACTGAAGGTTTGGGGAGCTGAGGATATGTTTTTCTTCTTTCCTTTTTTTTTTTTTTAGCTTTCAGGAATAAAAAAAGAAAAATAGTGAATGGTAATAAGTTACCATATTAGTTCCCCATGTTTCATTTTTCCTAAAGGGATAACAAATTATAAAATTCTTAATGAAACAGATTTTTTTAATTCATCAAAAATAATTCTCTTTAAGTAAAAAAGCTAATGTAGATATTTAATTGTTTTCAATTTTTTAAAATGATTCAAATACAGTTAGGAAGTAAAATAAGCCAGAATAAACTTTGTAAATAAAAATACATACTTATACATACACACTACATGAAGATTCCTATTTAATCAGAACTATGAAGAGAAAAAATCAGAATTCAGACATCTAGGGTCAATATTTTCTAACTGCTTATAAATTTGAAATAACTCCTTAGAGTATGTCAAACATTTTACTTTATTTATTTATTTTTAAAGATTTTATTTATTTGACAGAGACACACCGAGAGAGGGAACATAAGCAGGGGGGAGTGGGAGAGGGTGAAGCAGGCTTCCCGCAGAGCAGGGAGAGCAGGGAACCAGATGCTGGGCTCGATCCCAGGACTCTGGGATCATGACCTGAGCTGAAGGCAGACACTTAACGACTGAGCCACCCAGGTGCCCCATGTCAAACATTTTAAATGGCTATGAGATCACTAAATGATTCACTATGAAGAACTGAATCATTTCTTTTCTGTACTGTATTTTGAAAGATGTCTGAAATTTGTAAGAAAACTCTTAATAAACTTGGAATAAGATTTGTACTCCCCTCTGTTGGGAAGTCTGCCAAAATATATTAATTATTGGATATGGGTGCTATTGTACTGTTATAGTTTACAATTTAATGTACAGGGGCATTAGAGACAGAAACAAGGCACTTCGAGTTGTTTGTGAAGGTAAAATTCCAACACTGTTGACAAAGACTAGTAAAAAGTTTACATTACATAATTAAAAATTTCAGAACTAAAACATTAAATATTTTGTCAAATTCAAGCTCAACAAGGTGTTTACATTATTTTGTATGTCAATTATACCTCAATAAAGTGGTTTTAAAAGTACCCAGTGCTCATTACATCAAGTGCCCTCCTTAATGCCCATCACCCAGTTACCCCAGCTCCCCACCAAACTCCCCTCCACCAACCCTCAACTTGTTCCCTATATTTAAGAGTCTCCTCTGGTTTGCCTGTAGACCTGCATTTCTGCCTAGTTATTTCTTTTTATGTAGGATATATGTTACACCTTTTATATAAAAAAAAGTTAAACCTAATTTTACTGTCTTTTATTTAGTTTGATATAAGTGGAAATACATACTTTTCCATGCAAACTTTAGAAAACCAGTTGTTGGCAACAAAATTGTAGGGTTGTTTTTTTTTTAATTCTGTTTCTTGGACCTATGCAATAAAAACTATGAAAGGATGGTATAACATGATCCTTGTGAGAACAGCTATTTCTGGATTATAGAAACTAATTAAATATGTTTGACTGTCTGTTCTGGATGATTCAGTGGCTCAGCTGCTGTGGGGCTCCACTGGGGGCTTACCAATAAAAACACATGAAGAAAAACTTTAGCTAGAGGACATTTAGACTATAAATACTGAGAGTTTGTGAGGACTATCCCAGACTCTCAGGTGTTAGCTGATCTAAATAGCTCTCCAAAGACACGGCAATTAGTGGCAGCCACAATAAAGGAGACTTTTTAACCTTCAGTGGTAAAAACCAAGCAGCAGTCGTAGGGAAAAGACCCTCTCGCCCATCAACACTTGCTAGGTGTATCCTTCCTTAGCAACATGCTCTAGAACAGGGGACTTTTACTTTTGTGCTGGCAGGAGGAAATCAGCTCTCAGCTGGCTAATAAGCCATCTCTCCTTAGTATCAAGTCATATAAAGATATACCTCAACTAAATTTGATGTTTATTACTATCATCTCCTCTTGCTTGAAACAATAGTATGATTTATCTATCACTGGTCTGGAGTATGTTATTTATCCCATATGCTACTGGCTTGTGAAATTCCTTTAGTAAACCTGTGTTAAAATAGATGGCAGGCAAAGACAAACTCAGTCTCTGAGCATGATTTGCCCCAAACAAAATATACTGAAATACTAAACTGCCCTTTAACACATGAATATATCAGTAAAAACTACATATATGTTATAACGAATCAGATCAGTCCATTGAAAACTGAGTAGGTTGAACAGGAGAAATGCCTTAACACAGAGCTTAAAAGTTAATACACATATTTAGCAAATTCAAAAACATACAAGTTTAAACCAAATGACTCAAATAAGATCTCTTTCAGGTCCCAATCCAGGTTCATGAAATAGTGAAGTCACAAATACATAATTTATTATAGGGCACTGTTCAAATAAACTGTCATATAATAAAATTCTCTCCTTATAATTACCTTTCTTTCCATTTACTAAGTATCTATGAATTACTGACTGAAATCCCCTATACTAGAAGTGAAGAGCAACAAAAATGTAAGTATGATTTTAAGAAACCAGTGGAGTAAATGTAAATTAAAAAGCTTTGACATAAATCATGGTTTTGAGATGGTGATTCAGAAAATCTCACATGTAAGTCCCTTTTCAATCATAAAAACACAAAATTTTAAGAATCTTAAATTAAAAATCCCATTCTCCGACAATTATTTGTGGGAGGAAATAAAAGCAGAAGATATGACAAATGTGAGGTCACTAAGTTTCTATGAATGCTTTGTATTATTATCTAGCCAACAGCTATTTGGTTGCAAATTACTATTTCCTGATATAAATCAAAATTGAAATGACTAAAAAATTCAATTTACTTAGCTTAAGGAAAAAAAGTTTTCTCCCAAGAGCACCATCATTAAGAGATATTAAAAGCATAATGGGAGTTGTGTTTGTTATTTAATTGTTATAACAAAAGAAATTAAGGGGACTTGGGGAGTTCTGTGGAATTTAGTTACAAGATCAATCAAGGAAACATGTGAATATGATGTATCCAAAAGTCTCAACTGACAGTTTTTACTAGAACAGATATAAAACGTTAAACTAAAGACCAAAAAAAACACTTTTCATAAATTAAAACAAAGCAAATACTTTTAAGTTCTCAATAAACACACATGAGGAAAGGTCACAGGCTTACTAAAGGAACTAACTATCTTTCCTAGTTAAATAAAACTCATTTCTAACAATAAGTTTCTGTTCTGAAATATATTATTAGTTCCTGTGTTCCATTATCTTATCCTAGTAAGTTACATCCTATTTCTTAAACCAAAACAAACATTAATCAATAAGTTAAAAACAAAATATCTAAATGTGTATAAAAATAATGCTACCTAGATTTATATCTAAAATTAGTTTAATACCTTTGTTTCTCTGGAGAGTTTTCTTTTGTCCCTATAACTATTACTAGGAAGGAAGAACAAGAGTTTAAGGAAGCAAGAATTTGTATAATTTAAAAAAAAAAGTGTGAGTTACTGTATTATTTATGTATTTAAAACAAATTGGATACTTTTCTTTAAATCCGTATATTTTTACCTATATATGTTCATGCTCTTAAAATTTTTAATATTAAAACAATGGTATGCCCTATGTAAAAGACTACACAACATTAACAAGGCATTTATTTTTTATTTTTGAAATAATTCTATGATGAATTAGTAACATAAATTAAGTCGTGGCCATAGCTTTGTAAAAAAGTGGAAAGTGACTGAATTCTTTTTACACTAAGCATGAGGGACTTCTATATTCAATAAAAACAATAAAACACAAGATAGAGAAACATGCAACCAACCAATGTTTAATAAATATTTCAATGGCTGCGGTACTCAAGATAGAACTAGTAGTTTAAATTAGCCTAAACCACTTAAAATTTTTATAAGAAAATAGTTATAGTAAAGTACACATTCCCCATCCCTTTTCTTTACAAACATAAATAATTTAGGGGAAAATATGTAGTACATAAATAGTACATAAAAAATAGCACTGAGCCCAAATTAAAGGCAAGAACCTACCTAGTAAACGTCCTTAAGAACTTAAAAGGGAGAAATAATTAGATGTCACCTCTTACTTGCCCACAGTAAGCAGAATAATTTAGAAAACAAATTTATTATAAAAGATTGTTAAAGACCTCTTTTTGGTCACCTTTGTTACCTGGGTACTCTGATACATTCCTCTGATCCTAGCAGGCCAAGCTGTCCATCAGAATCGAGACCCCACGCATACACCTGGCCCTTGTCATTTAGTGCTAATGTATGAGCTTCTCCACATGAAACAGCTACGATATTTTGGGCATCCAGGGCAACAACCTGCTCTACAGAAACCAAGAAGAGAGACATTACATTCTAGTTTTGAACTACCAATGAGAATAAAACAGTCTTCATCTTGTGCAAAAAAAAAGCTTAAGAAAATGATAAAATACAGACTAAGTAAAACACTATAGTTACTCTGAAAAATTTAACAAGTATGTGCCATATAAAATTCTCATTGTGGTAAATACAGATATACATCCTAGGGCATAAGCAACTCAAAATATTAAGTGACTTGAACATTTTGGGGAAGAAGTTAAAGGTTTATAAAGTTTCTCTCAGAAAGTGCTCTTCATTCAAAGCCATTACCAGTAACAGAAGAGTCCAGCTGAAAAGGGAATAATTTAAATATCCTGGGCCAAATTATTTAATAATGAAATCATAATTGACATATACTACTATGGAGTGATTCTGAAATTAATAATCTGAATTGGCAATTTCTGATAGAAAAGCAAATTCTTTACAGATCTCATAAATAAAGCATCTACTAGATATGCTGAGGAGGGAACTGAAAGGCAATGTAACCATAACGAACAGGTTTTAGTTTATGGACTGCCTTATCAATGACATAAAAACCCCATACGTGGTTAAAAGATATTCAAGTTTTAAACCAGAAAATAATTTAAAATACTGGTCCTTCATTAGATTGTCAGTAGCCACTGACACACCAGCAAAGAAAGTGAAATTGTTTCCTTAGTCTCCTTAAGATGTGTAACGTCTATCAGTTTACTACTCTACTACTACATGTTTTTTTTTTAAGATGCCATTTGAAATGAACCTTTTTTTAGCTTACTAATAAAACTATAATTTCTGTCTTCAATAAACTGAAAGCCTCATGCTGAAGAGCTGTTAAACTGAATCAATCAGGGTTTCTTCTGAAGCACACTTTAGCTCAATGTAGAAATGCAGCTGTTCAGTAAAGAAACCAACTGCATCAAAAAAGTTTAAATCCCTATGGTTAGAGAAATTCACATTCTATCTGGATTACTACCCTGCATTTTGGGGTGGGAGGTCAGCCCTAGATAGCCTCTAAGAATCTATACAACTTTAATGATATTATTTAAAGTACTTACCTTAAAGTACTATGAGTTAGTAACTCGTGAAGCTGGTGAACAGTATGTGGAAGTTCATTATACTAATCTTTTGCTATCTGTATATATTTTGTGTATATGTTTTTAATGAAATTATATTGTAGGAATATACAAAACAAGCAAAGAGAACAAGATATAACACATTGTCCTCCCCAAAAAAATCAAGAAAAAGGACTTACAAGTATGATGTCATTTATTTACATCAAAACATTACCATAAATCTTAATTATGAATAAAGAAGTAAAACACTCAAAAGATCTGTTCTCTTTCACACAGGCCCCAGAAATAAGTCAATGTATCTCCAAGACTATCCTCAAAGGAAATATAGTAAAGAGCAGAAAATGACAAGATGACAAGACAAATGAGTAAGACTGGTCAGTTCAACAGCTAGTGAAGAGTACTTAAATTAGATAGCAATGGCTATAAAATCAAAGGCACCAAAATCCAAGAAACAAAGAAACAATAATCATTCATAACAAACACTAGTATTTACCATATACCCTTCTGCTCCAAAGACTGGAGACACAATGAGAATAAAACATTTCTAGCCCTCAAAGGGTTTACGGTCTACAGAAAAACAGGTGAGATAAGGACTGTGATTAAATGCTAAGATAAAGATAACAAAAGGCACCATGGGAACATGAGATACTTTTAAAACCTTCAAAGATACTAGGAAGAATTCTGGAAGACAGTAACACTTAGACACTAAATCCTCAGCTGAAGAAAGAGGAAGAGATTCCATGTAGCCATTTGAGAAAATTCTTACACCAAAACAAACTAAAAACAAAGTGAAAAGACTAATAGGAAAAACAGGGGAAAAAATGTTATTCATACCTCAAAGAAATAATCTCCCCAATTTTTAAAGATGTAGTTGGGAAAAAAAAAAAAGACCAGTAATTCAATGAAAAATGGACAAAAGATGTCTGATAGTTCACAGAAAAAGAAACAGAAATGGCCCTTTATCATAATGAAAAGATGCTCAACTTCATTAATGAGAGAACTGCAAATCCAAACTACATTTGGAAGCCAATAATATGTTCACTTAGAAAATTTATAAAACCACTTATAATTTTATACTTTTCCATATGGGTTAACCTTTAAGCATCAAAGTTTACATTTATCAAGAGAATGAGAAGAAAAGCCACAGAACGGGAGAAAATATCTGCAAAAGATAGCCCTAATAAAGGACTATTATCCAAAATATACACAAACTCTTAAAACTCAACAATAAGAAAATAAACAGCCCAATTAAAAAATAGGCAAAAGAAGTGAACAGACACCTCACCAAGGAAGACACACAGATGGCAAGTAAGCCTACGAAAGGATGTTCTACTTTATATGTCATCAGGGAATTTCAAATTAAAATGAGATATCACTATACACCTTATTAAAATGGCCCAAATTGCTGGAAAGGATAGAGAGCAACAGAAACTCTCATTCACTGCTGGTCGGCATGTAAAAGGATAGAGCCACTTTTGAAGACAGTTTGGTAGTTTCTTACAAAACTAAACATACTCTTATTGTATGATCAAGTAATCACACTCCTTGATATTCACCCAAAGGAGCTGAAAACTTATGTCAACACAAAAATCTACATAAAGATGTTTACAGCAACTTTAGTCACAATTGCTAAAACTTGGAAGCAACCAAGATGTCCTTTAATAGTGAATAAACCGTGATATATCCAGATGATAGACTATTATTCAGCAATAAAAAGGAATAAGCTATCAAGCCATGAAAAGACATGGAGGACACTTAAATGCATATTACTAAGTAAAAGAAGCCAATTTGAAAAGGTTACACTGTGTATGTTTCCAAATACATGACTTTCTGGAAAAGGCAAAACTTTGGAGACAGTAAAAAGTTTAGTGGTTGCTGGAGGTTAGGGGGAAGAGAGGGATGATTAGACAAAGCACAGAGTATTTTAGGGTAGTAAATAAAACTATTCTGTATGATATCATTACTATTCTGTACAATACTACGTCATTAGGCATTTGTCAAAACCCATAGATTGTACAAAACAAAGAGTGAACCCTAAGGAAACCATGGACTTCGGATGATGTCAATGTAGGTTCGTTAATGGTGGTAAATGTACCACTGTGGATAGGCTGTGGATAGTGGGGGAGATTGTGCATGTGTGGGGATGAGATATATGGGAACTCTGTACTCCGCTAAATTTTGCGGTGAACCTAAAGCCACTCTAAAAAATAGTTTATTAATTTAAAAAGCTTATGATTAAAATAAAACACACACCAAGATACTATTTTTCATAAAAATCCAAAAGTTTGGTAATAATCTGTTGGAGAAAAAAGCACTCTTATATCCTGATAATAGAACTGAGAAACACAACACTCTCTATGGAGAGGAATGTGGCAATACCTAACAAAACATATGCATTTACCTTCTGGAATTCCATTTCCACGAAAATATCCTACAGATACACCTAAGTACTTTGGCACAGGATTATTTTGAGCTCAAAAACATTAAGTAGAAATAGATACAAGAAAAGCTATCTGCCCTCTCCCTATTTGCCTAAAAGCAGGACATAAATATATAAAGGTGTCCACCGCTTCCCTCTCTACCAGGAAGAACAGAAGTTAATCACCAGAGACAACTCTAAACCCTTATCAGCTCAGAGATGGCACCAGGAAAACCTACATAACAAACTTTCCTAACTAGCCCTTATCTTCCGTTAGTTTCCCCACCTATTTACCTTCCCACAATTTGCCACCCCAAAACTCAATCCTTTTTGCTGTTACTTCTCTAAAAATTTACTGTTCTTGGGCACCTGGGTGGCTCAGATGGTTAAGCGTCTGCCTTTGGCTCAGGTCATGATCCCAGGGTCCTGGGATTGAGTCCCGCATCAGGCTCCCTGCTCAGCGGGGAGCCTGCTTCTCCCTCCGCCTCTCTCTCTTTTATGAATAAATAAAAAATCTTTTAAAAAAATTTACTGTTCTTTTGTTCTCTGTAAGCCCATATTCTACCACCTGAATTACTCATTACAAGTTTATTAACACGTGTTGAGGTCCCATGTGTAAGCTCAACGCATGTGTTAATAAACTTGTTTTGTTTTTCTCTCGTTAATCTACCCTTTGTCTAGACAAGTCCAGCTAGAGAACCCAGAAAGGTAGAGTACAAATACACATGTGTGTATGTGTTTCTGTTTGTATGTGTGAATGTGTGTATTATATTTGCAGCACTGTATATAATAAAAGACTCGAAATATTCCAAATATCCATCAACAAAGGATTCCATCTACACACTAGAATACTATGCTCCACAAACAAAATAATAATAATGAGGAAACTACATACTGATATAGAAAGACCTCAAGGGTATATTAGCAAAGAGAAAAAAAAAATCAAGATGTGGAATACTATACGATTTGCTACTTTTGTATAAGAGGTAAGAATAAGTATATTCATACTTACTTAGATCCACATAAAGAAATTTTGAAATGATATACAAAAAAACTAATGAACATATTTATAGGTGATGCAGGTAGAGGGGGAAATACAGTAGTCAAATGTAAGGGGAAAACTTCCCAATGTGTATTTATTGATTTTTGAACCATGTGCATATATTGTCTATTCCAAACAAAAAAATAAAAATTAAATACATTAGAGAAAATAGTTAAAGCCATTTGTTAAACCAACATTTTCATTTTAAAACTGATGTGAACTCTTTAATTTTTTTCTACATACTAAAAACTCAAGACAAATAATCTTCGTTCTTGCAGAATTTTTGTCCCATCAAATTACTGAGATACCTATTTTGAGAATGGATAACAACTTCAGAAATATATTATTAAAGAAACATAATAACAGTTTTATGTCCCGGGAATAGCATTTAATATAGGCTTCTCAGACAACAAACACACAAAACTCATAACTTCTTGTACAAATCTTTAAAATTACTTAAGTTTTTCCCAATGGCTCATCAAAACAAATAGCCTCAACCCTACCCCCATCCCTAGTATACTAGAAAGTCAGATCAGTGGTATACTGCAACATTTCACATCTAATGAAATTAGATGGTTGAATGCTTAAAACAAGATCACCAAAAAAGAGTCAATGATAAGCAAGAATGAAGGAGGAATAAATGAACCCAGTAAAACAAAAAAAATTCACTAGAAGCCCAACTCAATGATTCCATGTGTGAGAAAGAAAACAGAATGCATACCAAACCCAACAGCTAACATTTATTATTTACCATGTACCAGGTACTATGCTATTAAGTTTTAATCATCAAGCTACATTTGCCTTTCAAAGCCAAGTTATAATAGAGAAAAAGAAGGAATAAGTGGGAATTAAATTCACTTGAATTAGGGTAAGTATGAATATATGTTAGAGGACAGAAAGCAAAAGAAAAGTTGCCAAGCAAGCCCATTAACCAGTTGATTCCTTTAACAAAGAGAGGCTACAAGAAAATGTTGGAATTATGAACGTATGATGTTAAACTTGATGCTAAAGTTTTAATAATGGCACATGATCATACAGTTATCTCTTTAAAAAAATATACAACAGATAAAATATGTGGTGTTAACTGTTGGTCATTGTGTTATTCTTTCCACCTTTTTTATGCTTCAAATGCTTATAAAAAGTTGAGAAAAGTACACTCTGTTCCTATCAGTATTTATGGCTCACAAGAACATTTAGTTTGGGGAGGCACAAAAGGGCAAAGAAAACAAGTGGTGGAGATTGCCTTGAGAAAGAAAAAAAATACATTATTCAGAGACAGGAGCAAAAACAGTAAAGATAAAGAACAAGAGAGATGTAACATCTATCTTGTAAATACTGATAGCAGATATATTCTAAATACATCTCTAATAAGTCCTAGATCATCATTACTTCTGGTTGGCCTACACTTACATTGTTAAAATGCAGTATTTTTGAAAACTAGTGGTGCATCATTTTAGTAAGGAGGAAAAGGCCATCATCTTTACTCCACACATGTAAATACAGTCTCTTTTAGACTTATAAAAACCAATTAAAATGTTCAAGCTAATGACAGTTTTTCAACATCATCTATTTCCTCCCAATTACCTCTGGATGTATATCTGACTTCAGCATTTGTTCATAAACTAACTATGTCAAATAAATTTTGTTGCACAAACACTGTAAAAGAAGAATACTGCTGCACATCCTTTTAACAATACAGAATAGATCCAGGTTCTTGCTGCAAAATGTTACATGATAAAATCCTTCCTATTCAATAACTAACTGGATAAAAACATCCTATTTCCTTTGGGACCTAAGAAATATATTCATCAATTCTTGAATTTGTGAAAAGAATTCATGTAGATTATCTCCAGACTCATTTGTTTAAACTGTTTACACAGTCTGTTAAAACAAATTGTTAAAATTTGTTTAAAGAGTTCACTTAAATGATCAATTTCATATCATCATACGGTCATGATCTACATTCACCTTGAGATTTGTCTAGTAATTGTGAAACATCTTCCTCCCAATTTTGTCATTATGGATAGAAATAAAAAATCTTGCATTCTCAATTTTGCCATTTGTGCAAAAGAGAAATAAAAGCTACAAAGACAGTGACTCGAGACTTATTTTCTTAAAAACTAATACAAAACTCTGCACAACGTGTATGAAGAAAACGATGTTAAATGTTGATTATTTATTTCATGGCACCATCCTTCTAGGAAACCCCACCATTGTTCCACTTACAATTTTAGTCTGTTTATTTTAGTCTACCTGAGAATACAATCAATTCTTATTATTGGCCAAAAGTTATTTTATAAAGTCACCAAAAATACTTATTTAGCGAATACTGAAACACTACCCCCAGGGAAAATACAGGGTTAGGCTCCTGCAAGCCTCTGATTACATTTTCACGACTGATCAACACATAACCTTGTTTAATTAATGTGTGTTTCTGCTTAAAGACATCTTATAATTAATATATATTGTTGGTTCACTAACATTAAATTCACAGCCATCAGCACTGTAACTCATGCTTTAATGTATTATCTAGTAGGGCATATCACAGCCTTCTTGTGCTTAGAACACCAGATAGCACTTCAGTACTAAGAGG
This sequence comes from Callorhinus ursinus, assembly GCF_003265705.2. Taxonomy (NCBI): domain Eukaryota; kingdom Metazoa; phylum Chordata; class Mammalia; order Carnivora; family Otariidae; genus Callorhinus; species Callorhinus ursinus. The sequence goes on along the minus strand of NW_027397093.1, from coordinate 16,654,760 downwards.
CCATTTTAAACAGTGAAATCACCAACAAAAGTACAAAAATGTAAAATATGTGGGACTAAATGTACTGCAAAAAGGATACTGGTTTACAGTATGAGAGCTGAAACAAGAAAGCAGAGCACTGTTTTGCTGAACCTTAGCTGGGAGTGTGCATACCAGGAGACTCAACTATTTTCCAGCTCTGCATATGTGTGTCCAGGAATGACCCTAAAATGCCCTGTATTAACTGACTACGACCTAGGTTGATTTAATAACAGTATACATAAACACTTCTTCTTAGACAACCAATCACAAAATACACAAGATGGTCTATTAGTAGTCTTTTTACTAACCAAGGTTTAAACCTGATACTAAGATATAATCATCAAGGGGTGCCTGGGTGGCTCAGTCCATGAAGCATCTGACTCTTGGTTTCAGCTCAGGTCATCAGATCAAGCCCTGAGGGGCGAGCTCCACACTCAACAGGGAGTAAGCTTGAAGATTCCCTTCCTCTGCCCACCCCCCAACTCGCATGTGCACGCTTTCTCTCTCAAATAAATGTTTTAAAAAAAGATATAATCAATAATATGCTCTGAGAATCTCATAAATAAAAAATACTAAAAGTAAAGAATGCATTGTCTTCTCAAAAAAAAAAAAAAAGAAGAATGTATTGCCTTCTGGATCTAATAGATCCAGATAATACATACTACAAAAGATAATACATACTACAGAAACACCATTAGTAACATATTCACAACTAGCATCTCTTAAAAGCTGCTTCTTATTCAAAATTCTAAAATTTTGAATTTTAATTTGCTAATTTGAAGGAAAATATGAACATTATCATGTTACTCTGTATTCTCTTTCACCTACAGACCTCAAAATCTTGTTATAGGATGATTTGTGTTCTCCCAAAATGTATATGTTTAAGTCCTAATCCTCAGTAACTCAGAATGCAACCTTACTTGGAAACAGGGTCATTGAGGATATAGTTAGTTAAGTTAAAGTCATACGGGACAGACTTGTACCTCTGAAACAAATAATACATTGTATGTTAATTTTAAAAAAAAAAAGATGAGGTCATATGGGAGTAGGGTAGGCCTCTAATCCTCAAAAGGGTAATTTTGGTCACAGTCACACAGGGCGAATACCACGTGAAGGAATGCCTAAGACTGACAGCAAACTACCAGAAGCTAGGAGAGGGCCCTACATAATCCATTCATAAATCAGGGACTAGCTGGTATACAAAGTACAATTACCAACCATGATCCCAGTCTACAATTAATCTTAGCTCTTAATGTGGTCAATGATTTAATGAACTTCTATACATATTTTTAATAAAAAAATAAATAAATTCCAACAAAGGCTGAACAACTATCAATGTTTTATACAGAGAACAAAAATCTTTGCTGATATTCAAGTTTATAAAAAGGTCTAAAAAACAATACTGTCATGAATAGCAACAAGCACAGCAATTTGGTAACAAAAGACTGAGGTCTCAAGGAATAAACTTTGCTAAATAGCTCATTTTAAAAAACACCATTTCAACTTCTCACTAAAAGTTTAATTCTGCCAGAGTTTAAGTTTCACAATCCTGTCCTCCCATGCCTCATTAGTTGCTATAAATACAGGTTTCCTTTTCCCTTCTCTCTGAATTACTCAAAACTCTAACTAGAGCAATGGAAAAAATCCATCTCTAAAAATTTAAAGTTTACACAATACCATACTATGAAATTTAAAAAGTACTGTATAACCTCATTCTTATTTAAAAATATGTCACACACAGCCCTAACATATATGCAGAGAAAATACTGAAAAATACTAAATTGTCAACACTGGTTATCTATGAGTGGCTTTTTCTTTTTTTATTGTTCTTTGTTTAAAGAACTGTATGTGTAGTTGATGCATTTTATGATTTTGACTTTAAAGATGAAGACATTAATTACTTGGGAATAGCGAATGGCACCAATAAATAATTCAGAGTGCTTTTCCCCCCCTTTAAATAACCATAGGGCTAATTTTGTTACAGAGATTTATAAGCAAAAGGCTGCTTCACTCAAGGCATATACTTCTCTATTCCTAAAGTGAAATTACTGCTTACTGACATTTCTTAAAGGATCTGTAATACAGTGCATATAATGATAATAAAACAAATTAATAAAACTAAACATCTAAAGTAAAAACTAAAACAAAAATTAAATGAAAATGTTTATTATCTAAAATTACCACCAATAGGAATTTGGAATGGTATAACCGGTAGTCACCAAAACATTTTAATGAGTTCCCAGATAAAATCTAAAGTTAACATAAAGTAATTTACATGTCTTAGCTGACAGCTCACAATAAAATAATGTTCTTATGGAGACAGAATTAAATTACAAAATTCTTTATAACAGATGTTACAAGTTTGTACCCCTTTTATGCATTCTATACATACAGGTGCAGAGTTAGCATATATAAAGAGTTTATGGCACTGTGTTAAGCACTTTATTTAATCTCATTTAATCCTCATAACACCATGAGACAGGTGTACCATCATCCCTACTTCACAGATAAAGGTACTAAGATATAAACATTTCCCTATTTATTGAACTGCCCGGCCTTTTGTTAATATTTAAATAACAAGGTTATGTTTTTGTTGTTGTTTTTTAAAGATTTTATTTATTTATCAGACAGAGAGACGGCGAGAGAGGGAACACAAGCAGGGGGAGCAGGAGAGGGAGAAGCAGGCTTCCTGTGGAGCAGGGAGCCCGATGCAGGGCTCAATCTCAGGACCCTGGGATCATGACCTGAGCCAAAGGCAGACGCTTAACGAATGAGCCACCCAGGTACCCCAACAAGGTTATGTTTTAATATTTTCAAAATATACTTAAAATTTTATATTTAGGGCTTCATAACATTTCTTCTTTAGAAAAGTCCTTTCTGAAGGCGCCTGGGTAGATCAACCGGTTGAGTGTCCAACTCTTGATTTTGGCTCAGGTCATGGTCTCAGGGTCATGAGATCAAGCCCCACGACAGGCTCAGTGCTCAGCTTGGAGTCTTCTTGAGATTCTCTCTCTCCATCTCCCTCTGCCCCTCCCTCCCCTACCTGCACTAAATAAATAAATAAATAAAATCTTTTAAAAAAGAAAGTCTTTTCTGGATGTCTGGGAACCACTGAAATTAACTGCTTTGAAAAGAAGTTGATATAGAAAGACCCCAACATAAATATAATATCAAATAGTTGCTTTGCTTTCTTTTTAAGACAAGCAAGAATGAACCCTCAGGAATATACTACCAGAGTTTTTGTTTTCTTAGATTCTTTGTATATTTGACATCCATTCATCAAAGGGTCAATTACATTAATTATATTTTCTTGTTTTCTGTATTCTTGAGGCTGACATCTGGGGAGCAGGAGGCTTACAGACCCCAGAAGAGATGGCCCTTCCCAGGGCTAGCTAATTCCTAAAGAAAACAACTTGCCCACAAGCATGCCTTTCATAGTACCACCAGTCTCTATCTCCTTGTCTCTCACACACCAAGCCAGTATTTCCCTTACCCTCAATCACCCCAGGGCCAGGTACCAGGAAACTAAAAACCAACCCCACAGACCAAAGCCTGGAGGAATTAACCAAATTAGTCCATCCAAACTGTTTATCCTGCCCAGGATGCCTTTCCCAGGGAAATCCCAAAGAAGACCATGATCTAAGATCTCCCCTGCGCTCTTGTCTTCTGCCTCTTAACTACCCTAGTGTTTTCCCCTATGGCTGTGTGGCATGTGACTCCCTCTCTCTGGGACCTGAATATAAAAAACTTCTTCCAACCTCATTCTTGTTTCCTCTTATGGCCACACTGACTTTACCGTAATAAACCCAACATGTACATTCTTATAATTTAAAATTTTACAATTTTGGTTATAATATCACTCATGGCCATCAAGTTAAGAGTCTATAATTTTTGGGGCGCCTGGGTGGCTCAGTTGGTTAAGCGTCTGCCTTCAGCTCAGGTCATGATCCCAGGGTCCTGGGATAAAGCCCATATCAGGTTCCCTGCTCAGTAGGGAGCCTGCTTCTCCTCTGCCGCTCCACTCGCTTGTGTATTCTCACTTTCTGTCAAATAAATAAATAAAATCTTTAAAAAAGTCTATAATTTTCTTCTCTTCCTATGGTACATCCAATAAAATGCACATATCATGTGTTTATTCAACAAACTCCTAGGTCCCCTCTGTGTGTACAAGCATTGTCACTATAGTGATAAATATATATAAAAGTTTCTACCCTTCAGGAACTGACATGGTAGAGAAGATTTTTACCTAAATAATTCTATACAATAGGAAGACAGAAATGCAACTTATTAATTTACTGAATGCTAGGTAACTGTGCTTGATACTGCACAAAATATCTGACTTGCAGTTCTTACAAAAGTAACCATGGAGATGTAGGAAAGTCCTTCAGCTGGGCAATATTCAAGAGACAGAAATGGAAATATGCTGTAGAAAGAATAACCCAGAATTACAAGAAGGATGAACTAGAGCAGGGAGATCAGTAGGAAAGCTATTGCCACAGTTTTTGCGTAGACAGTAACAGTCTAACTAGAATGAAAACAAAGAATTTCAGCTTGAGATAGGAGGACCCTAAGGGCCAGAGAGTTTAAAATAACTAGCTCAATGTCAAATATTTAGCCATTAGAAAAAAAAAAAAAAAAGACAGGAGAGTTACTAAAAAAACAATCAGTAAGATTTGGCAACTGAGGGGCGCCTGCGTGGCTCTGTCATTAAGCATCTGCCTTCAGCTCGGGTCATGATCCCAGGGTCCTGGGATCGAGCCCCACATCAGACTCCCTGCTCGGCGGGAAGCCTGCTTCTCCCTCTCCCACTCCCCCTGCTTGGGTTCCCTCTCTGTGTTTCTCTCTGTCAAATAAATGAATAAAATCTTAAAAAAAAAAAAAAAAAAGAAAAAAGATTTGGCAACTGAGTCGATGTGGTATTATGGGCTCAGAAGCAGACACTAAGGTGAATCTAAGGTTTGAACCTAAGTGAGTTCAAGAAACATTAATACACAAGGAAGAGCTGTTTTTGCAGTTTGTTTTGGAAGAGATGGAGATAGCTAACTCACAACTGTTTCCATTTAAAATGTTCCTTTTTCTCCACATTCTATCAGTTTTAAATTTTCAGAAATAAGTATAGTTGTCTTTCTTGATTTTCTCTTTCCTACAGTCAAACACCATATAAACAGTAGATGCCCTACTTATTAACAGCATCTTTATATACTATGCACATAAATTTAAGCACATTGTTGTTAAAATAACTACAAATGCAAAGTAGGAGTAGAAAGGTATAACCAAATGCATTATTTTAGCCTATCATTCTAGGAGGAGCAGAATTTAAAAGTGTGAATAAGCTGAATTTATTCAAGTGTCTATGTTCCTCAAACTATACCTTCTGTTATACACTGAATGTTTGTATCTCCCCAAACTTGACATACTGAAATCCTAAGTCCCAATGTGATGGTATTAGGAGGTAGGGATTTTGGTAGGTGATTAGGTCATGGTGGTGGTGCCCTCATGAATGAGATTAGTGCCCTTTCCCAGAGAGATTCCTCATGCCATGTGAAGATACACAGTGAGACAATGGCCCTCTATGAACCAAGAAGCAGGTCTTTTCCAGACACCAAATCTGCTAGCACCTTGACCTTGGACTCCCCAGCCTAAAGAACCATGAGAAATATATATGTTATTTAAGCCACCCAGACTATACTAATTTTGTTATAGCAGTCTAAATGGACAAAGACATCTTCTAATTATTCATCATTAAATAAATTTTTGAAAATAAATGATAAATCTAACTTCTAACATTTATATCTTCTCACAGGAAATTAAAAGGGATCTTTAATTCTTTTATTTTTCTGTATCCACTGTATCTCTAAAGTCTGATGGTAAAGGAATCCAATTCATTTTCTATCTTGCTCCAATATAGCATTACCTCTAAACATCACATACATTTTTTTGAAATTTTGGCATACTTTTGAAAATTTGTCATAATATGAGCTCCAACAAGGTAACAGAAGACAGAAGTATTTTCATGCTTAATGCAGTATCTGGGACATAGTAGGAAGACATGTTTGTGGAATCAATGCCTGAAGTTCAGTCATAAATAAAAAAAAATGTGTATTGTCTATCTAAAGGCAAATATGGAAACAGCATATAGCCCACTTCAGCGTAAGGCAGACCTAAAATTAAATTCCCACTCTAATATTAAAGGCAGTTTTAAGAAACATTTAGAACACTCACCACATGCCAGGCACTGTTCTTTTCACTTTATGTGTTATCTCATTTAACCATTACAACCATCCTAAGAATGTGGCATGATTATCCTAACAGAAATACTTAGGCATAGAAAGGCTAAGGATGTGCCCAAGATAACACAACTAAGAAGTAACAGAGTCAGAATTCGTATCCAAGCACTCTAATTCCAGAGCCTATTTAAAAATAATATAGTATATTTACATTATTTTTTTAAAAGGGTATGCAGTGAAAACCTAGGTCCACCATCCACTATCCTCTACCAACCTCGTTCTCATCCCTTATCTTACCTCTACACCAAGGTAACCACTATTATTAGATGTATGTATCTCTCCAGGGTTTTTTAAGTGTATCTACAGGCAAATGCAAATATAAATTTTTTCTTATTTTATCTAAAACACAGTTTTCTATAAAAATGTTCTATACCTTGCTCTTTTTAATGATGTATCTTAGAGATCTTTACATATTAGTACACAAAAAACTCCTTTATTCTTTTCTCAATTACATAGTATTACATCACATTGATTTAACAGATGACAATTTATTTTACCAGTTCCCAACAGACAATCACAAGGTTGTTTCTAATGTTTTGCAATTATAAACAATGTTGTAGTAATATGTCAATGAATCATTTTGTACAAGTACAAATGGAGCTTGAGCAAGATCTTGAAGGGTATGTGCATTTGCAATTCTAACATGTTTGCAAAATATCCTCCTAGTGTTTACCAAATTACACTAACCACCTATGAACACTTGTTTAGTGACAGCCTCACCATAGAGGATATAGCAGTCCCCTCTCCTAATTACATAATTCACATCCCAAGGCCCAGTGGATTCCATTTTGAAACCATGGATAGTAATGAATACTGAATATACTGTTTTCTCTATACATACATAACATTTAATTTATAAATTAGGCACAGTAAGAGATTAACAATAATAAAATAGATTATAACGTACTGTCATAAAAGTTATGTGGTCTCACCCTCTCTCAAAACATCTTATTGTAATGTACTCACCCTTCTGTGAAGATGTAAGATGACTAAATGCCTACCAATGAGATGAAGTGAGGCGAATGATGTAGGCACTGTGATATAGCATTAGATGACTACTGACCTCCTGACAACATCAGGACCATCTGCTTCTGGACCTGCAGATGACCATGGGTAACTAAAACCTCAGAAAGTAACTCTGGTTTGGCGGTTGAAGAAGCTATTCTATTATCAAAGTTAAGGATTTTTGCTAACCTGTTATGTAAAAAAATGGTACTTCAGTGTAGTCTTCTGCATTTCTCTTAATATGAATAAAGCTAAAGAGTATTCATTTAAGAGTCATTTATATTTCCCTTTCTGTGAACTGCCTGTTCATATCCTGTGACCATGTTGCTACTGGACTGTTTTCATCTTGCCAATTTCTAGGAGTGCTTTATATATGGGAAATTACCATTTTGACCAAGTCAAATATTTTCCCATTTGTCTTTTAACTTGTTTATAGTTGATTTCTACCTAACAAAACTTTTTTCAGTTTACTTTTCTGTGCCTCTTCACAATTCAGTCAAAAAGGCTTTCCTGACTCTAATGAACAAATTTGTCCATGTTTTCTTTGAGCACATTTATCATTACAGTCTTTACATTTAAATATTTGATTCACTTGGAATTTATCCATATACATGGCATGAGGTAGTAATCCAATTTTTTTTGTTCCCTAGATGATGCTCCTACTTATTCCAAGATCATTTATTAACAACCCTGCTTTAATTTTTCCCCACTGATTTGAGGTGATTTAAGTCTATGTTCTGGGCTTTATATTCTGTTTAATATGTCTATTTGTGAGGCAGTTTTAACTATTAAGACTTTAAAATATTTTACATATTGTGGCACCTGGCTGCCTTAGTTGGTTAAGTGTCTGCCTTTGGCTCAGGTCATGATCCCAGAGTCCCATGATCAAGCCCTTTATCGAGTTCTCTGCTCAGCAGGGAGTCTGCTTCTCCCTCTGCCCCTTACCCCGCTCTCCTGCTCTCTCTTGCTTTCTCTCTAATAAAATCTTTTTTAAAAAATCTTTAAAAAAATGAAATAAAATATTACATATTTCTGCTCTTATTTTTCAGCATTTTCCTGGTTTATTTTTCCATAAAAACTAGAGAATCCATTTATCTAGTTTCTTCAAAAAAAAAAAAACCACTTGGTATTTTTATTAGGATCACCTTAAGCTGACAAATTATTTAGAGAAAATGGACAGATTTACTTAGATTAGTATTCCTACTTAACAAACATGGTTTCCATTTGTCTAAAATTTTTGTGTTCTTCAGAAGTGCTTTCAAGTCTTCTTCAAATAGGTTTTGCACATTTCTTAGGTTATTCCTGGGTCATTTTATCTTTCTCTTGCTATTATAAATGGTGTCTTTCCTTTCATTGTTAACATCTAATTGGTTCTTGTTTCCATTACATTTTAATTTTGATTTGGGGCAAGTTTTTAGCCTCTTGAAGTTTTACTTTCCTCACCAGCAAGATTGAGCCAATATGTACTTTGCAGGGTGGTTTTATGATTCCAGGATAATGTATAAAGGATTTAGCTCAGTGCCTGGCACATAATGGTGGTTACCATTATTATTTTTAAATATCAGTGTCCCAGTATCTAAATAATATATTCCAAATATTATTTCTTGTTAAACTTCTCTCCAGTTATGAGGTTTGTATCTTTCTTCTCCCTTTACATTGTAATACCAACTTCTAATGTGTTCCCTTTCCTCCATATTTCCAGTTGCAGAGGCTTACTCAACTCCCCAAACCAGTGTAGAAGTAGAGCTATGTTCAGACAGATGTAACACCAATCTGTCAGGCTTTTATGTAACTACTCTCCAGAAGATAAGTTTAGGTCCATTACATCCATTTCTGTTAGAATGCCTAGTTACGAAATCTATAGGTAAGCAATACCTGGATCCAAAATCATAAAGCATACATGCACTAATTAATAAATACTTGGGACCAACTGTGGAAAGCAATCTAAGCTCTACTTTACTTTCATCATGCCACACTCAAAAAAAACAAAAACAAAAACAAAAACACAAGCTTCTTCAAAACAAGGTAAAGCAGCTAAACTTTCCTGCAATTGTTTTTAGATGCTCCTAATTCTGCTCCTCTTATAGCCTTATGCTGTTCCTTCCCCATTCCCATTTCCCTTTCATAGAAACAACAGCATATCTGAGGACACATTTCCTAGGGGCTCTTGCCTACATGCCAACACATACACAATATATAGTAACAATTATTTCAGCTCTCAGTGGAATCAAAAGTAACTTCTAGTGATTGCATCTTGTGACTTCAAAAACTTTGTTTCCAGTAAAACCTGGAAGAAAGTCATAAAGTCAGACATAATTAAGTAACAAGTTTGTGTCAGTTAAGCAAAAATAAACAAATGAACCTCTTAATAAAATTCAAATGAGTGGGGTATCAGATGGTACCTGGCAAATAAATGTTTCAATTTTACAAAGGTACTTTAAACAGTCCCCACAAAACACAAAAATAAGTACTGTTAACAGATTGGTGTTTTTTTTTTTTTAACAACAAATATGACTTGGATTTTATTTCTCAGATCCATCCTAGTGAACAGATTGTTAATTACTCAAGTAAATAGGCTGGAATTAGGGAAAAATTTACAGCGGAAATGTTAGCCTACTTTGTCCTGAAGAGGGAAAAAGAACTGGAAATAAAAAATCTCATGCCTTTAGCACTGATCTTTCTTCCCACTTACAGTACTGAATTTCTTACTGTTTACTAAATATTGTTATCAAGTTCAAAACAAAATTCACCCCACCATATCTTTTCTCTTCTCCTAAAATAGGACAATTAACATTCTTCTTCTTCCTGGAGTCCACATTTCTATTAAATACTAATTCAACCTCGGATCACACCTGGCTCCCCCCTTTACCTTACTGTTACCAAAGTAACTGGTTACCAAAGCCTGTCAGTTCTTTCTGCCTCCCTAATCTCTCCTTAATCTAATTGCTCCCTTGTATTAAAGGGCCATCATTACAGCCTAATTGATTTCTTTACCTCTAAATTCTCTCCCCTCCTTTATAAAAACCTGATAATTCTCATTAGAAACTATCAGTGGATATCCACCAAATTCAAGCTCCCTAATTTGATTAATTCTATAATCTGAGCTCAATTTTACCTTTCTAACCTTCTTGCTCACATTCTCAGACATCTGAGTTAACTGGACTACTATTCCCTTAACAGGCTTCCAATCTGCCTATTGCCATTTGAGCTGCTTTACCTATACAGCATTGCTCTTTACTCTTTCCTCCTTGAAATACTATGTATCCTTCCAGTTCACATACTACCTTCCCTATAGAAACTCACCTACAATCCACTCCATTCCAAATGGTTACAATATTCCTCCGCATGCAGTAATCTGTTTATGCATCTTATAACACTTAGCACATTTATATGCATTTCTATTTATTTCTGCACTTGTTTTATCTTCCTTTCCGGATCTTTAAATGATATTCATCCATTATACTCAAAAACCTGTCAAATGAATACATTTTTAAAAACTTTCATTTACAGGGCCACCTGGGTGGCTCAGTCCTTAAGCATCTGCCTTTGGCTCAGGTCATGATCCCAGGGTCCTGGGACCGAGCCCTGCATGGGGCTCCCTGCTCGATGGGAAGCCTGCTTCTCCCTCTCCCACTCCCCCTGCTTGTGTTCCCTCTCTCGTTGTGTTTCTGTCAAATAAATAAATAAAATCTTAAAAAAAAAAAAACAACTTTCATTTACAAATATCTTCTTAGCTTATCAACTTTGTAGGGCGAGGCACAACTATGCTTAATTTTGTTTAAATAAATTCAGTTATCGTTTCTTCTAGATTTGCTAAAATTAAAGATATTCTTTTTCCTAAAGAAATTAACAGAGATGCAAATAAAGACTAAATTGATATAAACGCGCACGGTATCATAATTTATAATAAAAATCTGGATATAAATTCCAAAAAATAGGAGAACACAAATTTTGGTACATTTAAATGATGAAGTGTTAAACTATCATTAATGACAACCCTAAACAATATTTTAAAACATGGGGAAATGATTATTATTTAATTATTACTGGAACAAATTGAGATATAAGAATATACTCTCAGTCTGTGATCACAAACATATATGAGTATAGAAAAAGTGTTAAATGACAATCGTGTTTATCTACACATGTGATGGTATTATGGTTGAATTTTACTTGCCTGTATTTTTCAAATTCTCTACCAAAAACATGAAATACTTTTAGAAAAAAACTATAAACTAAAAATGTGTTATTTCTGAGTAGCAGGACACTTAGCAAAGGAAAAAAATGAAACTAAACTCAGATATTAATAAGGAAATAATTAGGATATTTTAAAATGTCAAAAACATATTAAAGGACTCTAGAACATTTTCTACAAGGCCAACAAAAGCTAAACCAAACTTCTGCCATCCTGGAACTGAAGAAAAAAGAATAATTCCATGCAAATAAAATATTATGGTTTGAAGACTGAGCCACCAATATTCAAGAAACTTCCCTTCTTAATAACAGTAACTCCAAAAACACATTTATACACAGCACAGGTTTTTCTTGCATGTAAAGTAACTACCACAACTCATTAAGATAATTATGTATCTTAATAAATAATTATTGTCTTAATTCCATCAGCATGAAAAAGATCCATAGAAGCTGAAAGGAGATAAATCATGGGCTCTTTAATATGGTTTCTTTATTAGTGCTTCCCACTTTTCTACTAACACAATCCTAGCACAAAAAAGCCCTTATAACAATATATGAATACATGTCCTCTATTAGGTTTTCTTTACTATGTATATACCTATACCTGATATATACCCAAATACCTGATATGCTTTCTAGCCTAGGAAAACTAAATATCTATGAAGTGAGACTTATTTCTTCAAAGCAATTTTAAAAGTACATGGGGTCTGTAAGAAATGAACTTTAATAGTACTACACATTTGTATGACATATTGGGAACACAGAACCCTAAGAACACTTACTAAGGAGATGATGGAAACTAGACCACCTAAGCTTTCACCTACAACAAGGATTCCTTCTAACTCCCCAAACCGGGAAACTGAAATCTACCATATTCCTATTTTTTCAAGGAAAGTAAGTGGTTCACTACCAATCAGATAAAAAACACCAATATACCAAAGACGAACAAAAAACTAACTGGTTCTAAATCCTCTAAAGAAGCCTCTATTTGTTAGACTGCTCAGATTAGGCATCCATTATTGCCTTCTTTATGGATTAAAGATTTTATAAAGCATGAATCAAACCAATGCATCCTATAAAGAGCTACATGGCAGGCTTAATACAATATAACTAATCCAAGTTCCAATGTTGACACCAAATCAATCACACCTGGCAGTTACTATGGATCTCGGATAGTAGCACAGCAAAGCATTAGACAACAAAGGGAAATAGAATATGATATATAACAGAAGAAAGAGAAAAGACTAGGTATTACCATAATTTTTTGTTTAAATATGCCTCATACCACACAAGGTTATAATGAAGTACCAAAGTGGTAACACAAGCAAGCATCTTGGTAAAATAATGATTTATTTCAATAGGCCATCACATAAAATGGCAAAGAAACAAATGAGTATTTGATCTGCCTCAAATAAAAGATATTACTGTAAATAATTCTAAACATAAGAACAATTTAGTGAATAAGGTAGGAGACTGGTAGACTTAAATTTTCAGATTCAATTTATAGGTGTTCACCAGTCACCTGCTGTTTTGACAAGTTACTTACCAACTTGTGCTGCCATTTCTCCGTAAATTTATCCCCTAAGATGAGGATAATTCTTGCAAATTGTGTCACAAGCATTTTGAAAGGAACCATGAGTTATTGTGTAATGCTCTTGAAATTCCTCAGATGTAGGGTCCTACACAAAGTAAAGTATTATTATACATCTCTCTAACAGTAGTCATCTGCATTATGATTTTTTTTCCCTACCCTTGACACTGTGATTCTTGGACACTAACCTTCCTCAAAGTAAAGTGTCCAAAGCAAGTCTCCATTCCTGACCCAAGTAATTACTTTTTTCAAGTCTTCATATCATCCACATCTTTCTCATCCTTAGAAGGTATCATGAAAACTAGGAATTATAAAACATAATAAGCTTCTCTGGTATTATATGCTTTGGTTCAATAAGAAACATGTGGGATAATCTGGCAATTTTAATCTTCTCTTAAGTGAACAATTTTATTTCACATATTTATACATTTATTTTCCTATATTACTTTTTATATTTCAACTATATTTTAAGAAGTTCATTTACAGATTTATGTTTTATGAACAGAGAGCAAGTCAGAAAATGATGTAGCAAAAAGGCAAGCAAGTAATTACTGCTATGTGACCAAAATGCTTTCAATGGACTGACCCAACAGTAGAAATCACCATTTTGAGATATAGGAAAAAGAATCAATGCTCATGATCTTTACAACCTCTGTAGAAGAGTTGAGCATAAGCTACAACAAATTTTATACTACTGACAACTTTATCGGCTGCTGACTTTGCTAATCAAGTTAGTCTTCAGTTAAGGAATGAACTACATATATTTGTATTTTTAGTTTATGTTGGCATGATATTACATCTTGAAAACAGGACTCTCAACCTTCTATACAGTTCCTAAAATGACTTCCTTCTGAATTTATACATCAGAAGGGAGGAGATAATACATCTTCACTGTATAACATTAGTTATAAAAGAGTAAAATTTTAAGAGTTTTTTTTTTTTTAACCCTCAGAATTACATTAAAATACTGATGGAAACTAGTTTCCTCCTAGGTGAATAAACATTTTTTTATTTTTTAAATATGGCAGGTGAAAACCTTCATGGGATAAAGGTAAAACCACAGGATTTAGAGAGCTCCCTTAACATTTCCTAGCCTACTAATTGTTAGTCTTTTAATCTCATTTTACTTCAGTTTTCCTCATTTGTAAAATACACCTGCCCTAGCTACCATACAAGACTGTTGTGAGGATTAAATGAGATAATCTAACTGAAAGAACTCTGTAAACCACAAAGAAACTATCAAAACAATCCTTTTTAAGAGGACTATATCACATTATTTTACATATTCATGGTCATAAAATATTTAGTACTATTTCTAACATGAAATAAATGGAAACAGATGTGCTAAACATTAGGACCATGGTTACCAAATAATACCTATGATTGAACAGAGAGTGAATAAATGATCTTGTTAAAAAAAAGTACACTTCCTATACATTATCTTAAAATCTTCAGAAGTGAATTTGGAAGGAAATATAAAAATAAAACAATTTATTCAGATGGACTGGTCTAGCATATTAAAGATCAGATATATTTTATCTGTTAGCTATGAATTAAGAAACTAAGAGCCACTAGCTAAAAAAGAGTTTTGAAAAATTCTTATGAAGGAAAAATACATACACAAGAGTGAAATAGATGTTCACGCCTCTGGAAATAATCAGAAAGAGCTAGTAGTGATAGCAAGGGGCATACATATACAAGAGAACGGAGATGAACATGGACACAATCTGTACTTCTGATGTATAATAAAGGATATGTGGTTCCTAAAATTTTCAGAATGAAAACCTCTCCCAATAGGCCATAGGCTGAATCTATTTACTATACTGTAAGCCTGAGTCCTTCAGGAGGTTATGATAACTCTCAAGAATAGCTTATCCTTAATGAATGAAAGGACCTGTTTCTCTTTCACTCCTTATTACAGAGTATTTAGTATGCTTATAAAGCCATTATCTGCAAGGAAACAATTCCTAGCTCCCTCCTTTCTGTATGCTGTCAGTTTAAAGCTCTGATGAAATGAATTATGTTTATTATATGGTCCTAGAAATTCAATCAGACTCACTCAATTAACAGAAAACTTTAAAACCAGTTAAATAAGAATTCCTTACCTTCTAATTCAGTCCTCAAACTCACAAATTAAAAAAAAAAAGTTAAGGAAGGAATACATTTAAATTATTTAAATCACTGAAGAATTATTCCCAAGGGAAATAATTTTAGTTAAAGACATTAGAAGTTTCCACTCTAACACCTGAAGTCAAAACTGAGGTTAAAAGAAAAGTCCCTATCAGAGCAACTACCTCCTTTTGAACTTTTACTTTCTCCTACCTCTGTAACTCAGATATACTTCAATGTGTCACTGAACCTGGACTTCCAGTAAAAAGCTTTTCTCAAGATCAGACTCTTCTCCTTTAAAACTAAACTTTCAGCTCCAGATTTATTTTCTGGCTATTTATGTGATCAGGGGTTGAATTAAAATTAAGACTTCATTTCCTCCCAGAAATCTTTACCCCACAATGACATTTCCCATCATTAAAATTTCCCAGTTTCAAGGGACATATCATATCATGTCAACCTTCAATCCTCTCCAGCTATTTCACTTATGTATGCCTTAACTCCCAACCCAGACTCCAAATTTTTCAAAGACAAAGTTCACGACTTTTTCATTTTTCTAGTCCGTAAGTGTACCCTGGACAATAAGGCAATCCTGAAGAGGTATTGTAAATTAGGTAAACCCATCCTCCCGACTTTATAGTACCAAATAATGCTTCCAAGATGAATCAATACGGTATATAAATGTCACAATGCAATCATCACAATGTCAACATGACCACAAAAAAACCTCTCCTGGGTAGTTAAGTTTCTCAGAATCTTACCTACAGAGTTAAAAGCTGTTAAAGACACATACTACTAATGCACAGTGGCACAGTGTCTACCCTTGTCCTGGACACAAAACAGATAGATGCTTAGTAAGATTTAAAAAATTAAAACTTAAGTAAATTTCAGTAACTATACTGGCAATTCCTATGTGCTGGCTTTGTACTTTTTACTTGTTCTGTAGCCTCTCAGAAATTACTAAAGCAATAAAGAGATTTGTTCAATTATTTCTGTGGAGCATGTTAAGTATAAAAAAAAGCAACAGCCCCAAAACCATGAAAATGTCAACTTGAGGCAGCATTCCAAGCTAAGCAAAAAAGGTAAAGGATACATCTGCCTCTGAAGCAGTGATAGCAAATATATATCAATAAATTACCATTCATGTCTACACATGACAACCTCAATACCTACGATTATGAAATTCTGGTAAGATTCCATAAAATATTCTTAGTAAGGTAGAGTACAAGACAGCTGCCACTTTACCTTGAATTCTGCAATAATTAAACCTACTGTATTAAGGAACTGCTACCATTCATCCGAAAGACTTAAATTACAAATTAAGGCAGAAGGAAAAAGATTAAGACCCTACCAACAAAGAAAGGATGAAAACTATACAGTATTTCCAAGTTAGAAAGGTGAGGTCTGGCATGGTGGTGAGATGATATGAAAGATGAATAACATGCTTAAAATTTAATATCTTACTATTTTATATCTACATTAACCTCTCAAAAGTAGATTAACAATAGAAACCACTTAAATAATGAAGTGGTAAAGAAAAATAATTCCATAGAAAATACTTAAGTGCCATTATTTGAGTTAAAAGAAGAAACTATAAATCAGTACAGCTGCGGTCTTATCTGATTTTACCATCTTAAGAATTAACTTTTAGTAATCAAAATTGAGAGCAAAATTCACATAACAATATTTCTAAGTCTGGTAATATCTTATTTTTAAAATCTGTCTATATCCAGGAAGAGAGCATGACATGAGAACAAATTCCTCAAAATTCTCATTACACTAAAGATTATTTTACATTTGGCTTATATGGCTTATATGGCTACTACAAAATCAGGACATAATAGCTAGTGCAGCTACTTGAAAGTATGAAATTAGGGGAATAAAAGATATTTCAAACTAAACCAAATAAAATTCTGTATTTCATACAGAATTACATACATATTGTTCTACAATAAGGAGAACAATAGAAAAATCAGGATATATTTTAGGCAAATTTCCATCTTATTTACTTTTCTTTCTGATGTATGGAAAACAACACAATAAATTATGCATTTAAAACCTGCCAAGGTAGCTGAATAGTACTTATTACAGAGGACCTACATTCTATATGCTCTATACCTATATACTCTGTCCGAAAGAAAAGGTATCCACACGGCATGCTGGTTTTCTCTATTGTTTTACAACACCATAATATTCTGAAACCAAAGCTTCATACAATAAGGGTTTATAACAACAGTAGTTTAAAATAATAGAAACCACAAAATCATCAAGTACTTCGAAGCATACAAATGTAAAGGATATATTTAACTCCTAGTTTGCTTTTAAAGCTTGATAAAAAAAAATATGGGTTTAGGACTAGGGAAATTATTTGACATTTCAAACTTACACGTTATAATTATTAGAAAGAGCAAACAAAAAATTTTCAACTTACCTGGTTTCTTTCTGGATTTTTCATGACCTAGCTGTCCTAGATCATTACATCCACATGTGTACACTGTTCCATCATCCAGAACAAATACTGTATGTCTGAGTCCACATCCCACATCTCGGACCTTTTTATTTATAAAAAAGTCACTTTTTCTGGGCTCTAGTACAATTTCTTCATCAATTCCACCCAAACCTAGCTGTCCAAAAGATGCATTTCCCCAGCACAACATGTTTGTAATTCTTTTGGTCTTCCAGTTTCAATAAAAAACTTCCTTCTGAAACACTGGAAATTTGGAGGTATACCTATGTCTGAGGAGATACAAAAAAGTTAAGATGACTTCAAAGGAAACGATATATAACTGTTCTTTCAAGTGCTATGCTACAATAATTACTACATAGTAAACATGAGATCTATTTTACTACATAAGTATCATCCAGTTTAAAAAACCAATCAGTTGAATTTTTAAAAATACAAACATTTACAGAAAATTTCACTCAAATTCTTTGCAAAATTTAAAACATATTAACTAGTTTCGACTTTTTGCTACCTTGTGTTAGACCAATCTAATGGAAACATTAAGTACTTTGATGAACTTAATTTTTGCTTCACTTTAAATCATTTTATTCTGAGCAAGAAATAAAACATCTATCCACTACCCCCAAAATCAAGTATATACACAGTGAAAAATTCTGCCAACTACACAAATATAAAACCTTGCAATCTCCGTCAAATCATAATTAAACCTTTTAATACCTACCTCTGTATCAGCAAACAACTGAAGTTCTTATTTGTAACAGAAATAAAACCAATAATGGAAACTTTAAATTTCCCACAATTTAAATGATTTTCCAAGTATCCACACTAATAGGCCCTGGAGAAAAGTATGGTTCTCTCTCGCCAAACCTCAGTCTTAAGACAATCGCCTCCAAAGATGTATTTTACAAATCAAAATAGTAACACTCCAACCTCACTACTTATTTAATTTTAAAACTAAGTCACCGTACATAATTATATACTCACAAAACAAAATATGTAGTTTAAGTATCAAGATGCTCCTCCAAATTCAACATTTTCTATTACGAATGGTAACCGTGACTGAAAAATATTTCTCCTGGGCAATCTGTATCGATCTATACCTCTGTGACAAGTATTTGGAAATGGGAAAAAATGCAAATAACCCTACCACTGCCGATTTTTCAAGAACAGGAATGGGGGATGGGACACGGTAGTTTGGTGGCGAAATCTGTAGAATTTTCCAGTACACTGAATATTATTTCTTCCCTTGTAAAGACACGTATCAAAAAGTCCACTTCATGTAAACCCACACAGACTTTTAAATACATCACGTTACTAAACAACAATTACAGGAAGTCAGCCTTATTCCCGTTGTTGTCACCCACATTCCTTACACAGAACCTGAGAAGTTTCAAAACCCAACTTTCCTACGTTCCGGCTAGCAATTGCCAAAGCTGTCCATTCCATGACCTATCCATTCAGAGAAGTTTGATTTTATTCTTTGGGGACATCAGAACTCGATGGTTCCCAAGAGTTCTGCATTGTCTAACCGTATTTTTTTTAAGAACAGACAGAAAAATACCTCCGATTTCAGCGCATGAGGTTGAGGTTTAACCATCCTTTTCTTTAAAAAGTCAGAAGGTATGGGAAAGGCGTGCTCTCGCCAGCAACAGGTAGGGGAATGAGAAGCACTTTATTCCCATCATTCCCTGAACATGCACTCAGATCAGCCCAGGGGAACCAGGAGAGAAATTGTCTACACACACCCAACCCCGCGGGCCGACCAGTCAACTACGGCAGCCGCCCGCTCGCAGCAGCCGCAGAGGCCAGTCGACAAGGCTCCGCACTTCGGCAGCCCTCAGTCGAAGGGAGGCCCTTCCCCAAGGAGGTGCGACATTCCAGCCCCCCCCCCCGGCCAGAGAGCACCAACACAGTCCTCGTCCCCCGTCCCCCGCCCCCCACCCCGAGGAAGCGCTGAGAAAGCACCCAGCGCCAAGCCGGCCTGTATCCGCCCAGCCCGGCCTGCCCCCTCTCTAACGCCGTCACACGCCCCCGAACCCACCGGGGCAACGACTCACCCAGCCTCTCCAGGTAGGGGAAGCCCAGGGCGACGGGGGGGCGGCGCCTCCCCAGAGAGCAAGGCAGCGCGGCAGCTGAGGCAGGTCTCCAGCTCCTGAACCCTCCTTCTTCTGCCAGTGGCTGCGAACACCAGGGTTCCTCCGGCGTCGGTGCCGCTGCTCTGCTGCTCCGCTGCTCCCCTCCCCAGCTCCTGTGAAACTTTACCAGGTACCTAGAGAAAAGCAGCAGCCACCGCTGTCCAGTCCAGAGACAGCCGTCAGCGACCCGGATGGAGCGGGCGGGGAAGGACAGGAGGCAAGCGGGGCGGAGAGCGCGAGGGGTGGGGAGAGTTGGGGAAGAGACGGGAGGAGAAGGGAAAGGGGGAAGGTAGCTACGCGGGGAGGGGGAGGGGCAGGCCGGAAGTGAACCACAGAGCACGCGCGCGAGCCCCCCCCCCTCACTTCCCGGCGCGCGCGCCTGCGCCAGAATCCTCCCAGGGCACCTCGACTCGAGCGCCTGCGTAGTGTGTGCTTTGCGTTGATTTAAGAGGAAAATGCCAACTACCGAAGCTGGAGTTTGCAAAAGCGAGTGGAGGTCTTTGGCGTGTCTTGTAACAAAGCTTCGGCGCGCTGATTGGCATTGTAGTGAAGAAAATCCCTTCGTTTGCTGGTTGTCTTCCTGCTCATAGGTTCCCGTCTCTATTATTTCATTCTGCTTTTTTCTGAGGAGAATTTGAAGTGGCAGATAAACATCACAAATACGATTATAAAGGCGGGTGAAGCCTTTTATTTTACCCTTAGCCTCAACTGGAGCTAATCTGAGGATGCCAGGTACATTCATAGGAATGACTGAACCTCCTGGCATGAAAATATATCAGCACCACCAGTTCAAGCTGTTAGTGTCGTGATGGCTGCCATCATATTGCACTATGCCTGAAAGATAAACTTATACAGTGTAAGGCCTCCTTCATTCAGGAAAATTAAGCAATGCATATGACTGGAGTCCCTGCTTCATAAAAACGAAGTCTGGCTTTCCTAGGGCAGTCTTCATAACAGTCTCTTTAAAAGGAGGAAAACTTGAAACAAGCCACTCTTGAAATTTTGCTAGACTTTGCTAGAACCTGTGACTTCAGAGTGAATGTTGAATTTAGGAAGAATTCCTCAGTAAACCAAGTTTCTTTATCTCGTTGAAAAATGTATTTCAGATTAGGAAATGCCTGTGCTAAAATATGTATGTGTATTATTCTTTTAGGGCTGCCATAACAAAATATCATTAATTGGATGACTTAAAACAAATTTATTGTCTCACAGTTACGGAGGCCAGAAGTTGGAAATCAGTGTGGCAGCAGGATTGGTTCTCTCTTGAGGTCTCAGGAGAGAATCTCCTCCATACATTTTTAACCTTTGGGGGTTGCTGACAATCCTTGGTACTTCTTGGTTTGTAGATGCATCACTGTAATCTCTGCTTCTGTCTCTATATGGTATTATTCCTGGTGTGTCTGTGTCCACATTTCCCTCTTATAAGGACACCATTCATTGGGTTAAGGCCCACCCTGATCCATTATGACCTCTTTTTAACTGAATTACATCTGCGAAGACCCTCTTTCCAAATAAGGTCACATTTTCAGGTACTAGAATTTAGAGTTAAGTGTATCTCATTGGGGGATCCAACTCAACTCACAGCAGTGTGTTACAGAAACAAGCATAAAAATGATAAGATACTTAAGCAAAGAAAGCATAATTTCAATATTGGGAGTGGTGGGGATTCTAACAAAACGTACCTTATTCTTGTTTTGATAGCTTCATTGCCCTGGACTTTTGTTGTCTTTTAACCCTAAGGACTTGATGTCTCAATATATCATATAAGGGGAAGTTATGGGATCTGGGATCTTTAAGATATGTACTTGATATTGCAACAAATAAATACTAACATTTGAGTGCCTTAACATAACGAAAGTATATTTTCTTTTATTTTTTTTAAAGATTTTATTTATTTATTTGAAAGAGAGAGAGAATGAGAGATAGAAAGCACGAGAGGGAAGAGGGTCAGAGGGAGAAGCAGACTCCCTGCTGAGCAGGAAGCCCGATGTGGGACTCCATCCCGGGACTCCAGAATCATGACCTGAGCCGAAGGCAGTCGCTTAACCAACTGAGCCACCCAGGCGCCCTTTCTTTTATATTTTAACAGCCCAATTGAGTGTTCGCACTAAGTGATGAAACTGATTTCCAGGAACCTTGGGAGATGGAGGCACAGGGGAGCCTCTTAAAACCCTTGTTGGGGAGGTGCCACATACCACTTCGGCACCAATAACATTTGCAAAAACTACACATCTAGGTGCAAGGGGACTGGGAAACATACTACCTGTCTGAGTTCCCGGTACTTCTTTAAACTATGGAGGAGAAAGCATGAATTAGTAGACAGCTGTCTCTGCCACATGGATGCATCTCTGTCTGGAATATTCTTAAAGCTTGTTAAAAAGTGGAAAGGACATTTCTAGATGTTTGCTTTAACCTTATAAATCTATGAAACTATGGTACGAGATCTTAGAAAACAACCTGTGATTATCTTTAAGACAAGTATAGGTTCAGAGGGCTATTAAGATAATGTAAATTTGTTGTATAAAAGCAACATTAGATTGATGAGTACGGCCTCTGGTGCTGGTTCTCTGGATTCAGAGCCTGAGGCTACAGACCATCTCAGACTTCTGACCTTATATTCTCCCAAAGACACCTACAGACATTTATTAGTGGTCTATTTTACAGAAAATTACTTCTCAGTCACAATTTCTATAGATTGAGAATGTTAATAATCCACATTTCACTGGGTTGTGAGGATTTAATAAGGTAACATGTACAGTACCTTGTACCTGGCAAGTGTTTAGAAAATATTAGCTTTTTTTTTTCATGTACTACAGTACTGATTTAATCAGTATAAAATCGAAAGAGCTTTAGATCTGTAATAAAAATCCAAATTTGGGTTAGGGCAGACTTTAAAACAGCAGCCAGTAGAGAAGGGTTGGGTGGGGGGCAGGTGAACAGGCACGTTGGAACAACTTTGGGGACATGTAATTGACCACTGTCAAACCAGTGTAAGTTTCTTGTTTTCTCATGGAAAATATTTTATATTAGCTTTTATTATTATTAATATTATCCTGAACTACAAGGTATAAAACATTTGGGAAAGCACTTTATCTCACCAATAATGATATAATTTTAATTTAGGAGAAATGTAAAATACCTTTTACCTATTGTGTTATTTTCATTAAAAAAAAAAAATAGTGCCCACACTGTTGAAGGACCACTAAAATAGGTATTCATTCTGTCCCACTCTATCCCTTGCTACTTTCCATCCAGCCATACTGCTTGTGCTGGATGTCATCTCACCTCCTTAATTTGTTTCTCTACTGGTCGCCTTTCCAGTCTTCCTTGACCACCCTATCCATAATACTACCCCCCTCTAGAATCTTATCATGGTTTATTTTCTTTCATATCCATTATCACTACCTGATATTTTATTGTGTAATACTATTATATTTATTATATTGCATGCCACATTTTGATAAGTTTTAAAATAGATAATCAATTATATACAATCTATATATATATACAGCTGACCTTGAACAGCACAGGCTTGAACTGCATGGGTCCACTTGTATGATTTTTTTACAATAAAGTACTGTAAATGTATTTTCCTTATGACTTTTTACATAGTATTTTCTTTTCCCTCGCTTACTTTATTGTAAGAATACAGTACATAAAACATATACAAAATATATGTTAATCGACTGTTGATGTCATTGGTAAGACTCCTGGTCAACAGTAGGCTATTAGTAATTAAGTTTTTAGGGAGTCAGAAGTTATACACGGATTTTCGACTCTGCAGGTGATCAGCACCCCAACCCCTGCATTGTTAAGGGTCAGCTGTATTATATAGATAGATAACTTTTGTCTCCTGCATTACAATGAAAACCCCATAAAGGTGGGAATTTTGTCTCTTTTACTCAGTGCTGTATTCCAAATATCTTTTTTTTTAAGATTTTATTTATTTATTTGAGAGAAAGAGAGCACGAGAGGGAAGAGGGTCAGAGGGAGAAGCAGACTCCCTGCTGAGCAGGGAGCCTGATGTGGGACTCGATCCCGGGACTCCAGGATCATGACCTGAGCCGAAGGCAGCTGCTTAACCAACTGAGCCACCCAGGCGCCCTATCCCAAATATCTTGAACAGTTCCTGGTCTACAGCATGAGCTCAAAAAAATTTTTTTTTATTGAATGAATTTATTAATGGTGCTGGTAACATTATAAATTATCACAACCTTTTTATAAATAAATTTGACAGTAATGTTTCAAGAGCCAGTAAATTTCATTCAGCAATAGTTAACAATATTTGTTATGAGACATTGTACTAAATTATTTACCTGTATTATATCACACCTGCACTCTGTCCTAAGAAAATACAAGATGCAGTCAACAAATCTTTATTTTGAACACCTACTATGTGCCATGGTCCCAATTCTAATAGGAGAAATAGATAAAAACAAAGAGGCAGCAAATAAAATAATGAACAAAGATTTTTATTGTAATGTGATTTCTAATAGCAAAAATTCAAAACAACCTAAGTTCCAAAAATGGAGAAATGGAATGTATGGCAAGGTTAATCTTTTTATTGTTAATTTTGATAGAATTTGTCACCACCTGCCACCAAATCACAGGTTCTACCTCAAGGGGATAACTGGAAGAGCCTCCTCCAATCATTTTCCCCACTCCTACTCTCCGAGTTTAGAGTCTTCAATCAAGCAGTTACACACCCACATTTACTTCAGTCCATCCGGAGAGTTCTGCTCTTTTCATCCAGTCTTAAAGGGCCAATGGTTATCTCATCTCCTTGGTCTTTGACCTAGCTTTATGGCTTCAGCCTGAAATGTACATAAGGCAGCCAGGTCTTCTATAAGATTCTTCAACAAATCTTTACTGAACTCTTGTGCTGTCTTCCCACTTCTAATAAGATATATATATATATTTTTTTGTTGTTGTTGAAAGGCCACTGTGATTATCTTTAAGTTAAGACAAGTATAGGTTCAGAGGACTATTAAGATAATGTAAATTTGTTGTATAAAAGCAACATTAGATTGATGAGTATGGCCTCTGGTGCTGGTTTATCTGGATTCAGAGCCTGAGGCCACAGACCATCTCAGACTTCTGACCTTTTATTCTCCCAAAGACACCTACAGACATTTATTAATGGTCTATTTTACAGAAAATTACAATTTTTTATTTATTTATATTAGCTTTTATTATTATTAATATTATCCTGAACTACAAGGTATAAAACATTCGGGAAAGCACTTTATATGTGTATGTATGTGTATATATATATATATATATATATATATATAACAAGTAGGCATCAAATAATAGTAGTTCAAACTGTAATAAATACTAAGGAAATAAATAAGAGGTAGAAATGGAGAAAAGAGTAAGTCATTGAAATAGAATGGACATTGAAGGCCTCAATGGAGAAGTTGCTATTAAAACTGAAAACAAAGGGAAGGGTCAAGCCATAGAAGAGAGGGATGAGAAAACATTTTAAGTGGAGGGAGCAAAGTGAAGCCTTTGAGGCAGGAAAGAACTTGGCATTTTCCAGGAATTGAAAGAAAATTAGTGTAGTTGGAGTTCAGGGGCGCTAGATATGTTTGGTGAGAGATAGCCAGAGGCTGGATCAAATAGGTCATATTAAGGGATTTTACTGCAATTACTGCTCAAGGGGTTTAAGCCAGGAGAGGGGGCAACAATTATAAGTGTTAAAAAGATTACTTTTGCTGCTGAACTGGATAGGACTGCTGAAGTAGAGGCGGGTGAAATGGAGGAAGTTATTTAGGAGGTTTTTACAATAATCCAAGTGGATTAATAGTGGTGGGGACTAAGGTCGTTGTGATGGGGGTAAAGTGAAGAAGATAGATTCAAAAATATACTTTGGGGATAGGACTAACAGGGCTGTGATGGATGGTTTGTAGGGGATCAGAGAATGGGAGGAATGCTGGGTGATCACTGGTAGTTTTCTGATTTGAGGACATTTACAAAGATGAGGATGGCTGGTGAGGGAAGGGGGAGGACATATTTTAACTAGGAGAAATTGTGTTTTGTTTTGACCTTAAGTTTGAAAAATCAAGAATGTGTTTCTGTATTCATTTGGTAGGGCTGCCATAACAAAATACCACAGACTAGGTGCCATAAAGAACAGAAAATTATTTTCTCTAAATTCTGGAGGCTAGAAGTCAGACATCAAGGTGTTGGCAAATTTGGTTTCTTCTGAGGCCTCTCCTTGGTTTGCAGATGGCGTCCTTCTTCCTGGGTGATCATATGGCCATTGCTTGCTTGGTCCATGTGTTCTCTGTGTCCTAGTCTCCTTATAAAGACACTGGTCCTATTGGGTTGGTGCTCACCCATTTAACCTCAGTTTACTTTAATTACTTCTTTAAAGCCCTATCTCCAAATATGGTCATTTTCTGAGGTACTGGGGATTAGGACTTCAGCATATGAATTTGGGACGACCCAATTCAGCCCATAACAGGTTTTTTTTCTTTTGAATTGCATTATAAAAAGTCTTTCTTCTGTTATTCTAGGTGTGTATGGGCCTAGCCCAAAGTGGGTGAAATGGGAGAAAAAACTCTCTTCTGCCACACAAATGAGAAATCACAGAAGAAAATATTGTTCCTTCTTTTTAATAGATGCTAGCAAAACAATTTTATTGGTAATATTATATGTAATGATAATATGCCTTTTAATCTACAACATAAAGAGTAATAATTCTGAATATTATAGAATCTCTCTCAATGTCATTCTTGCAATTATGCTAACCTCCTTTGCTGCTCCAAATGTACATTTGGGTTGGGCTTCAATTTTTTTCTCAGTATCCTAATGTGAAACAGTAGTGAATGCTCATATTATGAATACCTGAAACATTTTTAAATGCTCTCTTTTTATAACTCTCTATAATTTCTTTGTGTTTACTTTTCATCCCCTAATTACAGGAATTCAGCTGGCATTCCAATAGGCAAAAGCCTAAAAAATCACATGTAATGTGGTCCTTGACCAGTATGTGGGGATGTGTCCATGCCTTTAAAATTACAGTGCGATTACTCTAGTTACTACACTTTCTAATCAGAGAAAGTTCTCAAAACACTCTGGGGTTTTTTGTGTGTCTGTGGTGGCAAAGAATAAAAATTGTTAAACAAAGTCCTAACTGTGTGATAAGTTATACTTTAATTTTATCCCACAGCAATCATAAGATAAGGATTCTATGAGTCCAATTAATAATGAACATTACCAAAGCAATAAAGTGTAAAGTATGGGATCTATACTTCTATGAATCTTTTAAGTCTGTGTTTTCTTTAAAAAAAAAAACTATTAAAATAGCAATAAAGAGGAAGAATCTCAACTATTAGAGCTTAACAGTCAAACTGTTGGGTAGCAAATTGAATTATTTTGTTGCTACTGATTTCATAAAGTCTTATAAAGATATTTGAGGTTGGAAATTTCTAATTTAGCTGTTAGAAATATGAAATCTGGGAAATTTGCTTCATTTTGTCCCTTGTCCCAGGTCCCACAAGCTAAATCATTAATGTAGCCATCAAGTCAAAGGATGAGATTATATATATATGTATACAGAAACACACACATATGTACACACATACATATACACATATTTATTTTTTAATAGTCTTTATTATTATGTTTTGTTAATCACCATACATTACATCATTTGTTTTTGATGTAGTGCTCCATGATTCATTGTTTGCGCATAACACCCAGTGCTCCATGCAGAACGTGCCCTCCTTAATACCCACCACCAGGCCAACCCATCCCCCCACCCCTCTCCCCTCTAGAACCCTCAGTTTGTTTCTCAGAGTCCATCGTCTCTCATGGTTCGTCTCCCACTCCGATTTACCCCCCTTCATTCTTCCCCTCCTGCTATCCTTTTTTTCTTTAAATTTTTTATTGTTATGTTAATCACCATTCATTACATCATTAGTTTGTGATGTAGTGTTCCATGATTCATTGTTTGTGCATAACACCCAGTGCTCCATGCAGAC
>NW_027397093.1:16282841-16626863 GCF_003265705.2 Callorhinus ursinus | reverse complement strand
CTGAAACAAATAATGCAATATATGTTAAGAAAAAAAAAAGAAGAAGGTAGCAGGAGGGGATGAATGAAGGGGGGGAAATCGGAGGGGGAGACCAACCATGAGAGACGATGGACTCCGAAAAACAAACTGAGGGTTCTAGAGGGGAGGGGGGTGGGGGGATGGGTTAGCCTGGTGATGGGTATTAAAGAGGGCACGTTCTGCGTGGAGCACTGGGTGTTATATTTTTTATAAGAGTATTATTTAAATGACATGTCTCACTGCCCTCAAACAGAATCCGGACTAAGACTGTAACTACAGGTCTTTGTCCAATTAACAGTACTACTTCTTTAAACAGCTGCAGCATGATTATCTTCATCTATTGAATCCTTTATTAATAACTTCCAAAGTAATGGTATAAAAGAAACAGCCTTGCTGTATAACCTAATCAATCATCACTCTTTGTAAGAGGAACTGACAACATATTTCAGATTCTTATGCATTAAAAATCTTATGAAGGCAGCACAGAGGGCTGCAAAATTAAGGAGATGGAAAAGCTTTTTAAACTCCCCATCAAAAAAAAAAAAATAAAGTCCCCCTCAACACATGCATACAACTCATGTACTCTAGGACCAACCATTAGTTGCCTTCAGCATACAGATAAATTTTACACTTATTGATTGCAAATTATTAAAAAATGTGTACTGCTACTCATGGTTTTTTTTTTGAAAAATAAAAAAGTAATAATTGGGATCCAGAAATAAATAAAACAGACATTTTTATGGACAGATTTTCAATAGAGTTTTAAAATGTATTCTTATAGTCTCAATGTAAGATCTTATAGCCTGAAGGAACAGTTGAGTAGTAGTGACTAGCAAGGACAGAGTGTTCCTAGAAGACAAATTATAGTTGCCACCTCCACATTGCCTAAATACAGTTTAACCACATTAAAATGACAGAAATGTTTGTCCAAGAGGAATGTCATGCAGTTCAAGCCTCTGTTTTTTACCTTTTCAAAAAGGGAGAGAGAAATTACTCTTCGTAAACATAGGGATATGAAAAGTTGAAGTGTTGTGTACTGTTCACTTTCAACAAAGAACAACCTCATCTGTTCAGTTTCAATCAAACTGCTCCCATTCGCAAGTTCTGATAGCGTTGACAATGAAATAGAAATCCTGTGGAATGTTGAATGTTAAACTTATTCTTAGTGTGGAAAACATCTTTTTAAAATGTAAGGTCCTGCATGATCAGAGAATCTGAGTACACAATAAATTAATCTATGATAAGGGTAAAATGTCTTATCCTTCTCTAACCTAGTTACAAATAGACTGGGTAAGATGGTTTATTTAGTGTAAAAACTCTTCTGTTTAAAATTTAAATTTGTTTAGTATGGGAAATTCTCATTTAAAAAATTAAAATAGGTTTTATTTTAAAATATTAATGTTTATTGTTAATAATTCAAACAATTTAGTAAGATACAAAGAAGAAAATAACCATCAGAAATACCACCTTAGGAGATACACATGGCTAACATTTTATTGAACATCATTCTGGTATTTTTCCCTACTCCAAAGTATATTGTACACACATAGAGGTCAATGTAAGTTTACCTAATGGATCTTGGAGCTTTGTAGCCTACTTTTTGCTCAACAGGGTGCTAAGGACTTCTTTCCAAGTATTGGGGGGCTTAAAGTTCACGTAGAAGACATGCCCAGACCATGAAACTACAGGGCCAAATATCCACAAATGTAAATAAATAATAGATATGTTCAGTCTTCTTTTGTTCAAGTTGAATAAAATCTTTTTTTCCAGTGTTATTGAAATAGAATTGGCATATAACATTGTGTAAGTTTAAGGTGTACAGTGTAATGATTAGATATACATATGTATTGTGAAATTCTTACCACAATAAGATTAACACCTCCGTTACCTGAAGAAAATCTTATTAACTTGAATGTATTCAGATGTGTCTTGTTACATTGATAGTCATCATCTGTGTTTTCACCACCTAGAATTGGCTTCTTCAGGTTCTTCAACCAGTCTGGCTCCATAGAATAGCAAAATGTTTATGCGGATATAACGGAGAGCCTTGAGATGCTGCTTAGCATATCCATCTTGTCTACTACACTTGTGTATTTCTATCCTTTAAGTTAATAAGCAATTTGTTTGATTATACCAATAACATATGAAGATGTAGTTGCTTTGCTTTGTGGCCATAATTATTCAAACTTTCATCCCTCCTACCACTACCTCAGTTCCAATTATCCAGCCTGGACTTCTGCCATAGCCTGTGGACTACCGATAGTCTTCTTGGCTCTTTGGTCCATCCACACAACCACTGGGGCGATATTTCTAAAATGTAGATTTAATGATCATATCTCCTTAAAACTTTTTATCATTTAGGCATTTAACATCCTATATAATCAAGTCCTTACCTCCTCTGCAACCTCATCCCTACCACATTCTCCAAATCATACCTTATCTTTATTTTATGAGCTATGAAAAATTCTCTCTCATACCTTCCCACATTTTCATGTTGTTTCTTTAACCTAGTGAAATTATCATTTTTCAAGACTCAGCTCAAGCAGTACTTTCCTTGTGAAGACTTGCCCTCTCTGTCACAATTGGGAGAACCCCACCCTCTCTGTAGAACTTGCCACTTTATAACATAATCAACTGTCTTCTTCCTCACTAGACTGCTGGCTCAAGGTCAGGAACTTGGATCTTTTCACCCTTGTATCCCCAAAAATGAACAAATATAAATTGTTTCATATTAGTCAGAAGCTCTAGTTGGCATAATTTTTATCCTTGAATAATAAAACATGAGAAATAAATTGTTAGAAATTGTTATTTAATGTACAAAATCTTTCAAAACAATGTCTCCAGGGGAAAAAAAGATAATTAGAAGCCCTCAATGAAGAGGATGGATCATGTATATAATAAATATACATTAAATATTTGTTAATTGAGCAGTTGTTCTTTGTTTAGATTATAATCTTTCTAAGGGAGGGACCTGTATTATGCTCTTTTTTTTTTAAATTTCTTCCAATGCCTGGCAGAGTACTATGTTCATGGAATAATCTGAAGTCCGGTTTTACTGAGTAACCAAATGAGTGAATCCATTCATTACATCAAAACTAAATCTCAACAGTAATTTATAAGCCCTGCCTCTTTGAATCTCTGTGCATATTGAAATACCTTATAAGTTCTTTGAAGACAGGGACTCTACCTTATTGATTTTTATATTCCTAGGTCTTAAGAGAGAGCACAGAACACAGTAGAAGTTTGATAAATCTGTTATCAAGATTACATTAGTGAAATAACACATCTGCTTTGCATATTATTGTATCCCTGTGACCTAAGGCAACATCTCTTTTTAAATAATTTTTAAAAATTTTATTTCTAGTATAACATACCGCATTATATTAGTTTCAGGTATACAGTATAGTATATAATAATTCTATATATTACTCTGTGCTCATCAAGGTAAGTGTACTCTTAATCGCCTTCATCTATTTCAACCCATCCCTAAGACAACATCTTATCCACAGTAAAAAACCAGTAAAGATTTTTTAGATAAATATGATTTGGAATCTGACTATTGGAAGGTACAATTAAAATCTAATAAAAAAAAGTTTTCCTTGTTCCCTTGGATTCAGGAATAAATTCAGATTAGAATAAGCATAATTCTGAAAGATATTTTATTTCTTACTATGAAATAGCACAACCCCACAGAGGTGGGGAGGTGAAGGGAGAGAAGTTGGAAACAAACAAGTAAGACTCAGGAGAAAATAGCTCCTCCGAGGGGAGCCACATGCTCTGATACCCATCGCAGCCGCATGAGGAAGCAGCCTAAAATTAGCAGAATGGGCAAGCCCAGGAAGGGAAAGCCGCAGCAGCTTTCCCTGCCCTCAACAAGTGAGGTGAAGGGCCCTGAGCCCTGGGGGAAACCTCCTTAGCTTGTGGAGCTCCACTGCAGTTTGTGCCAGGTAAGTCCTTCCCTTGGAACTCACCTTGGGAGGTAAAACAAGAGATTTCTTAAGGGGATGTCCAGACAATTGAAAGATTTAACATTGCCTACTAAAGAGGTGCCTCTAGGAATCTAATGATTAAGAGAGCAATAAAAGTATTCCTTATACCCTTCTTCCATAAGATATTCAACTGAACCACCTCTTTTTACCTTGTTGAACTGTGGCTCTCTGGGTTATGTAGATGCAGGTTTTTTGTTTTTGTTTTTTGTTAAGTGTTGGAGTAAAGGGAGGAGGCTGTCCTAGAAAATTTGTAAAACCACGTGGAAGAGGAGTGCGGGAAAGATACCTCCCAGTGGCATTAAAAAAATGGTTGAGATACTGTAGGGCCAAAAAGGAAAGATTAGAGGTAACACAAATAGGACTCAGTGGGCAACAGCGTGCATTTTTCACAGATGAAGCACAGAGTAGTTGAGCTGGCTGAGGGCAGACAACAGAATTCTGGAGGGGGCCAGGATTTTCTCAGTGTTGTTATTTCATAACAAGAGATCAGCGATTTATTTTATGATGCACATATGTTATTCCCAGTGGGGGTTTTCATCTATCACTCTCCACGGTTTCTGTAAGTTCCTGGTTTCTGAAGATTTCATATTATCTATTGCTTTTTGAAGTTACAACTCATTAATGGTAAAAACCTCCAGTGCTATTAAGAGGGTGTCTCACAAAGTTGATCGGAAGGGACTGTGCAATCGGACAGCAGAAATTCAGAACTACTTAAAAATTACAATTGTATTGAGACATAATTCACATACAATACAATTAACTTATTTAAAGTGTACAATTCAGTGGCTTTTAGTATACTTACAGAGTTTTGCAACTATTGCCACAATCAATTTTAGAACATTTTGTCACCTCCCCACACCAAAACCCCCCAAAACAAAACAAAAAAAAAAACCAACCAACCCAAAACCCAACCCATACTCAAAAGCAGTCACTCCTCTTTTCATCCAACACTTCCCTCCCCAACAGCCCTAGGCAACCATGGATCTATTTTCTGTTTCTATTGATTTGCCTGTTCGTTATGCAATTATACAATATGCAATCTTCTATAAGTTTTTTTGGTGGGGGGAGGTAATGTTTAAATGTGTAGCTACAAAGAAGAGAAACCTCTTCCATTGGGAGTATTAACTGTTGGTTCATCCTAAAAGAGAGTTGGCATTGCCTCCAGTCTCCATTTAGACTGAGCATTTATAACCCATTACTCTAAGATTATTCAGTTATAGTGGCACTTCAGTGCTATATATAATTTTGTGATTCATAAATGTTTGTCAGTAATTTATCATTTTTATTTAATGATAATCTTGGATATAACCTGATGGGACAAAGTGCATCCATTCACGACATCATTAGATGGTACATCCTAAGGCTTAGTAAACAATAAATGAAATAAGATGTAGCATGTCTAGAACACTGCCTGGCAGGTATTAGATTCTTAGAAAATAGCCGTGTTTTCCTCTACTCCACTTTCAATGTCAAACATTTACTCATTAAACATACAGGGCTCCTGGGTGGCTCAGTCATTAAGCGTCTGCCTTCGGATCAGGTCATGGTCCCAGGATCCTGGGATCGAGTCCCACACTGGGCTCCCTGCTCGGCAGGAAGCCTGCTTCTCCCTCTCCCACTCTCCCTGATTGTGTTCCTGCTCTCACTATCTCTCTCTCTGTCAAATAACTAAATAAAATCTTAAAAAAAAAAAACCACACATAGCAGATTTGAAGAAACTCTTACCCTAGGGGAGTGCTTTAAGCATATTAGTTACTCAATAAATGCTTACTGAAACAAGGAAGGGAGCATTTTACAGCTGTGAGCATTTTACAGTCATAATATTATTTCATAAGGGCTGTGGAAAACAGTTTCATATGCTGGACTAGGAGGTATCAATTGTAATTCCAAGTTTAGGCTGCTATCAACTGCAATCTTGGATAACTGACTTGCTTTCTCTGATCCTCAATTTATCTACAACTCCAGACTGAGAATGATATGCTGGATCATAGCTAAAATGCCATCCCCATTGTTCATATTGTGGAAATATCTTATGTCAAGGTCTCCAAGACACTCCTGCCCTGTATTTATTTCATGCTAAAGGTCACACACTGAATTATAGGATTGCTTCTTAGGGAAGTCCAGTTGGTTGTCCTAAGATCTTGCAGCTTGTAATTGCCTTAATAAAATCATCAGGTTCTATCACCTGATCTTCAGCTGTCCAAGCTCGGAAACCTAATTTGTTTTTCAGAATTTCTTATAGTGATCCAGTCCTTCAGCAAAGTACTTATATTAACCAAACTCCCACAAAAGTAATATAGCATCCACAATTCCAGTTTGTTAATTTACAATGAGAAAAATTGTTTTATAGCAAATCAAATGTCATATTCTCCTATCAACTTATTTTTTCTCTGTAAGGAAATCTACTTAAAAAATAACTAAACTGGGGCACCTGGGTGGCTCAGTCGTTGGGCAACTGCCTTCGGCTCAGGTCATGATCCCGAGGCCTGCATCGGGCTCCCTGCTCAGTGGGAAGCCTGCTTCTCCCTCTCCCACTCCCCCTGCTTGTGTTCCTGCTCTCACTGTCTCTCTCTGTCAAATAAATAAATGAAATCTTAAAAAAAAAAACCCAACAAACAACTAAATTGAAATCAGAATGCTGCTGCGTGAGCACGGTTTGGAGTGAGGCAGGGAATTGGCCATGGCATTTGGCAGTGTTGGCCTGGGGCTCCCAGCACCACTGTCATGAGTAGATAGGGCTCTCTTGGATGAACACTGCTGATTCTTTCTTCTTTGATTTCCCTCTCCTACTTGCCATTCTGATTACTTCTTCAGATATAGATGTAAATACAGATAAAATGTAGAGACATATTTATAATTGTATACACACATATATTTGATAGATAACACCAATTAGGCAATAACCAAATTTTGCTCTTTTTTTTCTTCTGGTGTCCTTGGAGCTTTTTTCTTTGTGCCTAGAGGGGAGATTTTTATTATTTTTCTCTTTATAAATATATTTAATAATATATATTATATATACATGCTTAAATATATATTATATATGTTATATATATAGTACATGCTTAACAGAAGTATTTAAAAAGTACAGCTAAGGAAAAATGTGAGAGAAAAATCCCCCATAATTCCACTACCTAGATATAACCATTTAACATTGAGGAATATTTTACTCCAGAACTTTAAAAAATAAAACAGAGGCATATTATAAACACTGTTTTGGAAACTGGTTTTTTTTTAATTTTATATATCATAATTATCTTTCCATGTTAAAAAATGTATGCTGTTTTTAATTTTTTGCTATTACAAACAGTTCTTTTTGAACATCCTTATAAATATATTGGAATGATAGTTGTTCTTTTCTTAAGGTGCCTAAATTTACAAAGATTAGTCATTGTATGTTGATTTTCTATTTTAATTTACAGAGTGTTAGAGGTGCTCTGCTGATGCCTCCATGTTTTCCCTATAACATAAAATTCTTTTTTAGCCCTTTTTCTTTTTTTAAAGATTTTTACTTATTTGAGAGTGAGAGAAGGAAGAGGAGCAGAGGGGGAGAGAGAAAGACAAGAGAAAGACAAGCAGACTCCATGCTGAGCGTGGAGCCCCACACAGGCTCTATCTCACAATCCAGAGATCATGACCTGAGCCAAAACCAACAGTCGTCTGCTTAACCGACTGAGCCACCCAGGCGCCCCAAGAGATCCACAACATTTTTTAATGTGTCCTTGTACTTAAAAGAATTAGGAAACTGCTGGGGCACCTGAGTGGCTCAGTCGTTGAGCGTCTGCCTTCAGCTCAGGTTGTGATCCCAGGGTCCTGGGATCAAGCCCCACATCGGGCTCCCTGCTCAGCAGGAAGCCTGCTTCTCCCTCTCCCACTCCCCCTGCTTGTGTTCCTGCTCTCGCTGTCTCTCTCTGTTAAATAAATAAAGTCTTTAAAAAAAAAATTAGGAAACTGCTTTCAGCCTTGCTGTAGTTCACTGTATTTGCTTTCAAGTATTATAAAATGTCTTAGAACTCTTGACAAAATCATGCTATAAAAATATAGCCAGCAGTATTTTATCACAAATAAAATTTCCCTTGCGATATATAAATTGTGCTGCCCTAAAATAATTTTATTGGGGCTTGCTCTTTAGCACGTTCAAAGAAAACAAAAAAATAAGTGGCTAGTAACTGTGTAAAGATGTAAGACATGAAAGGAGGTGAGACATGAAAGGCATGCCACTAACTCTTTCTTGCCATCCTTTGCAGAAGTGTCCTGGGCACTGGCAAGCTAGAAGATCCAACCATAAATCACATCACAGACTGGAGGCCCTTGCCTCCATGCTGAAGTATGAGTCGTTTCACAACTCTACAAACTCCGAGGACCTAGAACTAGCTTAATGTGGACCTTCAAAGGAGAACCCATACATTCTAGAGACTGATCAGAAATGAACAATGAAGGAATTTACCCCTAAGCTTTCTTTAAAAACACACAAAAAATTTTGAATGTTCATAATAGGTTACCGGGAACTGTAAGTGGTCAAATTTATAGGAACAGAAAGTAAAATGGTTGCCAGGGGCTGGATGTAAAGGGGAATGGGGAGTTATTATTTAATGGGTCCAGAGTTTCAGTTTTGCAAGATGAAAATGTTCTGAAGATGGAAGGTGATGGCGCAACATGAATGTACTTAAAGCCACAAAGCTATACAATTAGAAATGGTTAAAATGGTAAATTTCATCACAACTAAAAATAAATGCATTTTTAAATAAATAAATTTTTAAAAGAAGAATATGTTACCTGGAGATGAGATTTCAAAATAGATTTTTGATTAGGAACTTTACTCACAATATCAAAATAGAACAGAATTATCCTAAGACATTTCATTTCTTTTTGTATGAATTTGATTCACAGATGGGTAAAAGATACTGATACTTCTTTTTTTTAATTTTATTTATTTATTTGAGAGAGAGAGAGAGAGTGCAAGTGGGAAGGGTAGAGGGAGAGGGAGAAAGAATCTCAAGCAGACCCTGCACCAAGCACAAAGCCCGACATGGGGCTCGATCTCATGACCTTGAGATGGGGACCTGAACTGAAACCAAGAGTCAGATGCTTCACTGACTGTGCCATCCACGAGCCCCAAGATAGTGATACTTCTAATAATTCCTAAATCCTATGTATGTGGACACAGTTCACCAAAACTTGAAGATAAATAAAATAATAGTGATCTTTGCCAATAATAACTCAACACTCAGATTTTTTTTTCTAGTATTGAGTTGCTGTGTAACTAAGGTAATTATTCTTTCTGTATATCAGTTTCCTCATATGTAAAACATGAGTATTAAAACATTCGCTGACAGGACTCTGATGAGAGATAACTAACAAAAAACAATAAAATACTTTTCAAATACAGTGTTAATACGTAAAAGCATTTAAATAAGATTTAAAACATCACTTTTCTTTATATTTGACATCTGCCCCAGTTCATCATCATTTCCATTCCAGCATTTACTTAGTAACTCTAAATCTGCTTTATCTTATTCTGCATGGTCTTTCTATGCATTCATTAGTCTATTAGATAATTCAGAATCATGGAAAGATTAAGATATTCCTCACTTCCCCAGCTTTCTCCTGTCTAAATCACTTAACCTTAACAATTCCTTTGTTAACCTAAGTTGAATACCAATCTTGTGCTGACATCCTTTTTTAGATCAGATGAGAAATAAGATACTCACCAGTACCCTCAATTACTATTTTCTTGTCATAAAGCACATACCATAGAGTGGATATACTGCTCTGATATTTGTCACCACTCTACTTATTTGGCTAAAGAAGTCTCGTTTGATACCTGGGTTGTCAGATCAAATTATAATTTAAATCCTTTAGCTATGTTTAGCCCCTTGGCAGTGGGTAAGCTGAGAATTTAGAATTCAGAAGCAGATGGTTCAGGAGCATGGTAACCAGATATGAAGCATTTTACCTCTATGTCATTGGTTTGAATCTGAACTCGGTTGATCACTATTGGTGTTCTATACAAGATGTTAGTGATCTGATGTGAATCTCAGCACCCCACGTTAGAAAAACTCATCACTCCTGGCACTAATTGGCGTTCTTGTTGTCAGCGTCAGGAGAGAAGCCAAGGACTGAATCAGTCTGGAAACCTGAACTGCACTGTGTCTGAGTCATCCGCCTAGGTGGCCCATTCAGCCTTTGGCCTTTCCTTAGGGGGTTTACAGCTTAGCGCAACTGTGTCTCCTTCATTCCCTGGGACTTCACAAAGCTAGCTTAACAGATAAATACTTAAAATATATCTTTTTATAATAAAAATGGTAATAATTGCAGCTAACATTTATGGGCCACTTGCTAGAAGCCAGGCATTATTCTAAGCGTATTAACTCCCTTCATTCTCACAGCAATCCTATGATAGATACTATTATTTTCCCCATTTTTTAGAGACGAGGAAATTGGGATTAAATAACTTGCCTAAGGCTTCTCACATAGTAAGTGGTAGAGTTGGAAGCCAGCTCTCCATACAATTATTCTCTGCCTAATTATAGCACTTAGTTGATGTTTTTTTACCATATTATTATGCCACTGATATATTTTTTTAAAATTCTGTGTTTAAACCAAACAACATATATTAATGTCTCAACTTTAAAATTGCTCATCTTTCTGTACTAGTTATTATTATTTGTTTCTGAAAGAGGTAATGAATCTTTCTTAAATTTGATTCATGTGCATCATTATTCTGAGCTTGGTTTTACAATGGCTTTTCCGCCCATATATTTTTTCACTGTTTGAGCTAAATGTTACCTGAACTTGGAAACATTCCTTCACCTTATCTTTCTAAATTAATAGAGAAGAGATAATCAAATAAAATAAAACTCTGCCAACCACTCCATCCCAATGCAAACATAGTAAATGATCACCCAAATCTCCCATTTACTATTCATACGAAATAAGAAGGCAGATAAGAATTTTTTTGAAAATCTGGGTCTCTATTTCATGAGATTTCCCAGTAGTTAGGGAGAAAGGCTTTAGTACATTGAAATGAATGACAATTAAAATAAAGTTCATAAGCAATCAGATCATTTTAACGAACAAAATAAATTCATTGCTTCTCACAACTAGTTTTTTTTTGTTTTTTTTTTTAAGCAAAGGCTGGTGGTGGTGGTGGTGTTGTTTTAAGATTTTTTATTTATTTATTTGACAGAGAGAGACACAGCGAGAGAGGGAACACAAGCAGGGAGAGTGGGAGAGGGAGAAGCAGGCTTCCTGCTGAGCAGAGAGCCTGATGCGGGGCTCGATCCCATGACCCTGGGATCATGACCTGAGCTGAAGGCAGACGCTTAATGACTGAGCCACCCAGGCGCCCCCACAACTAGTTTTCTTAAGACTTAGTAAAATATTATGTGCTATATAACTACCAGGTAGAAATAAAAAAGAATCTATAATCACTTTTTATGTTTCTTTTAGTTGCCATCTATAGTCAGTTACTCAAAGCATGTTGTCTCATTTGGCACACCCTTATTGTTCAATTTTGCTAACAGATAAAGCTTGGGGTATCCCCTTATTGAACTAAATTAATAATGTAAACTTGGCAATCAGGGTTTTACTGCTAATATATATCTACACGTAGTATGGGCATTCTAGTGCTTAATTTTCTTCTGTACAAAATAACCATAATAAAGACTTCAAGCACAGTACTGTTGTTTTGGTTTGGGTTTTGTTGTTGTTTTTATTAAAGCCTAATAACCAATATGTGATTGTGAATAACTTCATAAAGATGAAATGCTAAGTAAACGTCTACTTAAAATATAGTAGCTATATGGTCTCTCATGCCTAATTTCACTAAGTCTAGTAATTTGCAGATAGAGATGTACAGAGGGAATTGTCCATTATTTATTGTTGCTTCAATTCCTTTAAGTTGTTTCTGTGACTGGTCAGAGGTAGTGAATCATCCATATTTCTAATGATTTGGAAGGACTTTGGAACAAGTCACTAAATCAACATAATCCTAGTATCACTGGCGGTCTCCTCGTTACTCTACATCTTCTGATTTTTTTCCAAATTGACTCCTAAAGGCATTACTAACAGCGTGGATTCCTCTGAAAGGTAGTGTGATATAATCGAGAAGAGCTTGGGCTTTGGCGTTATGTAGACCTGGGTGTGAATCACAGCTCTGAGTGGCCTTGTGCAAATTTATTCTCTGATCTTGAGTTTCCTGCTCTATAAAAATGGGATAATAATATAGTACACCTTGGACAATCTCAAGGTGTACTTCCTGAGACTTGTTCAGATCCCTGAATTTGCAAAACCACAATGCCATATAATTTTTTCAGTTTCATCCTCCATAAAATGGGGATAATGACCCATACTTCCTGGGTTGTTAAATTAAGTTATGTATTAAATATGAACAACAAAGCTTGATTGATGTGGACCCTGGGCTGGGTCAGCTAGGATCACTCAGAGAGCTAAATAATTCATTCTGGCTTATCTGCCTTTCACGAAGTCCAATTTGGAGTGAGTCACAAATAGATGAAATCTTAATCTAAATTAGAGAATATAATGTGTATTTTAAGTGTACTGTTTATTTCTTTGAAAATAGGGAGCTCGACCTGTGACTTGAGCTGGAATCCCAAAGACCAGGGCATGAGAGTGGACAGAACTG
Source organism: Callorhinus ursinus (assembly GCF_003265705.2). NCBI lineage: Eukaryota > Metazoa > Chordata > Mammalia > Carnivora > Otariidae > Callorhinus > Callorhinus ursinus. Next base: position 16,614,209 of record NW_027397093.1, on the reverse strand, counting down.
CCCCTCAGTGGCAGTAGGGTCCTAAAAACCCAAACTCAAAGAAGCAGTCTATGCTAGCAAAAAAGAGTTTGATTTTATGGAGTGAACAGAAAGAAAGGACCTGACATAAAGCAAAGGTTATGCAAAGGTTAAAAGGGGGAAAGGACAACAAAAATAGTAGTAAGCCAGTTCAAGGGGATGCAAGGGTATGACAGTGCCTCTATGGAGCACCTACGGAAAAACTCTTAGGCAAGGTTGGGCAAGTGCCAAGCCTTTTCCGAAAGCAAGGGTACCCCATACCAACTAACTCAGGAATTGTGAGCGTCCACTAAGCCAAAGCACGTAGTTCCTTACTTGATGACTGGTGCACAATGAGCATCCAATCATTTTTAGCTCCCTTCCTCAATTGAATTGATTCTTTTTTTTTAATTTAAATTCCATTCGCCAACATATAGAATTGATTCTTAATAGTATTTCCGTGTTAAACTAATATCATAACCACCAATGACAAATCACTTAATGCTGCCGAGAGTTTAGGTCGTTTAGTCCTTCCTGGAACACAATAAATGTTCAGTAAATATTTGTAAAATGGAGTAATTTAGGACAACTCAACAATTAATTAATGCATCATCTTATGGCATGCTATGGACGAATATTTATTAAGTGCCTACTTTGTGCCATGCCATAAGATTAAAACTGTTCGGCCTATAGAGAAATTTTTTTATGGCTCTGATTCTCAAGGAGTTGACCTAGTTAAATATATAAAGCATAAATACATAAATGAAAAAATTAGTTTAATTCAGCAATATGAGAAATGTTGCGACCACTAGTTGTTTAATTATATAATAATTTGAAGAAACAGTAACAAAGGCAAGGAGGAAAAGAAAAGGCAAGGAAATATTGGTGAAACTTTCTGGAGACAGGATTTGTGTAGAAAAGGGGCAGGTATTTTATAGGATTAAAATGATCACATTTTTGTTTATACTCTTGGTTGAAATTTGCATAAAATTATGAGGCAAGTGGACTATCTACAAATAGTTTTATCTCCAGCTCAGTTTACACAGTGGTAAATTTTGTGTTTAACTGTTCTATGACATTGTACATTTACTTATCCCTTTTATGGACATTATTACATTTTGAATTAAAGCTTATTGTCTAGCCAGAAATAAATAAGAGGAAAGTATGTCTAAGATATTAACAGACTAGGTTTTAACAATCCATTCTCAGTTTGGAATGAAGGGCAATTGGGTGATGAGCAGAATGAATAAAAAGCAAAACAAAAAAAGATTTTCCAGGACTTCCTACATTAAAGTACGCTGCCTTTATTCGACAGGAAGTTTACTAAAGCAAGAAACACCAAATAGATAGGTCCATATGCAGATAAAAATGTAAACTTTGGGGGGTTGCCTAAGTGGCTCAGTCGTTAGGCGTCTGCCTTCGGCTTAGGTTATGATCCCAGAGTCCTGGAATCGAGCCCTGCATCAGGCTCCCTGCTTGGCGGGAAGCCTGCTTCTTCCTCTCCCACTCCCCCTGCTTGTGTTCCTGCTCTCGCTGTGTCTCTCTCTGCCAAATAAATTTAAAAAAATCTTAAAAAAATGTAAACTTGGTTAGGGATGTAAAACACAAATTCTTTCTGAGTTTTTCATAGTTTATATTCTCCAAACTCTTCCTCTGTACTCTTCCCTACTTGCCAACAAGTTGCTTCCATTCAGCATTTGCTAACTTCATTACAGATTTCATGTAATAAAAGATAACTTCTCAGAAATGTGTATTGGCGCTTGCTATTTCAGTCAACCAATTTTACTGAATCTTTCTGAGAAAGTAGCCCTAGATGTAGTCACATGCTATTTTTCCGTTCTTTTCTTGCTTCTGTTAAAGAAATGCCAAATTCCCAAAATCAAAGTCATAGCTTTAACAACCCTCTGCCCATTGATACATATAAAAATGATGGTGAATTTTCTCCTTTGGATGATTTCTGATTTTTGAGGTAACCTGCATAATTACTCTTCATGAGAAGGCAGTGGAGGCCAATAAAAAGAGAATTTGTTTTATTTTTTTCTTCAAATTTTTATTTACATTCTAGTTCATTAACATATAGTGTAATATTAGTTTCAGGAGTAGAATTCAGTGATTCATCACTTACATATAACACCCAGCGTTCATTACAACAAGTGCCCTCCTCACTACCCATCACCCATTTAGCCCATCCCCCACCCACCTCCCTCCATCAACCCTCAGTTTGTTCTCTATAGGTAGGAGTCTCTTGGGGCACTTGGGTAGCTCAGTCAGTTAAGCATCCAACTCTTGATTTAGGCTCAGGTCATGATCTCAGAATTGTGAGATCAAGCCCTGTGTCAGGCTCCCCACTCAGTGGGGAGTCCGCTTGAGATTCTCTCTCCCCCTCCCCCTGCCCCTACCCCCGCGCCTACTCCGCCCCTGCTCACGTGCACTCTCTTTCTCGCTAGAATAAATAAATCTTAAAAAAAAAGTCTCTTATGGTTTGCTTCCCTCTCTTTCTTTTTCCCTTTCCCCTGTGTTCATCCATTTTGTTTCTTATATTCCACGCATGAGTGAAATCATATGGTATCTGTCTTTAAAAGAGAATTTGTTTTAAACTAAAGTGCCTAGATTTGAATTCACCCAGCTGTGCAGCTCACTGTTTGGGTAACTTTGGGAAAACTAAACTTCTTTAAGACTCAGTTTCTTCCTTGTAACTTGCAAGTAACAATACCTTGTAGAGTTGATCTGAGTATTAAATAAGAGATAACTTAAACTACTCCTGGCTTAGAGTACACTCGGAAGAAATGTTAATTCCCATTTCCTTTCCTTCATATCATTAGTGTTAATGGGTATATTTGGGTCATGGGTAAGAACACTGAACTTTGTTTTTGGCTTTCTGAGATGTTGGTGCTACCCAAAAATAGAACCTGAGTGGAATCACCCAGAGCCTGGCATACTGGCATTTAATATATTCAGTGCTAACGTTATTAAGAGAGAATATTTCAACTGCTGTTTTCCTATCCCTAACTTGCAAAATATTTATTGACCCATATTGATGTGCTGAGAAGTAATACCAGAGCATTTAAATCTACTTTCAAAAGAGCAAAGCTCTTAAATTGTCTCAGCAAAATGACTATCATAAATAGAAACAAAAAAATAGGTCTGTCAAAGCATTCAGACTGTCGTCCAATGCCCTACCTTTCAAAATTACTACCCAATGCTTCGTTCTACATAACAATTCATATTCTCAGCTAAAATATTGAAGATAATGTATCTGAAAACATTTGCCTTTTTCCTTCTGTATTTTCTCTTCTTTATGTTTAGTAATCCAAAAAACCTCAGAGCTGGTTTCAGTCAGAAAAATTATAAACTTAAAATTCTATATAGCATTCCTCTAAAATACTCACTAAAAGAGTATGTTTTTTGTTCATTTTTATCCTTAAATTTTTTTGCAAATACCTTAGAAATGTGAACATTTAAATATTTGCAGTGGTTATGAGCACAGACTTAGAGTTAGCCTTATGTTTAATCCTAGCTCAGTCACTCACTTATGTGGCCTTGGGCAGATTTTAACCTCTAAGCCTCAGGTTCTCATCTGTAGAATTCTAACAGTACACACTTCATAGACCAGGATCATGACCTGAGCTGAAGGCAGCCGCTCAACCAACTGAGCCACCCAGGCGCCCTGGAATAATACTTTCTAAAAAGTGTGAACATTGATATGTTCTCTATATCAAAAGTACAAGTAAAGAAAGTCCTATTGTGTTGGGTGCCTCGGTGGCTCAGTCGGTTAAGCATCTGCCTTCAGCTCAGGTCATGATCCCAGGATCCTGGGATCGAGCCCCACATCGGGCTCCATGCTCAGCGGGGAGCCTGCTTCTCCCTCTTTCCCTCACCCTAGCTCGTGCATGCTCACGCTCTCTCTCTCTCTCATGCGCAAAAGTAAATAAATGAAACATCTTTTTAAAAATGAAGAAAGTCCTATCGTGTCTTCATGGAAACCACGTAGTAAAGCTTTAATCTAATTACCCTAAAATTAGAGGAGCACACATCAAGTATTATAATAATTGACTGTTTTCTCATATTCACTTTAATAAATGTATTGACCATATTCTTAATTTTGTATCAACTAAAGGTATTTACACAGGTCATCTGCATCCTGTGTATAGATATTTTGCCCATTCTTCTACTTAATTCTTTAAAATTCCATCTTTATTATCCTTTTTATCTAAGGAAAGATCAAGAAAAGTCTCCTTCCTTAGTCATCTTTGCCATTATCCGCCCCCACCATCCCTCCAGGCTAAGAACATCGTGCAGACTGAGTTATTAAAGTTGATCTGAAAGAGCAATCTGTTCTAAATGACTGTCCCTGGATCTGCCACGGAACCCTGTAAATACCCTTCATTACTCTGGTGGGGTAGTATCATATTTCCTTCATGATACTTCTGTGACTGACACAAGTTAGGCAGTGAGATTTGGGCTTTGGATGATCCTGGTTGATTGATATAGGAATGGTGCTTCTCCCACAGGTAACCACAAATTTACTTCTCAGGATAATGTTTTAAAAATAAGTGTTCTTCTGTGTATAGTTTAAAAAAATGTTTTTAGTTTTTGAAACTAAATGGGTTTTGGACTTAGAGCATTTTTAATGTTTTTGGTTTTAGTTTTAGGTAAGCATTTTCAATACCATTTAGATTAAAAAGAAGTTTCATAAGGATTTAACTGTATTTCTCAATTACATTGTATTATGGGGTTTGGATAAGACACTCTATAATCCACCATACATATATCATTTTGGATCGACAAGAACTTTTCTTCGGTGTGAATATTTTTCTCATTAACAAAGGTTAGGAAATACATACATGTCTCTGTTCCTTAAAAATAAGATATAGAGGGGTTTTTGTTCTCATCTGCTACTAGAGGGGAGTAAGTGAATATAAACCTGTGAACTTTAAGCAAAACTTACTGAAACTTTGGTATATGTGAGCAATTTCTTTTAAAGAATTAAAATCTACAGCAGTATGGAAAAATAGGAAATACAAAATTTTACATGAATCTACTAGGGCAGAATTCTTGCATGCTTATCCTCCAAGTGAAGACTTCCTCTGTCATAGATCTTCCAGGTTCCTCGGTATTCCTGTAGATCATCCCAATGTGAGTAAATTGTTTCTGTAGCTGAGTGACTGAATTAAGAAAACAGCTGAAGGCAAGCACAGGATCATGTTCAAACCACAATAAACACATGCGTTGGATGGGCCACTCAACTTTATGGGGAAGGCTTAAGACATGTAACCTTGTGTTTACTTGTCACTTCTGAAACTTCTTTTTAACTATGTTGGAATATTTTTTAAAGTTTTAAAAATTATTCTTTGTATCAATAAACTCTTGTAAAATCTAAACTAGTGGGTGTGTGGTACAATGTTTATATAAGTACTACAGTGATACCCAGGATAGAGGCTGGTTTACTTGGGAGAAAAACTAATTTTAAAAAACAGAATCTAGAATACCAGGTTTGATGTGTTGTAAGCAAGGTGTCCACAATTGCTGAATATTATTTATTTTAAATATTTACATCCAGCTTTTTTTCCGTGTTCAAAAAATTTTGTACACTGTCTTATCATGGCATAGTTTGTATGGAAGTAGAAATGTATTCACTTACAGCATGTATATGCATTTCCCTTTGGAAAATCAAATTGTGGCACATCTATTTTTACCTGAAGTAGTTCCACTTTCCCACATCCCTAATGAAGAACTAGCAGCAGTTATATTGATTAGGTCCCAAGATCTGAGTGGGATAGTTGGGGAAGATTATTTATTTATTTATTTATTTATTTATTTATTTATTTAGAAAAGGGGAGAAAGGCTTTCTTCTCCCTTTTAAGATTTATTTATTTATTTTAGAGGGAGGCTTGGTGGGAGGGGCAGAGGGAGAGGGGGAGAGAGAATCTTAAGCAGACTCCCTGCTGAGCACAGATTCCCAATGCAGGGCTAGATTCACAACCCCAAGATCATTACCTGAGCCAAAATCAAGAGTTGGATGCTTAACTGACTGAGCCACCTAAGCGCCCCAAGATCTTATCTTTAAATAAAAAGAAATTGTTGGAGCAACCACATAAATAGAAATAAGTAGTCTTGAGGTTAGTATCAGCACAGGATTAGGTAAGAGAGCAAAGGAATCTGTCATTAAAGATCTGGACTACCGTGGTAATAAAAACAACCTATCCGCATAACTCTGTTCTTTTTGTACCTTTTTCCCGCCTCGGTAATAGTAATTTTAACCTTTTTATTTAAAAGTTTTCCTCATTTTTTTTCACTTTGCCTGTGTAAATACAAAGCTCCATCAGAAGGGAGTAGTGAAAGCTCTGATGTGATCATAATAAACAAAGAAATGTTATATCTATTCAATATACAATAGGAAGTCTCAAGATGCCTAAAAAAGGTAAAAAGAGCTCTTAGTAAATTCCATAAGGTTAAGAATTTTGGTATATTTTGTACACTGCTTTATACCCAGTACCTGGTACCTAGTAGGCATTTGGTAAATATTTATTGAATGAATGAATGGGAAGAATTCCTGCAAACTGTTGAGTGATTTAATTAAGAAGCTAGATATAAGCCAATGTATTTCATGCTATCCAAATCTAAGAATGATCCTTTTAAAAAATAACCAATGACATTTACCTGAATTTTCAAAATGCAGGCTTCTGCCAAGATTAATGACACTACAGCACACTTAATCTGTACCAAGCAATGGGGTTAACTTCTTTTTCCCCAAATTTCTATTCTGAAAATGTATGAAATTAATATCAAAGAACCTATACTTTGACAAAGAAGGTTTTTGAGCAGATGATGGTTTGGTTAAGCATTCTTTTTTATTGATTGGTAATGCTTGTGAAAGAAGACATCTGGCATAGACTTTTTCAAATAATACATAAAAATGTTATTCCAGATGCTAATACAAGAATAGGAGTTGTAATCTATTATGTTATATAGTCATTTTGACTTTTAAACAGTATCTGATTTTTTTTCTGATGCAGTTTGTTCAAACTAATTTGTTACTGGGTTTACTCTCAGGCTGATGGTTTTTTCCTCTCCATTTTTTTGTTTGTTTGTTTGTTTGTTTTTGTGATCTCTAATTAACAACTTTTAATGTTAGTTATCTTCTTCTCTTTTGCTTAGCCTTTGGATGAACAGTTCCAAAACTCTCCACTTTTAAAATGTTAGGCCTCAGCTTCATATGGCTTTTCGCAGCCAAATTTCCTAAAATGTATCAGTGATTAAACGATAATAAATTTTCCACTAAAATTAAAGTTCCTAAAAATTAAGAATTCTGATGTATTTCAAAAAATAATGCCATTTTCTTTGACAGAAGGAACATGGTGCCATGAATTTAGTATTAATTCCAAACATAAATCAATAAACAACTTGGGCCTCTAGCTAGAAGTGAAATTCTATAGGTAGGAAAACTGATTGACCCCCACCGCCCATAGGTGCTGTCCCGCTATGGAATCCCTTTGCTCAGTTTTCTCCTGTCCAATCAGGTGGAATGTTTCACAGGCACATGGTTTATACAGCTCAAAATAACTTGGGACCTGTGAGCTGACAAATGCTCTGGCTCCGGTGGTGACAGGTTGTCCAGCTTCTTACAGCCATCTTCACTGAAACTAAGGTTAACTCCTCACTCTCTATGGACGGCTACTCTCGATTTCCAAGGACGTGAAGAATTTTCTTCTCCTCCTGTGCTTTCATCTAAAAAGTTCTCCTTGGATAATTATCATCACAGTGGATTGCCTGGGTTGGACATCCTCATCTGGGTCAACTAAAAAAAGAAAGGTAATATCCAGATTTAAGTTCTCAAGTGTGTTTTGATAACAGGGCACTGACAATGGGAAAAGGGATATTTCAGAGACCTAGTTACTGTTGTTTAGAGTGAAACCTAGGAGAGCTTCCTAATTATGTATGATGTGACACAAAAGTTTGCGAAAAAATAAAGTTTTCTACATGTAAAGGTTTTGGAGGGGATTGATGAGACTCACAAAGATCACAGCCTCCTTGGGTCCTAGGGAGAAATACCTCAACAGAGGAAGTTGTGACATGTTCCATACATCATTGGTATTTCCACACATTCACTTATTAAAATAATGGTGTTTGTATAGAGAATATGTGTGTGATGCCTATTTCCTTTTTAAAGGAAATCAAATCTAAAATAATATGACTCCATAGTTAAAGACTTTCATTTTAATTTTTTTTATCATGTAAAGGGATATGGTTGCTATATTTAGTGTTGGGAGATCTGTTCCCTGGATTAATGTACACAACAGCTGCAAAAAGTCTTGCTCAAAGGACATTGCTCTTTCTTTCTCCTTTTTCTCTCTCTCTCTCTCTCTCTCTTCAACTACATCAGAAAGACACTTGACAGTCAGTGGCAAGTGTTTGGACTGATACGTTGCACTATTAGCAGCAATTAGATGCACATCTTGAATTATATTTTAAAAACCATATAAGCAAAGAAAAAGAGAACATGGATTAATCTGTATTTCCATTCCCCAAAAGTAAACATTACAACAATGGTGTTAAGAAATTTTACTATTTTATCAACAGATTTTTACTCATACTTGTTAAAGATAGTAGAATCAGTCAGTTTGAAAGAAACAAATCCAGTTTTCTTTCTCAAAAAATTATGGTTCAATTACTTTCACATTGATAATAATGAAATGAATTCTCAATAAAGAATTTGTCACAACTTTTCAGTCTTTCCTTAATAATAACTCTTAAGTGCACATAAAATCCATAATCCTTTTCTAGGAAATTGAGAATGTCTATACTTAAAGCTATAATAAACATATTTTTAAACAAAAATTAAGATATGTTGTCTGACACATGATTTAACAACAAACAAAATATTTATAATCAAGGCCATTCCAGGAAATTTGAAATATATGCACGTTATATTTATTTTGTCAGTAGACAAAATTATAGCCATTACAGAATCTTATAATAATGGACTATGAAACAAACGGTTGGACACTATCCAAATTCTGGAAGTTTGTCTCTATTCCCACTTATAGAATATGGCTAATGCTATTGGAACTCATACTAATGTGTTAAAGCCCAGTTCTATAGATCTGTAATTTAGAATACAGGCCCTATTACATGTTCCTATTACAGTGTGCTTCGTCCATCCAGTGGAATGGACTCAGAACCACAATTCATGGACACCAAAAATTGAATGAGTTTTTAATCCAGGCTGGGTTTTGGAATTCATAGAGATGGTTTATTTTTGAAGAAACAGGACAGCTGATAAATCACATTTCAATGTGAAGGGGCTTTAATGAAATAAGGTGACAGCTAAATTTTTCAACAGTTATTTCCTTATATGTAATAGGAGTAACGAACTCAGCTTGCTAACCTGAAAATACAAGACGAATGATACTGCTAACCCCAGAATAATTACAGTAGTTTCCTTCATTGACATTGAGATTTGACAAAGGCATTGCTTGTCACCTGGTGTCATTACCTTTAACGAGACCAAAAAAATGAAAGAATTATCTTAACTTTTTTCCTCTCTTAGGAGATATAGAAGAATCAAGCACCATGGGGTATTTTCTTAAATTTCTATGGGGCTTCATACTTGACAAAGAGCTTTTAAAACTGCTAGGGCATTGCTTGCACTTTTGCTTAAAGGGAACAACCCAAGTACAGACAGAAGAATCTGTTTAAAAATTTAAGAGCATATATTCAGCAAATACATTTTTGGTGGGCACAAAGGTTTATATGACTATTTACTTGCAGTCACCAGAGTCTGCAGAGTTCATGTATAACCACTGTCACCTTGACAGGCTCTGCACAGGCTGTGTGTTGCATAGACCTCCACTTGGAGTCACAATGCACTATACCCTCTGGGAGGGGCACAGCACAGCCTTCCCACCAAGCACTTGAACTAAAACTAGATCTTCAGATCTGGAGCCTCTTTGGGGTACTTGCTCCTCTCCCAATTTAGCCAGCATGTTATGTCAGTGTAATTTGGGAAGTTATCTTTTCCAAATCCTTCATCATCTAAAGAAAATTGACAGGCTGAAGAGGGATGAAAATGTTCTATTTTTTTCTTATTTAAAATAAATCTTTGAGTTAATGAGACTGACGTTTTCTCATTTTTGATTTCCTGTTTAAGAGCTAAGTGCACCACAAATGGTGAGATCTTGAGAGTGATAGAAAACCTCATTTTTTATGACTACCATCAAACTCTTTTTACATCCTAGATGCCTGAAGTCTTCTTGTTTGCCTTTCATTAGCCTTTCTACAGGTTGTAGAGTTTACCTTTACACAATTTCTTTGCTGTCAAGGTTAAATACTAGCTTTGGGCTCTGGCTTCAGTATCCTTTACTTTCCTACATGTTTATCCTGTTCTGTATTCAAAAACATATGAAAGTATGTTTCATAGAAGCCAATCTCTTGTCTCCCACTCAAACTAAATCCTTACTTTCTTTCCTACCTTCCCACCTTTACCAATTAATTAAAACAATAATAAGAGAATGGCTTACTCACCTTTGGCCTATTATCTAAAAACATTTTCCTTCCTTTAATTCCTGCCCTTTAAGGAGTGTCCCTAATTAAACAGATTCGCACTGTTTCTCCTATGTATTAGCTCTTCTCTGCCTCTTTAGTTCAACATTCTCTTCTAATGTATGCATTTGTCTCTATTTGTTTTTATCTGCTGTTTTTCCTCTTTCAAACTGAAAAAGGAATTAAGAGACTAGATCTTACACTATTTCCATATTGCTACTGACTTATTTCCATATATTTCATGTCCTTATTCTGATAATGCAACATATACTAACTTATTAAATTACTAATGTCACTCACAGCAAAAATAGACTAGAAATAAAACTAAGATGGGGGGGATCCCTGTAATAGTAATGGATGAAAACTATAACAATGGAGAAGGATTTACTTCAAAGTGCATCCCCTCTGCAACCAACTTTTTTTAAATTAATGCACCTTTATTTTTTTCTTAAAGATTTTTATTTATTTATTTGACAGAGAGAGAGAGAGCACAAGCAGGGGAAGCAGCAGGCAGAGGGAGAAGCAGGCCTCCCTGCTGAGCAAGGAGCCCAACGTGGGGCTGGGATCATGACCTGAACCAAAGGCAGATGCTTAATCAACTGAGCCACCCAGGAGTCCCTGCAGCCAAATTTTTAAAAGATGATCTGTACCCAACTCTCCAGGACTAGTTTCTATGTAATGGGATTTGGTTCTTGGCCCAGCAAGTTTCTCCGAAAGAACTGAATTAGATACTTCTATTGTGTGGGACATCACAGGATAGAGAAGGCAAGACAAATGGGTCAATACCAGCATTAAAGAGAGGGAAGCAAAGCCTAATTTTGTTGAAGATTCTTCCCCTAAAAACATTCTAGGTATAATAATTACACATCAGCAGAAAATTATTACCTTCAATTTGCATTTTTAAAGTGCTTTCACAAACAAAACCATGAAGTAAGCAGGGGCGTTTGCTCATCCTCAGGTTAGAGGTGAGTTACTTAAAGATGTCTTATCTTGTCCCATTCCAGCTCTCTACATGAATAATTATTAAACATTAAGCTATTGTTTTGTGTCTACCTAGAAACCAGATTTGTTTTTTCATTTAGATATCTAATGATACTTCATAGCCAGAAAACTTTGGTGTTTACATGAGTCCAAGTTACTTCATATTAGGTTTTGCCAATTCTCTGGTCAATGCCCCAGGTTAAGTATTCATATTATAGCCCAAAGATGGATGTATACCACATGATATTTCCAACAAGGTCTTCTTAGAGCCTACAGAAAAGGTAGTGCCCAGTTAACATGAGTTGAGAAATATGCCCAAAGGTATCAACATCAAGTTTTGTTATTATGAACCAGACCTTTAATTTTCAGGAAGTTCTCAGGGCAAATCCTCTCATCAGGAGAAATCCCAGGGAAAAAAATAGAGCTATTTAGCAAAGTAAAGTAAAGAACATCAATAAGCCTTCTATGTCACCAAATTAGTTTAAATTATTTACTAAAGTCTGTCTTGATTATTGATGCCGCATTGCTTCATTTCTAACCTAGGACACTTTCAACTTATCCATGATCTATTTTCAAGGACAATTACTCATTCTTATTTTGAAAGTGGCACTAAATCTCTTTCAATTTTGTAAGAAGCAGAAAGAAGGAAACAAGTCCAGTGTCACTCTGAACATCTCAGATGAAATGTCTAAGAGAATTCTTAATTTCCTTTCCTGAAACCTGCTCATCCAAAGAAATGATTCTACCACTCACCTAGTTGCTTAGGCCCTAAATACTAGGGTCACCCTTGACTCTGCTCTTTCTCTTTTAGTCAACTAACAAATTATACTGCCTCTACTTTTAAAAAATACCTCAAATCTGATCATTTCTCACCATGTCCCACTGATACCATTCATTGATCCAACCACCATCATCTCTTACATAGCATATGGCAAGGCTCCTAACTGATCTGCTTGTTTCCACACTTGCTCCCTTCAACCTGATTCTTTGCATAGCAACCGTGATTAAGTTTTTTCAAATCTATGCCATCTGCTTCTCAAAACTTTAAAATGTGTCCCCATTTACACATGTAATAAGATTCAATGTCCTTCCCATGATCTGCAAGGCCTCACATGATCTAACTTTGTACTTTTCTGACTTCTTTTTCTTCTACTCTTCTTTTTCATTCACCTCCTGGCACAATGGGCTTGACTTGAACACAGCAAACATTCACCTCTGCCTTAACACTTACTTCTTTCCTACTTAGGAACATTCTCCCCACCCCCTCCACCCCCAGATGGTCACACGGCTAACTTCTCCACTACATTAGAAGCTATGCCTGATCTTCTTAGCTGAAATAGCATACCTTCCACTCTTCCCCTTCATTCCCTATTCCCTTGCCTTATTTATTTTTCTTCTTAACACTTATGTTTTCTCCACTAGAATGTCGACTTCATAAGGTTAGGGACTTTGTCATTTGTTCACTGCTGAATCCATAGCGCTTAGAATGGTGCCTGGAACATAGTAGATGCTCAATAGATATTTACTGGATGAATAAATGAAAGGTACATTATCCATAATAGCATTTGGGCTTTTTAAAAGTACAAATTTTAGGGCGCCTGGGTGGCTCAGTTGGTTAAGCGACTGCCTTCGGCTCAGGTCATGATCCTGGAGTCCCGGGATCGAGTCCCACATTGGGCTCCCTGCTGAGCAGGGAGTCTGCTTTTCCCTCTGAACCTCTTCCCTCTCATGCTGTCTATCTCTCATTCTCTCTCTCTCAAATAAATAAATAAAATCTTTAAAAAAATAAAAGTACAAATTTTATAACAGATAGTTTTTACATTAATGCCTGAAAGAGAAAATGGTACATTTTCTTATTTCCTATTATAAGTAATATTCACCAGCTTAACAATTTATATATGCATTTTCATCTGAGAATCTCCTGAAATAGAATTGTTACTATCCCATTGGAAAGATGAGAATAATTGAGATTCAGAATCATTAAATGACTTGCTCAAGATAACACAGTTTTTTAGTGTTGGAGCTGGGATTCAAACCCAGGTTTCTGATTATAATCAGATGTTCTTTGATACTTCTGGTATGAAAGAAAAGCATAATTCCAGTTATTTTACCCACCATAAATACTCATTTGAAAGTCACCTTGAAGTTATTACTGCTTTTACCAGTTTATATTTTTCTTTTCTCTATAAGTTTTCTTTGAAAATATGATTTCTATTTATCTGTCTTATTTTATCCTGCACTTAAAATAAAAGATAAACAACAATAGATTTAGCAGGAAATTCTAATGCACAAAAGAATTCAACAGATATTTATTGATCGCCTTCTATGTGCTGTGTGTGCACACAGATGATGCTGTACAAACACAAAGTGAGGTAGACTGAAGAGTAAATAGGCAAATTTACTATGTTGTGATAATTGCTGTGTTTGGAGGTAAGGACAGAGCGCACTTTGTGAGCATATTGCAGAGGTACCCAACCCAAAACAAAGAAGAAATCCCACAGCGATGTCTCAGCTAAGAACTGAAGACCATGTAGAACTTGGCCCAGTAAGGTAGTGAAGGGAGGTGGGGACAGGCAGCCACCTAACAAAGAAAATATATACAAAGATCTTCAGGCAACCCAGTTCATTCATGAGACTACATGTATTTCAACATTGTATAAATGGTGCTGAATTAACTGCAAATCTGCAGCTCAGCTGCTCTTCAAACTTTGTCCTAGGACCAACCACTTGGTATGTCACTAGAGTTGTTATATAATATTAATAATAATAATAATAGCAGCAACTACCATTTACTGAACATTTACTAAATGCCAAGCCCATTTAATCATCACTTCAATTGATGAGATGGCTGGTGTTATTATTCCTGTTTTGTAGACGTGTAAGCTGAGCCTTGTAGAGGTTAAAAGTGACTTTGTTGAGTTTATACAGCCAGAAAGTGTCAGAACTGGGATCTGAACCACATCTATCTAACTCCAAAGTTTTAGGTAATAAACACTACATTAAAGAACATTAAATAAATGAATTAAACATTAATTAAACTAAAACATTAAAGCAATTCTTTATTTTGAATACTCGAAAATTTTGTTATCATAATAATTTCTTATAACCATAAGCATCAGACAGGCACACATTTGCACCTCAATTGGCTTCTTTTCTTAAAAAAGAAAAAAAAGTGGGGGCGCCTGGGTGGCTCAGATGGTTAAGCGGCTGCCTTTGGCTCAGATCATGATCCCAGGGTCCTGGGATCGAGTCCCCCATCGGGCTCCCTGCTCAGCGGGAAGCCTGCTTCTCCCTCTGCCTCTATCTCTCTGTCTCTCATGAATAAATAAATAAAATCTTTAAAAAAAATGGTTACAGAGAGTAGTGATTACTTTTTATGAGTATTTTCTTACCTATTTCCACCATAAATATAAAGTTCTTAAAAGTTTTTCAACATTAACATCACCTTTACCTAAATATTGTTGTTTTTTTTTTTTAAAGACTTTATTTATTTAAGAGAGAGAGAGAGAGAAGCAGACTCTCCACTGAGCAGGGAGCCCAATGTGGGGCTCGATCCCAGAACCTGGAGATCAAGACCCGAGCCAAAGGCAGACACTTAACCGACTGAGCCACCTAAATATTGTTTTTTACTAACATCATTTGAGTGTCCATTACAGGGGCTGACCCTGTTTTAAGGGCTTTGCATTCATGATGTTATTAATCCTCACTCTCCTAGAGATTAGGTATTATCCATGTTTTACAGATGAGGAATCCAAAGCTCAGAGAAGTAAGTCATTTCCTCAAAGTCACACAACTGCTGAGAGTTCATGAAACCAGAATTTGAAAACCAATCTGATCCCAAGGCCAATTATGCTCATTCCATGTTGGCTCAAGATAAAAGCCATCTTAGAACACAGAGTTAAGAGACGAAGTTGCATTAAAACACAATCTACAGTAATGTTTAACTAACAGAAGACCATTCTGATTTATAAATTACTTAATTTTCCCCCTTACATTTAAATGCAGTTGGCCCTTGAACAACATGGGTTTGAACTGCATGTGGGTCCACTTATACATGGATTATTTTAGATTTTTTTAAAAATACAGTACAGTGCTGTAAATGCATTTTCTCTTCCTTAAGATTTTCCTAAAACATTTTCTTTTTTCTAGCTTGCTTTATTGTGAGAATGTGGCATATAATACATATAACATATAAAATATGTTTTAATTGTTTATGCTATTGGCAAGGATTCTGATCAATAGTAAGCTATTAGTAGTTTTGTTTGGGAAGAATCAAAAGTTATACATGGGTTTTTGACTGTGCAAGGCTTGGTACTCCTAACCCTCGCATTGTGCAAGGGTCAATTGTATATGCAGAAATTCAAATGAGAGTAATGAAATAGTTGATTTATAAATGAGAAGGATTTTTCATCAGTATATTAATTACATTTTAAAATAGCATTTTGCACCTTATTGTACATATCTTTAACTCTTCTTCTGTATAGTTAATGCACACATGAGACAAATTTTCAATTGATATATCAATTATATTTTCATATACTATTTTGTATATCATCCACGGTCCTACCAAATTTAAAATAGCTGGATAGCTCTATTTAATGAGTATATTATTATTCAATTAACTAACTTCTTATTGAACATGGTTCCAATTTTTTAATACTATCATCTATACTGTGATGAATATCTTTGTAAATAAATCTTTGCACTCATCCAACCTCTGTGCATTTTCAATTCATCTTTTTTTTTAAGATTTATTTATTTATTTTGAGAGAGTGAGAATGAGAGAGAGAGAGAGAGAGAGTACATGAGAGCGGGGAGGGTTAGAGGGAGAAGCAGGCCCCTCGCCGAGCAGGGAGCCTGATGCGGGACTCGATCCCGGGACTCCAGGATCATGACCTGAGCCGAAGGCAGTGGCTTAACCAACTGAGCCACCCAGGCACCCTCAATTCATCTTTAAGGCACAATAGACTTTACCCAAACAAATGACTCCAGTAGTGGCAATTTCAGGCTGTAACAAGCATGTGGAAATATATTTGGCTATAGGTGATCCGTTCTGTCTCTAATTGCCCTCTCAAGGTGACTGCTTACTTTGCCAATTTAGATGTTAGTTTTGGAGAGCACTCTAAAAGCTCTAGAGTTAGAGCAGTTCCTAGGAAGCCTTCTTTGTGATGTAAGTAAGGCTGTCATATAAGGGAAAGGAAAGGAATGAACTGAAACAAGTTTTGTCATAGAATCATAAAGCCTAGAGATACCTGGGTGGCTCAGTTGGTTAAGCGTCTGCCTTTGGCTCAGGTCATGGTCCCAGGGTCTTGGGATCGAGCCCCGCATCAGGTTCCCTGCTCAGCAAGGAGCCTGCCTCTCCCTCTGCCTGCCGCCCCCCCTCCCCTGGCTTGTACTCTCTCGTTCTCTCTCCCTGGCAAATAAATAAAATTTTAAAAAAAGAAAAAGAATTGTAAAGCCTAAAAAGATTTAGATTACTTTCTTCTCCATCTTCCTACAAGGCCTAGCACCTAGTAGCCAAGAATGGCAAATGGTGTTCATCTCTATTACCATCTCTGATTGATTGGTGGTGACTGAAGGAGTAGAGTGTTGAGAAAGTCAAGATCCTATGGGAAGAGCACTGTACTCTGTTAGCTGTATCTTTTAAGGAAAGAGAGAAGTAACAGCCTACAGGTCACGAGTTTGCCATCCCTCTAGTAAATGTGTGACTAAATAAATGATAAAATGTTAATAATATAAAGTTGCTTTGTATTACCAAACTCTCTACTTCAGGGGGGCTTTGAACTAAAGTTTTCTTAATATTTTAAAAATTATTTGTTTTTTGAATCAGTAATATCCTCATATAATTGACACTCAAAAGTCAGGAAAGGGTATACAGTGAAATACAGTTTAGGGGTGTCCTGTCTTGAACCTCATTTCCCTGTCTCCGACATCTCCTCTTCACCAATGTTAATACAAGAGATTTTTAAAAATCTGGGCTCTAACTCATATCTTCGTAGAAATTAAATTAATTATATCTTTATTTGAAAGGGCTAAATCATTACACTTTTCAAGAGCAGATTGAACCTGTAAACAACATTGAATTTAAACAACTTGTCTCTAGTAGAAAACCAAAAGCATTATTTATTTTCATGAATTGGATCAAATTGATGTTTTCAGTAACTAAATGAGATTATGTTGTATCTTTTTTTCCAATTCAAAGAAGAATTTATTCATTAGTTTAACAATTATTTATTGGGATCTAAGTCCTTGCATTGGTAGAAGTCATATTTTAGTGGGAGGAAAATGACAAGCTGCTAAAAATGTGCATGCCAGATATTTCTCATGGAGATAAGTGGTCCTGAGAAAACCAAACTGAGTAAAAAGGATAGGCTAGAAGGGGATTGCCGTCTTATGTTGGGCCATAAAGAAGGAACCACCGAAGAGACAATAGATGGACGGATAATCGAAGGAAGTGAGAAGTGAGTCACATAGCATTGTCAGAAAGAGCATTCCAGGTACAGGCCACAGCACGTGCAAATGTTCTGAGGCATTTCAGATGTGATTTTAGAATATTTCAGAAATAATAAGAAACCGGTGTGGGTGAAGCTGAATGAAAAAGTCTTGAAACCATAAGCGATACTATCAGTTTACGTAGGGCTTTTTATGAATGAAATGAAAAACTGCTGTTGTCAGTATCTTTTAATTTCTATATTTTATTGCATTCAAGGTAAAGGGGTGAGTATGGACAACAAATCTCTGTGTATGAAAGGTCTTTATAACTAAAAGCCCTTTATAGATATTACCAAAATTATGCTTAGAAATTGGATTTAAGGGCGCCTGGGTGGCTCAGATGGTTAAGCGTCTGCCTTCGGCTCAGGTCATGATCCCAGGGTCCTGGGATCAAGTCCCACATCGGGCTCCTTGCTCAGCAGGGAGTCTGCTTCTCCCTCTCCCTCTGCTTGTTATCTCTCTCTGTCTCTCTCACAAATGAATAAATAAAAAATCTTAAAAAAAAAAAACTTTGCTTTAAAAAAAAAAGAAATTGGATTTAATATCACTATAGTTACATCATAGCTTTCACAATTGAACTTGTATTGAAGAACTTAATAGAGTGGTTATCACCCATGTTTTTATTTTATATTTCAGGGCAATCTCATTCAGTTCCTCTTCATTTTACAATTTAAGGTTAATCTTTAAGTCTTTAATGTAAATTTTGTAGAAGTATCAAAATTAGGCAATTTTTTAATTTCAAACTTTAAGTTCTTAAAAATCCATCATGCTTATAGATCTGTTATTCTTTAGAAATGACCCAACTTTTTGTTATTATTATTTTGTGACAGCATGCAAGACGACAGCATAGAAGCTTCTACTTCCATATCTCAACTTCTAAGAGAGAGCTATTTAGCGGAAACTAGACATCGGGGAAACAATGAGAGGAGTCGAGCAGAACCTTCCTCCAACCCTTTCCATTTTGGCAATCCTTCTGGAGCTGCTGAAGGAGGAGGAGGTCAAGACGACCTTCCAGATCTCTCAGCCTTCCTGAGCCAAGAAGAATTAGATGAAAGTGTCAATCTGGCAAGATTGGCCATCAATCACGACCCTTTGGAGAAAGCAGATGAAGCTCAAGCTAGAAAATGTCTTTCATCTGATCAAATGAAACACTCACCTAAATCAAGTTTTGACCCCAACTTCTGTCAGGATAACTCTCGAGGTCCTACCAGCTCTACAGAGAGCCCGCAGGAGGCAAAAAGGCCACAGTATAGTTCTGAAACCCAGTCCAAAAAAGTATTCTTAAATAAGGCTGCCGATTTCATTGAAGAGCTGTCCTCCCTTTTCAAAGCCCATAGCTCCAAAAGGATTAGACCTCGTGCCTGCAAAAACCACAAGAGTAAATTAGAATCTCAAAACAAACTTATGCAGGAAAATAGCTCCAGTTTGTCAGATATCTCAGAAAGAAGAGAAAGATCTTCTGTTCCCATTCCTATCCCTGCAGATACTAGGGATAATGAAGTGAATCACGCCCTTGAAAGGCAGGAAGCTAAGAGGCGGGAAGCTGAGCAGGCTGCCAGTGAGGCAGCGGGTGGAGACACCACCCCTGGGTCTTCACCTTCATCTTTGTACTATGAAGAACCTCTGGGGCAACCTCCTCGGTTCACTCAAAAGTTACGGAGCAGAGAAGTTCCAGAAGGAACCAGAGTACAGTTGGATTGCATAGTGGTAGGAATTCCACCACCTCAAGTAAGGTAAAAAAATATCCCATTAGTAACGTTTGGTAATTGCTTTCCATCTACCCTGATCCTCCTAAGTTTGTCTTTTAAGTATGTGGTTTCAAAAATTATATACTCCTTTTGAGAAAAAGTCAGAGTCTAACGTAGCACTCTCTAATAGAAATATAATATTAGCCATAGTATGCAATTGAAAATTTTCAAGTAGTCACATTTTCAAAAAGTAAAAAGAACTGGGTGAAATAAACTTTTAAAATATGTATTATTTTATCAATATATTAAAATATTATCGTTTCAGCAGGTAATCAATATAAAAATTATTAATAAGATATCTAGTGCGAATTCTGCACTTATAACAGTACATCTCAATTTGACTGCTAAATTTTCCCAGGAAATATTTAATCTGCATTTCTATTTCATAACATTTACAGTTGAAAAAGTAGCTTAACATACTCAAGTTGCTCCACACATACTTCAAAATTTCAGAATAGTGGAATTATCAGTTTTTAAATTTAAAGTAATTAAAATTAAATATAATTTGAAATGTAGGTCCTAGGTTGCACCAGCCACATTTCAGGTGCCCAATACCACATGTGGCCGGTGACTAAGGTATTGGACAGCACAGGTCTACAGCCTGAAGCTTGAAACAAGAAAGTATTTAGGACCTATATTCAATGAATACCTGAGGCACTTTTTCAATTTTGAAGAAAGCCAAATGATAGAATAAAGACTAATAGACTAAAGAAAGAATAAGGGTGTAGCTAAGTAAGATCAATTTAAAGAGTCATTTTACACGTATTGTATTTATTATAAACTTTTTCATAGCAGCTTAATGAATACTATTTTCCCTAATGCCCAAGTCTTTCCCTAATATGACTAATGAGTAGAGAGGATATTAATCTTTTATGTGCCTATCAGTTAGCTTTTCTTTGAAGCAAATGAAGCTTAAGCTTCAGCGTTCGTCATTTGCATAAGCTATGCCTAATTTTATGGTCTTATTTTATTTCATTTTTTAAGGGGCCCTTCCACATTTATAAGCTTCAGGCCCCACAAACCTGGATCTGGCCTCAGCCTCAAGGTGACATTTGCAAACTCTAGTGTTACAATGTAATAATATGTGAATAAAGTGCTTTAAGTGTGTTGCTTTTGTAGAGAATTACTGGTATTTAGAGTCCTGTAACAATCACTTTGCCTTCCTAACCATTTATTTACTAGTAGAATAACTTCATTACTATTTAACATTTATTCTAGGTGTGTAAACAGGGCCTTATCTTTTTCTCACACAGTATTCATATTATAGGACAGTAATAGTATTAATAATAATAGTTCTATTTATATTTGCCTATTGATTCAAGAGATTCTAGCCCAAAGACATATTCATATATTGAATTTTGCTTTTCAAAGGCAACATAATTTTATTTCTACAATGACATATACACTACTATCCAGTTATCCAAATGAGCTTCTTGAGGGCAAGGGTTTTCCTTTGTATCTTGAACACCTTCGTATCTGCTTTGTATCTTTCGGGCCCATAGTAGTCAATAAGAAATGTTAAGTAAACCAATGCATAAAGAAACAGGAAAACAAGAAACTCAACTTCAGTTTAAATCAGGAGTGAGTCATTTGGCCTAAGATATAACAAAGTGTTGAAACTATGACACAGGGCAGTATCTACCCTTCTATTCTAAGCATGCCTGATGACACTCTCTAGGAGTCTGGTTGGTAATGCTGGTGAGATATCATCACCACACCATGATGGAAATCACTCAGTGACATCTGGTCAGTCTAGGTAAGCTGGGGAGTACTCAAGTTATAGTACACACACAACTTACTTAGATTAGTCTTGTCCAACCCACTAATTTCCGAACATAGAATGGACCCCCAAAACCCACAAAAACTCGACCAGATCATTCAGGACTGATTCTCCCCATTTCTTGACTGTGACAATCTCAGATACAAAAAAGAATTCAGTGTTCCTGTGAGAAAAATTCACCGGGAAGAATTATAAGATACCCATTCCCCCAAAACACAAAGCAATCTAGTGGTCACTCAAAAACTACTTAATCAACCAAATACAAATTTATAAATTTTAAGGTGAGAAAAAATGTACACAGCTTCTATGTAGCAATACTAATTTTACCTGGAAGAATTTCTTTCCTGATAGAATTCATGCCTGTTTACCTACCACTGGTTTGGTACCAGGAAATTCTTAGGTATTCACTAAATATTTTCTGAATGAATTGGTACTTAATTTATGGCAGCAATTATATTACAAAAAGTTTAGAATTTTCTATTAGCTGTCATTATTGTCCTAAGCCCAGAGTTTACATAACTCAAATTAATTGGACAGCAAATATATTTTTACTATGTGCTCTGCACTTTGATTATTGCAATGACAGAGACAATATAAGACATGTCCCTGCCCTCAAGGAGCTTGTGATTCAGTTAAAGGAATTATCCAAATTTGTACAGTACAAAGCCATAAGAACTCTCAGGCTTCAGAGAAGGGATGGAGGACTAGAAAGATCAAAGAAGGCTTCAGACATGTAGGGTGAGAAGGAGTGAGAGGATTTAGGAAGAAATCTACCCATTCATTCATTCATTCATTCATTCAACAAATACCTATTGAATTACTAAAGTGACTCACTGGGAATACAAAACAACTGTGAGATACTGGAGGTCAGAGACCTCGTTTTTGAAACCAAGTCTAAAACTATTCTGAGACGGTAGCTCACAATCTAAAAGAGCAATCAAGCAGGCATGTAATCAAAACATTGCGACATTGTATGATAAGGGCTATAACAGAAGTATGTACAGAACACAACAGCGGCTCAAAGGAAGATGTGATTATTTTGCCTCGAGTGCTGGAGAAAGGAAGCATTCACAAAGGAGGTGCCTTCAGTTTGAAGAGACCAAGGGTGGAGAAGGAAGCCAGTGCATAGGTCTAAAGACAAGTGTTTTCAAGGAACTGCAAGTACTTGGCTATGTGAAGGACATGGGTTACCAAGTGAGCAAAGACGAGAGAAAAGATTGAAGAAATATACAGACGGATGGGTCCTTTTAGGCCAGGTCAATTTAACACATTCATATAAAGGGACAGATGATGGAAGAGTATTTTTATATGACAGGGAGGAGACTGACCTAACCTGAAAAGATAGTAGAGCCAGATGATTTTGCAGAGCCTTGAAAGCAAAACAGAATAGTTCAGACTTGGTTTCAAAATGATCTGGAAACCATTTATAAGGTTGCGTATAGGGAAGTACCAAGATGAAAGGGAGCATTTAAGTAGAATTAGTCTGGAAGGATGAGTTAGACTTGAAAAGAATAAAGCGAGTAAGCTGCTTAGGAAGCTGTGGAAGATATCCCAGGCATCAGATGTTCTGATCGGATTTGAATGGGGGCAGTGGGAAAGCAGAGAGAAGTTGTGAGTGAGCAAGATTTAGAAGAAAAGAAATCAAGCCAAACTTGGTGGCTGACTGGATAGGAAGGATGAGTAAAAAATGTTAGTCCACATGTTTGAAGCCGGGTACCTGAGAGAACAATGGGGTCACTGGCAAGGACTAAGAAAATGGAAGATGTGGCTGACATTATGGCGGAGGTTGATGATTTGAGTCTGAGGAGACTGAGGGACTATATCCAACAGGCAGTTGGAAATGCAGGACTGAAGGTCAAATGAGAGGGTAGTGGCACTGGAGACATTCCAAAGAATGACCTGGACACTGGGAAATCTGGACACAATATCTCTGTAATTACAAAGGGACTATATATAAACAGGTAACACTTGGAACTAACTTCTACTAGTTCCAGACTGGAGTAGTGTTTTCCAACCTTCTTTTAGCAGTAACTACTCCTCCCAGTTTTCTCCAGCAATGAATCTGTTACATGTTATGAAGTTACACAAACACACACACACACACACACACACACACACACACATTTTTCTAAGGGTAAAATTAGAGCTTTTGAGATTGAAGAGCACTGGGGTGGAAGAAGCCCAAAACTCCTAAGGCCATCTCCACAGAACCCAGGAGAACAGATTTTGATCCAGAGAATACCTTAAAAATACATTAAAATAATAATGAGACATTTTGGTTTGCCACATAGGAACGTGGCAGTCAATAAGAAAAGTATCCTTTTCACTATTTTTGCAAGAAAATGTAATAAGTGGACCTGGCAACTGAGGTCTAACCTTGTCTCTGGGTACCCCTCTGTGTAATCAGTATTTTATCCATGCTCTTGTAACTCTGGTTTAGCAAATTGAAAAACCATTTTTGGTGTATTTGTTGATTTCCAAAATAATTGGGCAGAAATTGCTTTGTTTTGTAGAGGGGAGATACTACATCACTGAAGGTAGCATTTTGGAAGAGCTTGTGAATCTTGGACACAGCTTCATTGGAGGAGGTGCCTTAGAAAAATGAAATACATTCATGCATTACCCACAGATGAAAGTGTCTGTAGGAATTCACAGCAAATGGCCGTGATCCCTTTTTGTATCCTGACTTCAAATTCTTTTCCCAGGAATGTACAGCTGGGTCATACTAAGTATGTTTGCTTGTACACAACCTTCTGAAGAGGCACAAATTTACCCTTTATAGGCATCAATGCCTGCTTTGGCTGCTTAGTTTTGCTATTGCTACTTCTAGACATTAGCCTGCAAGTGACATATTCAGGAAATAAATTTGTTACAAAGACAAAGGATATCTTAAATGACATGGGGGAATTATAAAAATATCATTATAAACAATTGTATTATGATATATAGTCTAAAATATTATACAAATATTTTGAAATATCACACTATTTGGGGGCTTTTTCTTCTAACTTTTGGGAAAATTTAGATGCCTTCATTCATTCATTTATCCAACCAATAGTAAGTGCCTACTATGTGCCATGTATTGTTATAAGCACTATGATTAAAACAGCAAAAACAAGAAAAATTCCCTGCCTTCGTGGAGCTTAGGGTCTAGTAAGGAACACAGACAATAAACAAAAATTCCCCAAATTATTATGTAATTACAATTGTGATAAATGTGATAAAGAAGGGTACATATAGTGAAGGCACCAAACCTTATAGGTAGGCTGAGGAAGGTTTTCTTAAAAAGTGGTATTTAAGCTGAGAAATAAAAGAGTTAGCCCAGCAAAGTGGGGCTGGAGGAAAAGTGTCTCAGGGTGAGGGGACAGCAAATTCAAAGCTCTTAAGCCTGCAAGACCATTGTTGACTTTAAGAAACTGAAGGAACTGATGTCACCAGAACATAGAGTGAGGAGGAAGCGGTTTGAGATAAGTCCAGAGATGGAGCAGAGGCTACATTTTAAGAGTCTCCTAGAACCCGCTACTCAAAGTGGGTTCCTGGGCCAGCTGGTCAGCATCATCTTGGACCTTGGTGAATATGCAGATTTGCAGGTTCCAACTTATACCTGCTGAATCAGGATCTCTAAAAGTGAGGCCCAAACATCAGTGTTTTAACAAACTGCTGTTTGCCTCTGTGCTGAGAATTTTTGCAGTTTCTTCAGAGACTTCCTCAGTGGGAGAGACCTTCCCCACACTTTGTTCCTTGACCCAGATGCTGCCATCTCCAGGTAACATTTTAGTACCTGTTCCTCAGTTCTTACTCCAACAGTACACTCCTCACACTCTCTCTGTTGGAGTCACCTCACCCTCATAGGTGGTTCTTTGAGGCAAGTTCTGCTTTGAGGTGCAACGCCAGGCTAGTTTCTGTGGTGTCCACTTGGTCCGTGGGAAAAACCCACATCTTTCCCCCCATAAACTTTGGAAATCTAGGCATTGAAGCCCTCCCTCTCGTCCTTCCCTCTTGGGCAATACCAAATATCCTTTCACCTTAAAAGTTTCTGCAGCAAGAATTGGGCATAAGCCTCTGTACCCCCACAGACTCCAGAGGCTGTAAGTCAAGCTCTCCAAGGGCTTCTATAGAAGTTCCTGCCATTGCCTACCAACTTCCTTCAATCAGTCTCTTGACTTCATACATACTCCCAAAGTGGACACAGATCGCCAGACTGAATTGTCTGAATTGTTTTCTAAAGTATATTTTGAATAGGTCCTGAAGTGTGTGTGTGTGTGTGTGTGTGTGTGTGTGTGTGTGTTCATGGGATAAGAATAATAGCACAAACATCTGTGTGCCCACGTTACCATTATTTTTAAGACTGCTGTCTTCCTAATCCTATCCCTCCCTCCCCCCTCAGAAGTAACCACTGGCTCAAATCTTGTGTTTTCTCTTTAAATTTTTCTCAAGAATTTTTCTTCATAGTTTTACAACAGATTTTTACGTCCCTAAACCATATTGGTATGGAAGTATTTACAGGTGAAACGACACATAATCCTGGACTTACTTTAAAATAATTCAAGGTGGGAAAAAGTGGAGAATAGAAAAGAAATCCATTTGCCATTTGTTGATAATTTGTTGAAGCTAAGGGTATGTGCATGGTGGTTCATCATACAGTGTCTCTAGTTTGTGTATATTTGACAGTTTCCATAATAAAAAGTTTAAAAACATAATATTAGTGAAATTTACTTATTTTAAAACTTTTATGTAAGTGGAATCATGATGTTTAAATTCTTCTGCTGCTTGAATTTCTTCCTCCAAAAACTATATCCATGTTGTTGCACGTAACTCTGATTCACTCATTTTCATCGCTATATAGCATTTCACTGTAAGGCTAGAGGATTGTATTGTGATGTACATTTGGGTTGTTTCTAGTTTT
The DNA here is from genome assembly GCF_003265705.2 of Callorhinus ursinus. Lineage (NCBI taxonomy): Eukaryota > Metazoa > Chordata > Mammalia > Carnivora > Otariidae > Callorhinus > Callorhinus ursinus. The sequence continues at coordinate 16,587,763 of NW_027397093.1, read as the reverse complement.
TTCCTAAGATGAACAATGTTGTTATAAACATTCTAATATATTGTCCTGGTACATGAGTGTGTCTAGGTATGCAATTGCTGATGGAGTCTGTACAAATTCAACTTCATAATAATACCAATTTTTTCCAAAGGGATTCTTTCAACTTGCATTCCCGCCAACAACCAGAGTTCTGGTTGTTCTGCATCATTGCCAATATGGATATTACCAGACTTTTAAATTTTTGCCAATCGGATAGGTACGAAGTGTTACCTTGTTGTGATTTTAATTTTCATTTCTGTAGTTATTGATGAAGCTGAGAATTTTTTTAAAATATGTTTATGGACCATTCAGGGTTCACTTCTATGAAGGGCCTCTTTACATCTTCCACTCATTTTTCTATCAGTTTGTTCTTTTCTTATTGATTTGTAAGACTTTAAAAAATATGATGAAGATACACATGACATATTGACATATATATTATGAAAATATCCTTTCCTGGTTCGACTTGCTTTCTTATTTTCTCTATGGTATCTTTAATAATTAGATATTTTTAACTTTATATAAAATTATTTAACATTTTTTATAGTTTGGGTTTCTATAAAATGTGTCTAGCTTAAAAATTTTTTCCTAACCTCAAAGTAAAATATTCTTATATATTGTCTTCTAAAAGTTTTATAATTTTGTCTTTCACATTTAAGTTTTTCATCCATTTAAAGTTGATTTTTGTGTATGGTGTAAAGCAGAAAAATCCATGTAAGTTATCTTTAGATTGGATAACCAACTGTTTCAGCTCCAGTTTATTGAAAAGTATATTCATCAATAACAACTGATCTATAATGCCAGCTCCATCATAAGTCAAAATTCCATAAACGTGGATCTAGCTTGGGGTTTTCTATTCCTTTCCTGTGGTTTATTTATCTCATTGCAAAAGAGTTTTCATAATTCTTATTTCCAGCTTTTTCATTTTAAGGAATTTTAGTCCTTCTTGGCCTTTTGCTCTACGATATAAATTTTAGAATCATCTCGTCAAATTCCATGAGAATTTTTTAATTTATTAAGATTTGGGGAATTGCATTAAATCTGTAGACCAATTTAGGAAGAATTTGACATCTTTAAAATATTGAGGCTTCAGGGCACCTGGTTGGCTCTGTCGGTTGTGCTTCTGACTCTTGGTTTCGGCTCAGGTCATGATCTCAGGGTTGCGAGATCGAACCCCGCATTGGGTTCTGCACTCAGCAGGGAGTCACCCTGAGAGTCTCTCTTTCCCTTTCCCTCTGCCCCTACTCCCTACCTATTCCCTCTCTCTCTCTATTTCTCAAAATAAATAAATCTTTTTTAAAATAAAATATTGAGGTTTCATATTCAGGATCATAGTATATTTCTCCATCTACCTATTTAGATTACCTGAATAATAAGCTTAAATGATTTTTTCTCTGAGTCCTACAAATCTTTGGCTAGATTTATCCATAAGTATCTTAGTTTCATACTGTATAAATGATAGCTTTTTAAAAAATTACATTCTATGATTGTTATGTAGAGAAATGCAATCAACTGTTGTATATTTTTTCTTTGTTTAATTTAAATTCGACTAGCCAACATATAGTACATCATTAGTTTCAGGTATAGTGTTCAATAATTTATCATTTGCATATAACACCCAGTGCTCATCACATCAAGTGCCCTCCGTAATGCCCAGCACCCAGTTACTCCACCCTCCTACCCACCTGTATATTTGTTTTTCTAACCAACAGCCTTCCTACATTCTAGAGATTTTCTATAGATTTTGGAGGGGTGATCTTCCTTTCCAGTCCTGTTTCTTATATTTCATTTTCCTGACTTACTGAACTGGCTAAGCCCTCCAGTACAATGTTGAAAAGAAATGGTGACCGTGGGTATTCTAGTCTTGTTTATAATCTTAAAGGGAATACTTTCCATTTTTCACCCTTACATAAGATTTTGTTGTATGTTTGTTTTGTTTAGGAAGATTAAGATTTTTTAAAATCATGCGTGGATGTTGAATCTTATAAAACATTTTTCTGCATCTGTTGAGATCATTATATGATTTTCCCTTTATTCTTTTGGTATGATAAAGAATATTGATTTTATAATGTTAAGCCAAACTTAACTTCTTGGGATAAACAAAATCAACACCATCAAAGTGGTTCCAAACTGAATGAAATGAAGAATTTATTCTGAAAGAAAGATTAACATAGTAAACCAGAAGAAAAGAAAAAATTATACTTTAAAATATACAATATTGGGCGCCTGGGTGGCTCAGATGGTTAAGCGTCTGCCTTCGGCTCAGGTCATGATCCCAGGGTCCTGGGATCGAGTCCCGCATCGGGCTCCCTGCTCAGCGGGGGAGCCTGCTGCTCCCTCTGCCTCTCTCTCTCTCTGTCTCTCATGAATAAATAAATAAAATCTTTAAAAAAAATAAAATATACAATATTGCAAAGATTCAAGTACAGTGCATCAACAAAATGAAAAAATTTAATATGTTCATTTGTTCACTTACTCAATAAAAATTCATTCAGCTCTCACTATGCATCAAGAACTATTCAAGGCACTTGAAATTCATTAGTAAATAAAGCAAAGTTTCCTGCCAGATTCTATTCTCGTTGAGGTGAAGGAAATAGATGATAAACAGCAAGTCTAATAAATAACTAAATTATGTAGTAATTTAGTAATAAGTACTATGAGAAAAAGAAAGGTAATATTTCTAGAAAAGGACAATAAAAAGTTTCCAGTCAGCCCTACCCAAAGTAATTTACTCCTTTAAAAATTTATTTTAGGAATTGTTTTCATTTTCACTTTATTAATCCTCGCTTTTATTATTAAAATTAGCTAGGTCGTGATATCTTGATATTAACCAAGGGCTTATTTATGTTTCTCTTAAGTTACCAAGAAGTTTCCACCTGGAAGAACTCAGTAAATTTCAATAAAATTTCAAGCATGGTCCTATCCTGTGCCTTGTACTCCAACAGCCCCATGACTGAAATACAGCCACTGGTCATGAGCACTGGAGTTTGTTAACTCAGTAGCAAACAAGACATACAAAACACCGAACTGTGTTGCAAAATCCAACATAACTTTGAGTTTTGTTAAAAATATCTACTATTATCTTATTGTCCCATAACCTCCAGAGTCCAACGCACTCTGCCCAGGGAAGAGTCACTCTGATGCTTGGAGAGGGCTAAGGATGTCATGAAGTGACTATACTACTTTTGTCTATTTTAGGCCCTACACCCTTCACATAGGCGATCAGGCATTGTTAGACAAAGCTGGTTAAAGGCAATTCAAGGAAAGTTCTTTTTTAGCCCCCAAACCTTCTTGAAAATTGAAAACAAAACAGGCTTGAGGCTCTGATAATCCTCATTTGAATTCATTCATTTAATAACCATACAGCAAACATTTTTTGGAGCAGTTCTGATGTGCCATACACTGTGCTAGGAACCAGATAAACAAGTGATAAAACAAACATGATTATCTCCACCCTGTCGTGTTTACTGTTCAGTAAGGGACAGAAATATTAAACAAACCTACAAACCACTGTATAATTATAAGTGATAGATAGGTTAGTAAAGGAAACAAACATGGAGAGGCAATAATAGGAGGTGGGATAGGGACATGGGAAGGGCTGGGGCAGGGCTAAAGACATGCTCTGAGTAATCATTCTTTTAATGAGCATTATTGCTGGTGAGTCAGAATAACACATTCAAATTACATTTAGAAGTCATTAATGTGCTAAAGCAATGAGTCATAACATTTATCCAAGCCACATTTTTGATAAAATAGTAACCTAACAGTAGTAATCAAAAATCCAGTTAAATCTGAAAAATGTGTCTCTTCAAGTGCCTTCATTCCCAGGCTTGGTAGCCAGCCAAATTAGCAGATCTGGCAAGCTATCCTTAGTGCACGAAAGCCAGGTCCTTCTTTTTCATTTGGACCTGCCTTATTTTCCCAGATCACTGACTCATTTCTGCTAAGCCATGAATCACGTCTGGCACCACTGTCATTCTGTGTCATGAGGCTTTGGCGTTCTAAGGCATGCACCTTGGGCAGGGCATTTCTATGAAAGCATTCCCTAACATGGATAGATGTTTGAAGAGAGTGTGTTTTTCTCCTTATCCTCAAAAGTCTTCAGGGGAGCTGGATAAAGTTTAATACATTTTTGAGAAGGCAGCCTGACGGGTGCGTTATTTCTGAGTGGGTCATGGTGTTAAAGTCAGAGTGATGGTTACTGATTGTTCTTTGGGACGGGCTGAAGCTATCCTTGCCATCCGAGTAGGACAAAAACGCTTCTGACAGAGAGTTTGGGCATTTGAACCATTCCACTTATCGCCTTCTGGCTGTCCAATTGCTCTAGATGTTTCCACTCTCATTTTGGTAAGGAAGAAAAACATTAACTAAAGAAATGAGGTAACCTTATAATGTTTACATAAGGGAAGGTATTTGTTTATTTGTTTTGAAATAGTTATTTCTATTTGCTTTATCAAATTAATACAGGTACAGTGCTTAAAAAGTCAAATAACATTAAAGAACAGACCAATTTCAAGTCTTTTTGCAGTTTCCTATCTATTTACCTGTAGATGTCCGAATCATACTCCAGTAGTTCTCATACTTTTTGTTCTCAGGACCCTTTTACAAGTCTTAAAAGTTACTGAGGCCCAAAAGAGATTTTGTCTATGTGAGTTACATCTATAGTTATCATATTTGAAATGAAAACTGAGAAATGTTTTAAATAGGCATTTCTTATTCATTCTTAAATAACAATAATGTACATGCTAATATAAATAGTTTTATGAAAAATAACTGTATTTTCCAAAAAAAATAATTTAGTGAGAAGAGTGGCAATCTTTTACATTTCTTGCAAATCTCTTTAATGTCTGGCTGAATGGAAGACAGCTAGAGTCTCATATTTGTTTCTGCATTCAGTTTGTTGTAATATGTTGTTTGGGTTGAAGTAAATTTTTAAAATCTGGCCTTATACAGATATGTAACTGGAAACAGGAAGAATATTTCAATAGCTTTTTCAGGTAATGTGGCTATTCCTGTTTGGTACTACATCAAAATTCAGCTAGCAGTGGTTTTTTTAAAGGTTAGTTGCAATGTGAAACCTGAAACCATATCAATGAACTTTTGTACTCTGCTATACTAAAACCCTTTGTCCATCTTGAACTTTAAATGGATAATATCATGCATTGGTAATTTGGAAAATGAGTAATGCAGATTTTCCAAATGTTGACACATTTTATTATTTAATATTTAAAAAAAGCACATGTGTTAATATCATCATTTGATTTTATCAAAAAGTCTTTAAGTATTGGGAAGCTCTAAATTCACAGTGGGGGATACAAGTTTTCCAAACTTTAATTTTTCCTTGAAAGCTCCATTTTTTTCATTGGCAACAAAGGTATCAGTTATTTTTACTTGAAACAACAGGCTTATTTCATTCATTTGTGAGAAAACGTCTGCCAGACCCCCAAGTATGAATAACCATAATTTGTCAGTTGCTCTTTCAAGTTCAAATGTTGTTCCATGCATTTAATGCTTAGTTCAACTCAAAAAAATCACACAAATGCTCTTCCATATCCTGTAGAAATGCTTTGTGTTACTTCCCATTTCACCACCCAGAATGTTAACAAGATATGGACTCAAGGTTGAGATTTAATAAAAGTAATGATTTGTACTGCTTCACTGAGGACATTTTTAAATGATACTGAAATTTTTTTTAACTGTGAGTGTGGAGGTGAGGAACACAATGGCCACAAGGCAATTTTTGGCAGTGCCTTTTTTTTTTTGTGCTGCTAAAGCACCAACAGTTTTACCCACTGTGGCTTTTGCACCGTCAGTGTAAATATCAACACAGTGAAAAGGCAAATAATATTTTAATATTATATAAAAATAGCTTTGTCTTCATAGAAAGTGAACTATACTTTGAGAACTGCTGTAATATACTTGTACCACTATTGCTTGGCACATTGATGTTAACTATTTCCCATTGACTTTTTGTTCCAGAAGATGGGGGTTCAGCACCCCTTGATTCAACCCACACCTCTATTTCTTCACTGCTTCAATATAATCATATCACAATGTTATTTAAAGATTTTTTTTTATTTATTCATTTGAGAGAGAGAGAGCAAGCAAGAGCAGGAGCGGGGGGGGGGGGCAGAGGGAACCTGATGCCGGACTCGATCCTAGGACCCTGGGATCATGACCTGAGACGAAGGCAGACGCTTAACCGACTGAGCCACCAAGGTGCCCCGTAAGCTCCGTGGGGTCTTATTGAGATTTATGCCTTGGAGATTTATTAACCCATTTCAGCAGTTACATATAGCACTGTCACAACAGATCAAAAACTGGCACAGGATTTGATGAATCTAATAACAAAATTCTTACAAAATATTAACTGTCAATTCTTTCTATCATTTGGTCTTTCAACAAATCCAACACATATTTTCTGAGTATCTACCATGTGTCAGGGCACTGTTGTAGGTGTTGGGATTACACTGGTGAATAAAACTAATAAGGTCCTGTCATGGACACTTTACAATCCAGTGGTGGTGGCGGAGGGGGGGGACACAAAAAAATAGCAAAGTGAACTGATTTCAGATAACAAGTACTATGAAGATAACAAAAGAGGGTAGTATGATAGCGTGTCTGAGGATAAGGGTGCTATGTTAGGAAGAGGGTCGGGGAAGTCCTCTCCGAAGATGTGACATTTGAGCTGAGGTCTGCCTGACTGCTGAGAAGGACCTGTCTTTGTAAAGATCTGGGGAAGAGGATTTCAGGAAGAACAAAAATCCTAACAAGGAGAAGAGTTTAATGTGTTCACAGAGTAGAAAAAAGACCAATGTGGTTGGAACATAGTGAAGAGAGAGTGGCAGGAGAAGGTATCCAGAAGTCAGGGCTGGAAAGACAGATTTGGATGTAATCCCAAATAGAGGTGATAATTGAAATTATGGGATGGGATAAGATGGCCAAAGGAGAGAACATACAGAGAACTGTGCAAGGCGCTGTGCCGGCTTGCAAGAGCATATGAAGCAGTTTCCTACCTTCAAAGAATTTACAATCTGGTGAAATTGGTGGGAGAAGACAAATCCCCCAAATCGAGAATAATAAAGACAGTGCATCATCAGGCCTTGCATGACATAGTACAGGTTTAAAAAAAAAAAAGTAAAGTTAGAAAAAAGTAACAATCATTGAAAATTCATGGTAAAGGTTTTTTGTATAGGAGGTGATATCTGAGCCAAACTGATGGATGAGTTAACCTTGCAGCAGCTGAAAGGCAGAGGAAGAGAATCTCAGATAGAAAAACATGAGCAGAGACTTGAATGTTGGGGTAAATATGACAAATTTATGCAAAAGTAGAGAAAATCTTCACTGTTGAGAAGTTGTTAAATGGGTGAATGTGCTTTGGAATCTTGCTTTATCAATAGTGGGAGGGAGGGATTAAAACACCGAATGGTTAGATCTGAAATTACGGTAAAGATTAGCAACTGTCAGGACTCCTTAATTTCTGAGATTGAATAGTGGTAACACCTCCCCACCTAATCACTTTTTATTATGATGTTGATAAATGATTATTATTTCAAGAAATGAAAACAATACAAAAAGGGATAGGCTGAGATATCTCACTCCTATCTGTCTTCATCCACCTTATTTTCCCTCCTTCCCAGTAGGGAGCCACTTTTGATTTTCATTTCCGTCTTTCCAGTTTTCTTTATGCAAATGCAAACATGACTATACCTTATTTTTTGCCCCCTGTATTAGTTTCCTTGGGCTATTGTAACAAGGTGCCACAAACTGGGTAAAAATAAACTCTTAGTTTTGGAGGTTAGAAGTCCAAAACCAAAGTGTCACCAGGGCTATGCTCTCTCTGAGACTCTGGGCAGCTCCTTTCTTGTCTCTTCTAGCTCATGGTGGTGGTTGTCATTCTCTGGCACTCCTTGGCTTGCAGCAGCCTCACTCCAATCCCTGCCTCTGCCATCACATGCCATTCTCTCTGTGTGTCTCTGTCCTCACATAGAGTTTTCCTCTTCTTAAAGAACCCCATGCATGCTTGATTAGGACCCATCCTAGTAATTTCACTGTAACTTGATTATGTCTGCAAAGACCCTATTTCCAAATAAGGTCATATTCCCAAGTCCTGGTGTTTAGGACTTCAACATATCTTTTGGGGAAAGATAATTCAAGCCATAAAAACCCACATTTTTTTACACAACACTCCATGTTCACTATCCTGTACCTTCCTGTTAAAATTTTAACTATGTATCTTGGAGTTCTTTCCAAGTGATCTTTCCCAATCTCTTTTCACAGTTGCGTAGTGTTCCATTATGTGACTGTCCCATAGTTTATTTCATAAGACCCCTAGTGATGGACACTCAAGTTGTTTCCAATCTTTCACTATTTAAATGAGTAATGTGTACATTTGTCATTTTGTATGCATGCAAGTGTATCTGTGTGAGAGATTCCCGCAAGTGGGATTGTTGGGTCCAAAGATAAACGCATCTGAAATTTTGGCAGATATTGCCATATTCCTTTCATAGGAGTTGCACCATTTTGCATTCCTACTAACAGTGGATGACACTCATCAAACTTTTAGAGTTTTGCTAACGTGTAACATGAGAAATTGTATTTCTGTGTAGTTTTGATGTCTTTTTCTCTTATGCACCTCCACATTTTAAACATTTTTTTTAAGATTTATTTATTTATTTGAAAGAGAGAGAGGGCATGTGCACAAGCAGCAGGGAGGGGCAGCAAGAGAGGGATGGGGAGAGAGAATCTCCAACAGACTCCCAGCTGAGCATGGAGCCTGTTGCAGGGCTTGATCTCACAACCCTGAGACCATGGCCTGAGCCAAAATGAAGAGTCAGATACTTGACCAACTGGGCCACCCAGGCACCCCTAAACATTATTGTATGTATTATTTTATGTAAATTTTTGGCCAAAAAACTATAATAAAAATTTCTAGCTTCAAGGATATAGAATCAAAATGAAATACCGTAATCTATGGAAACATAGTTAACTTAGGTTATTTGCCAAAGTTGGGCCACTACTGAACAATATGACCCATCCTCCTTACTCTGATGACTCAAGTAACCCAACAAAATAATTTTCATTTAGCTAGGTCAGATGTAATTTCATAGTAGAGAATGAGTGCACTCAACCTCATGAACTTTTAATATCCCTTCTCTCCAAATAAGCAAAGGAGCACTTACTTAATACATAGTATGGAAAGCTATGTCTTTTTAGGAGAAGCCAAGTTCCTCCTCAAAGACCCTGCTCCTTGTGGTTGGCTGTATTTGCTTTCTCATCCATCTTCTCTCAGTTGTATCATTTTTTTCTTAAGATTTTATTTATTTTAGAGAAAGAGAGAGAGTGCAAGAGCAGGGGAAGGAGCAGACTTCCTGTTGAGCACGGAGCCCAACTCAGGGTTTGATCGCACCACCCTGAGATCATGACCTGAGCCAAAACCAAGAGTCGGGCGTTTAACCAACTGAGCCACCCAGGCGCCCCACTCAGTTGTTTCATTCTCGGTAGAGGCCATTTCCCAATTTCTTGAATAAAGTGTCAATACTGACACTATATTTGAATTCTGCCAAATCTTCTCATTGTTACAATCAAATTATACCATTTACTGTCCTGATTCTAAGTTGTCACAGTTTTGTTCTTAGGGAACATCTGGAGCATCTATGTAATTAATTTTCACACTTCAGTCATGTGCAATATTCCTTTCTTTGCAGATGGTACTGTGAAGGCAAGGAGCTTGAAAATTCCCCAGACATTCAAATCGTCCAGGCAGGAAATCTGCACTCACTGACCATTGCTGAAGCCTTTGAAGAAGACACAGGACGCTATTCCTGCTTTGCTTCTAACATCTATGGGACAGATTCAACCTCTGCTGAGATTTATATAGAAGGTAAAACAAAATATTCTTAGAACATGGCCCTTGCTGGTAAGACATATATTTATAATAAATATTTATCGAGTGCCTACTGTACCACACACTCTTCTAGGCAGTGGAGACAATAGTAATGAACCAAATAGACAAAGGTTCATGGACAGATGGAATTTACACTGTAATGAGAGAGACCAAAAATAAATGAGATAAATAAATAAAATATGTAATATGATAAGTATATGAAATGGTTCTGATCACCAATTCTAACCTGTGTGTGGTGTGTGGGGTTTACAATTTAACTCAGTTCTAACACCAATTACCTGGATATAGTGTCACATCCAACAGGTTAAAGGCTTAGTTCTACAAGATTGTTCCTGCCTTACTTCAGATGCCAATCACAAGTATTAGGCCCCCCAGGTTACCCACAGCTTCTGTCTCACTTGGTTACAAATTGGAGGTTTCCACAACCCCCTCCTTGGCTTCAATTAATTTGCTAGAGTGGCTCACAGAACTCAGGGAAGGACTTACTTACATTCACCAGATTATTAAAGGATGTGATAAATGATACAAATGAATAGCCATAGGAAGAGATGCATAAGGTGAGGTCTGAGAAGGTCCAGAGTGCAAGAGCTTCTATACCTGTAGAGTTGGGGTGTGTCACTCTCCCAGTGTGGATGCATTTGCCAACTTAGAAGCTCTCCATGCTACTGGAATTTTATGGAAGCTTCCCCATGTAAGCATGATCAATTATTATCTCCATTTCCTACCCGTCTTCCTTCTCAGGAGGATGGTAGGTAGGGCTGAAAATTCCGAGCTTCTAATCATGGCTTGGTCTTTCTGGTGACCAGCCCCCATTTAGGAGTCATCCAGAGTCACCTCATTAGAACAAAAGATGCTCCTGTGCTCTTATCATTTAAGAATTTATAAGAGTTTTAGGAGCCCTGTGTGGTTCAAAGACAAATACTAGAACAAGATATGCTCATGACTTAGGAAATTACAAGTTTTAGCAGTTCTGTGCTGGGAACTGGGGGCAGAGACCAATATATGTATTTTCTGTATCTCACAGTATATATAACACTACAGAAGAAATAGAAAGCAAGCAAAAGGGATAGGAAGTACACATATGTATATTTGTGTGAATGTGCACATGCATGGGTGTGTGGGTGGGGGGAGGGGGGCTGTAGTTCTACAGATGTGGTGGTCAGGGAAGACCTCACTAATCAGGTGACATATGAGTGAAGACCTGGAGGAAGGGAGGGAGTGAGCCACAACGATACTCAAGGGAAAACCACTCTAGGTGGAGAAATCAGTAGTACCCTGACCCTGAGGTGAGAGTGAGCCTGTGTTTAGGTATAGAGATGAACCAATGTGGCCTGGAGGAAGGAAACAAGGAAAAAAATAATACATGAAGTCAGAAGTTCAAGATGGGGTAGAGGTGGGAGGAGGCAGGTGAACAGATCGTTTGGTCTTTGTAGGTCATTGTAAGGACTCTGGCTTTTACTCTGAGGGAGATGGGAAGCTGTAGAGGATTCTGAGCAGAAATGTGATATAAGCTGACTTAGCTTTTAATGGGGTCACCCTGGCTCCTGAGAATATACCTCATGGAGTCAAAGGTAGACCACTTGGGAGCATTGGACAGGCATTTACATCAGCACCAAACTTATATGACTAATTTTAGGGAAGAAATCAATTTGTGTTCCTTATATATCTACCTAAGTTTTTTGTTCCATTTTATCTCGTCTCTGAGTTTTTTCTGAGGACTCTTCTTTAGCACTTTTATCATCTATGATACCTTGTGTATGCTTTGGTTTTAGCACTTAAATATTGTATTATTTTAGTATAAATGCTCTTTCACCAACTAGATTATAAAGCAGGACTGTCTCATTCTTTTTTGTATCTTTAATACCTTATGTAGTACCAAATATGTAGGGAATATTTGATAAACATTTATTGAATAGATGCATGAATAATGATAATAATGAATAATGCATGATAGAAGTGTGTTGTATGTTTTTATCCTCAGATTTCTGGAGTACAATAAATACCTCCAGATTTAGCTCAGTTATGTCTTCCTGGAATTCACTATCTTGAGAAGTAAATCTGAGATCAAAGCTTTGCTAGCAGTGCTGAGACTGGATTGCCAATTTTTTTAATTTGTGGCAACAGAGCTTCAAACACCAACACTCCCAAGATGAAATATGACTTGTTAATATTAGGGTTGGGCGGAAGAGCATCCACCTACACCTACAATGTTTAAAATCCAATGTAATCCCTCCTTTTATTTAATCTGTGTAGGCCAAGAGCAAGAGGATTTATGGACAACATAAAATATCTGCAAAAACTGCTCTGTTAGAGGCATCAGCAGGTGTTTTATATACAAGAACATTTGGCATTTAGGCCGGTTAATTTGAACTCTGTCACTAACTGGCCATGTGACCTTGAAAAAGCCCTTCAAATACTTAGGGTCTGTTTCTCATCTGTAAAACTGGGTGTTATAGTGTAGGAAATCACTGAGTTCGTATCTAGGTCTGAAGTTCTATAGGCCTTCAAATGCCTAGGAACTAGTTTAAGAAATTATCATCTTAAAGATTTCATGTCTTGTTTTTACTTTTCCAGGGGTTTCTTCTTCTGACTCAGAAGGGGACCCTAACAAGGAAGAGATGAATCGGTAATTCTAATTTTCTATCCTATGGCTTTAGCAACCTCAGAGCCTGAGAAAGCTGCTAATTGGTTTAGTAGAACTTGAAAAGTGTGGCTCCAGAATATGACCTCAAAAAATAAATATTGAGTGGAATTGGAGAACTCTACTTCTTTTGTTTTAAGTCTTGCCTAGAAGAAGAATTTTAATATTCCCAATATTTTAAAAATGAGGTATCACCTATCATCACTTATATCATCATACTATATCATACTTATATCTACAGAGTAAAAAGCAAATGGCCCAGTGCTCCAAAAAAAAATTCATGTTTTGTGACTAAATAATAGTATTCATAAGGACACAAAACCTGATTACCCTAAATTATATATGTGAGTAATCTGAGTAAGTCATAACCTTTTTGTTAAACAATTACACTGAGTACTGAACAAAGTTACATCCATCCATTCTTTACTTTCCCCAACCATCAGCTTATCTACTGGACACCAGGCACTTCATTAGACACGGTGGTTAATAAGAAAAATCAGATGCTTCCTACCTTTGAGAGGCTCACAGTCTACCAGAGGAAAATACATAGCAAATATAGCAAGAGATGTATACCAAGCATATAGACAGTAAGAGTAATAAAGTGTAATAGGCTATGATGTAACCATGCGCAGGGTGTATCAGACTTGGCACAAACGTCTCTTAATTGGTGGGGGAGGGAATGAGAGATCAGGAAAGGCTTTGCAGAGTTGGTGACCTTGAGCTGAGTCTTAAAAGAAGAGTAGGTGGGCACCCCCAAACAAGGAAGGAAAAAGCATTTTCAGGCAGGGGAAGCTGTGGACAGAAGGCATGGGACCTGAAACAGATGCAAATTCCATTCCCTAAGATTACCTGAAACAAACAGCAACATTTGGAATATACAAACTTGAATAAGCAAGATATGATATACAAACTTAAATAAGCATGAAATATCTCAGTTGATTATTTTCTTTAAATCTACTTTTGGTAGTTAGGATTTAGCTTCAGTTCTGTGCAATAGACACCCCAAATGACAGTAACTTAAATAAGACAGGTATTTATTTCCCATTTACATAAACATATGGATTTGGCTGGTAGAATGGCTCTACATCTCACTGGGTTCCAGTGGGCTTCCAGCTTCAACTCATTTTAAGGCATAGCCTCATCTTAGTCGCAGATTGCAAGGAATAAAGGGCATTCCCCACCCCCTTTGAAGGTCATTTCTCTTAGATCAACATACATCACTATCCTTCATATCCCATGACCAGAGAGTACTAGTATGGCCACACCTAGCTTAATGAAGGCCAGGAAATGCAATCTTTATTTGGAATAGCCATGTAAAGAAATCAGGAATTCTATTATTGTAGAAGAAGAAAATGGATGCTTTGGGGACACTGATAGCCTCTGCATCACTACATAATTCTGCTTCTGAGATGCCATCCTTCTCGGCTGGGAAAAAACTCAATCACTCATTATTGCGCATCCCTTTTCCCCCTCCATGGCTGTGCAAAGATGATAGATACAGACAGACACAAACATCGTGTTTGATATTAAACACTGCTATAAGCATCTTACATGAATTACCTTATTTAACACTTACAAAAACCCTAGGAAGTAAGAATTATTATTTCCCCATTTTAAAGATAAAGAAGCTGAGGCAAAGGGAGGTAACAACTGAACAAAAAGGAAGCCCATCTTGTCATCAGTCATCTATCCCTATAGGATATGGGAGGGAGTCCTATCTCCCAGACCTCAAGGTCCCTTCAAGTCCAGCGCTTTGTTGCTTCCTGACATGCGTGGGTACTGACACCTTTAGTAAGACTAGGAGCCTTTTAACTAGAGGGGTTGCCATCCCCTCTGAACTCTGGTTCTCCCTCTTGTCAGGTTCTCTGACAAGATCCTCAGACCTCTCTCTTCTCCACAACAAAACTAAAATAATCTCCCTTCCACAGTCTTCTTGTGAATACTTCTTGGCTCTCTTGCCCTTCAAATAAGCTTTTTAATTTAATTTAATTTGTGTAAACTTGAGCTTGTTGACTAAGGTATTTCTGCTTTATGCCATGCCAAAATCTCAGAAGCAAACGTTTATAAAGCCTGGCCTTTTGCTTGGAATGAAAGGGGGAGGGAAAATACAGAGGAAATTACAACAACAACAAAAATGTCAAAAAATTATCTTCTGCACTTGTCTTGAATCTCAGTTAGTTATGAATATTCTTGAGTCCTCAGCTGAAAGCAACTAACTCAAGGACAGTAGTGGCATCTTATCATCTTCCTGTTGACATTGCCTATCAAAGTGTATGGTAAAGAGGGGCACCTGGGTGGCTCAGTCGTTAAGCGTCTGCCTTTGGCTCAGGTCATGATCTCAGCCTCCTGGGATTGAGTCCCGCATCCAACTCTTTGCTCAGCGGGAAGTCTGCTTCTCCCTCTCACCCTCCCTGTGCACTCTCTCTCTCCTTCTCTCTCAAATAAACAAATAAAATCTTTTTTTAAAAGTGTGTTTAAAGAAGTTAAGCATTTGTGGAATATTGTTGGACAAAAATTTTTATTACATCTAACTTGTAAGAAGTGATGACATTACTAGCTTTTCTGAAAGAATTTTCAAAAACAATGATAGGTCTGTTTTAAAATCTGCATTTTAATCATTTCTCAGAATCCAGAAGCCAAAAGAGGTGTCATCTACTCCCACTACTTCTGCAACCATTCCTTCAGCAGCACCCCAAGCCCAGCATGTGGTGGCCCAGCCCAGGGTGTCAACCATCCAACAGGTACAAGAGTCTAAGTCAAACACAGGTGCCATGGACTGTGGTGGGCAGGCACCGTGACCATGGCCATCTTGTATGGCATGATTGTATTCTCTGTTGCAACTTCATGACTTTGGGCAGCACACTTCCATGGTCATGATAATGGCTTTGTACTTCTGAGGTAGGATATCAGCGTTTCTTATTGTTTCGGGAACATATTCTCTACCTTCCTGGCAAATTTCAAAGGAAAAGAAACTCTTTACTAATTAGTCTTGATATTCCAGTTTAATGAAGGGTATTGATTAGGGATACAAAGAGCTGTCAGCTCTCACAGTGGCCCAGGCAGGACACTCTATTATATCATGAAACTCAGTTTCGTGGAGCTACAAATAATTCTACTTTCTAAGATACAACAACCATGAAATGATTTTTTTAGAAAGCATTAAATGCTCTCATCCTTCAAGTTAATGATGATGATCATGATAATGATGATGATTATAATGCATGCTTATTGTAAAAACATTCAAAAGATACAGAAGTATATTCACTAAAAACCTTGGTCAAGGTACTACTCCCATGCCCCAACTCCTCAGAGGTACCTCTTATTAATAGTTGCTAGCAGATAATTCCAGGCATTTTCTATGCATGTATATGAATATATATAATATTTTAAAAATATGAAATCATACGAATCTAAATGTATTTTAATATGTTATTAATATATTTATTTATGTATAAGTAAAGATATTGATCTACAACTTAAAAAAAATTTAAACAGAGTTTCTTATTTAATCCATTTAGTAATGCGGAGGGGTCACATTTTAGTTCTAATCCAGTAGTTTTCAAGCTGTGATCTGTGGAGACTCGGGTTTTATGGAACTTCCTCAGGGGTTTAGGGTTAATTACAACCAATAGAGCTCTCTCTATGTTGAGGCTGTGGGGATGGACAGCACTTATTTACAACCACCATGACTAGAAAGAAATACAATCAATTCAGTATCAAATTTGAAGTCTGTGATTCATAGACTTAGAAAATGTCAGTTTTTTGGTTTTAGATTAATAGCATATACCAAATTCTGTAGATTTGTTCTATTTATCTATCATCTAGGTAGTAATCATAGTGACAATGAATCTATTGTTTGTTCCCTTCTAATAGTGTCAGAGTCCTACCAACTATCTGCAAGGATTGGATGGAAAACCTATCATTGCAGCTCCTGTGTTTACAAAGGTAATCAAAATATTACTTCTTTCTGTCATGGCTTTAAACATACCACAGTACCCACACAAAACTGTAGGATCCAAGATTTACCGATTTAGCTCAGGATTTTAGTTTTTTATAAGTACTGTATAAGGTTTGGGGTTTTTGGTAGTTGCTTCCACGTCATTTCAAGTCCCAGATTTCTAATAATAGTTTGCATAATAAAAGGAATGTCTTCCCCACTCACCACATTGATGTCTACACAGCCATCTTATTGCTGTTAAATGGGGTAGCCACACCTAGGGGTCAGGTGATAAGTTTCTAGCCACTCTCTACTCCAAAGGTTTCTCCGGACTTTCAGAAGAATCACGTTGCAGGCACATGTCTCTTGTGTTCAAGGAGATGGAGTTAAATGATCTTAGGAGGCTTAACATAAAGGAACGCTCTAGGATAAAGAACTTTCTTTTTCTATTCCACAGTATCAGCTATTGCGGTGGCGTCAAATTCTGAGACTCAGAGTCTTTGTATTCAGAGCTGGAAAATTTACTCAAGCACTTTCATTTACAAATGAAAACACAAGGGAGGTCCAAGGACATGAAGCAGTTTATCCAAGGTCACAAAATGAGTTAGTGGCAGTATCAGGACTAGAAACAAGCTCTCCCAATTCCCAGTCTATTATTCCTTTCTTTATATAACATACGTTGTTTATGCGTTGCCCAAGACAACAAATTTAAAGGTGAAAATTGAGTCACATTTTTTTTTTGGGTATTATGAAGACCACGTGGATGAAATCTATACCTGGATTTATAGCTTATTGTTTATATGAATGCCAAACTTGGGCCCAAAGAGATTTTGTCCTGTCAGAGGTATGCTTTAGGTTAGAGCGGTGGTTCTCAATCAGAGTTAACTTTGCCCCCACCCACCAAGAGACATTTGCAATGTTTGTAGATATTGTTGGTTGTCACAACTGGAAGATTGTGCTGTTGGCATCCAGAGATGCAGCTAAACATCCTGTAATGCATAGAATGACAGCCTCCTGTGGGGTGTCCTGACTGGGTGGGGGCCAGTGGGTGTGGGTGGTAAAACAAATTCACCTAAAGCAGAACAAAGGAGATGGACAGTAGTTGACTACACTGCAAAGAAGCAGCAGGCCAGATAGCAAAGAAGAGACAGTCTACGAGGCAGTGGTGAGGGTCTAGAGTTATAGGGTGGAGTGAGGCCTTTATGCAGATGTATGGACTTTTCCCTTTTATGGTTATCTTGGAACTATCCCAGGTAGTAAGTAGCCCATTGGTTGGTTAGAAACTGTGGCTTAATGAGCCTGTTTGCATTCAGCTTGGTGGTTGCTGTGGGCAACTCAATTAGCTACCTCTAATTGTCTCTTTTTTCACTACTAAGTCACCTAGTCTTAAAACAGAGCTTAAGTGCCACAGAATCAGGACATTTTTTTTTAAAGATCTTATTTATTTATTCGAGAGAGAGCAAGAAAGAGAGCATGAATGGGGGAGGGGTAAGGGGGGAGAGAGATGCAGACTCCCTGCTGAGCAGGGAGCCCAACGCTGGCCCAATCCCAGGACCCTGAGATCATGACCCAAGCTGAAGGCAGACGCTTAACCGAATGAGCCACCCAGGCGCCCCGAATCAGGACATTTTAATTTTTCATGCCCTTTTGTCACACCCTAGAGACAGTGCTGACTCTTCAAAAGAAACTAAACCACAGAATAATTTATACCCAGTCCCAGCTGAAGGGTCCTCTCTCCTCTTCCTCACCACCACCTGCTCAGCCAGACACCAGACAGGTGTCTTTGTCTCCTGCTCACTTTCAAATCTTACCAGGTGTTCTCTCTTTCCTGCATCTGAATCACCTAGTGGATACCTTGGTACAACATTTAGCGCACTAATAAAGCTGTTTGCTTTTCTGTCTCTTCCAAGCACCTTGAAGGCTATCTCTAATATCTAGATAGAAGTCTATGAAGGAAACAGTAGGCCCAAAGCAGTTTTTATTATTCCAATAAATCCAATAGGACTTTAGCACTTACTCTTTACATTTAATTTTCATGGACTGGTTAAAAGAACAGGTTTAGCTGCTTTTGTATGGTGATTCTGATACCTCCTTGCAATTAGATACTCTAATGGGCAGATTCATATTTGCCTTGACAAATAAAAATGGAAAAATGAATTAATCACTAGTTACATCCTGGTCAACCCTTTGTAACTTGAAAATATCATAGATCCAAATGCATTTAGTACACCTAGCTTTGCCTAGCCTACCTTAAACATGCTCAGAACACTTACGGTAGCCTACAATTGGGCAAAATCATCTAACAGAAAGCCTATTTTATAGTAAAGTGTTGAATATCTCATAGAATTTGTTGAATACTGTACTGAAAGTGAAAAACAGAAAGATTGGATGGGTACAGAATGGTTGTCAGGGTATTGGTTGTTTGCCTTTGTGATGGCGTGGATGACGGGAAGCTGTGATTCACTGCTCCCGTCTATCATTACAAGAGAGGATCATACCACGGATCGCTAGGCCAGGAAAAGATCAAAACTTCAAAATTTGAAATACAGTTTCTACTGAATGTGTATCACTTGGGTGCCATCATAAAGTTGAAAAATCATAAGCTGAACCATCCTAAGTCAGGGACTTAGATAAATCTCCAAAAACATTAGGTACGTGGTGGGGAAACAGTCCTTAGTACAAAGACCCAAACTCTGAACAGGCTTTCTCAGCCCTCAGGAAATGTGCCTTTGCCTCCATAAATGGGCTCAGGATTGTTCAGACGTAGGGCACAGGGATGGGATAGGCTGTGGCTCACATTCCAGAGAGACTTATCAGCAACGGTGTGCTTGTATTAGTTTCCACCAGTGAGGGCAGAATGGAGGTCATAGTCATGGCCAGTGTCAGAAAATTTCTGAGTCAGGGCCACTGATGATGGTAATCACATGGCATGAGGCATGATAACTGATCATATTCATATGTTTGTTTGGGTTATTCCTGCTTTATTTACTTCTTTAGGGACTTCTGGCATTCCAATCCCTGTGACTCACTTTCTATACTGCCCAACTAAGCATTTCTTTGCCAGTAATGGCAAGAAGCCATTTTTCTAAGCAAAAATTAGAGAGCAGAGTTTTATTTAACTCCTTGGTGATAGGGAAGTACTAACATTATCTTCTTTTTAAAGGTTAGAATGAAAAGGAGGGTTGCCCAGCAAAACCTGATAGCTTAAGAGAAGAGCTACCATATCTAGTTCACTGCTCTACTTCTAGGTAATACCTATATTTTAAAGTATTTTATGGAGATAGACCAACCTCCATCTTCTATACAGTATCAAAAGCACTTTCATTCTATTTATGAGGAAGAAAATAGCGCTCACACTTCTTGAGTGCGAAGGGAGGTGGATGATCAAATTAGATTAGAATCTTACTGCTATGGGTGCTCCCACTCCAGCAGCAGCTGCCCTGGCTGGCTTTCAAGGCTGCAGCAGCCCTGGCTCCAGCTGCTTCAGCAGTAATTTGAAGAGTGCAAGGGGGCAGGGGAAGTGAGAATTTGAAGAGCACCTCATTATATAACAGCAGAAGCAGGAAAACCCTAAATAACTGGGCCAGTGGCTGGATCCAGACTTCTAAAGCTTACATGGGCCCCCCTTCCCAGCCCAACAATGCCAGAAACTCTTCTGGCTCAACTGTTGCTCTGGGCACCTGTGCCCACCAAGGGGTAAAAAGGTCCTCCGTGAAACAGTTCTTTATCCATAAAGACTCCTTTGATCCAACTCCAGCCTAAAGCACTATACACCTTCACTTGCAGCCGCTCTCTCCCAAGGTGCACAAACATCAACTGGATTAAAAAAAGGAATAAAATGGGGTACCTGGGGGGCTCAGTCAGTTAAGCATCTGCCTTCGGCTCAGGTCATGATCCCAGGGTCCTGGGATCGAGTCCCGTATCAGGCTCCCTGCTCGGTGGGGAGTCTGCTTCTCCCTCTCCCTCTGCTGCTCCCCATGCTTGTGCTCGCTCTCTCTCTGTCAAATAAATAAATAAAATCTTAAAAAAAAAAAAGGAATAAAATGACAGTATGAATCTTAAAGTTGACATCTTTTAACCAATAAGGGAGAGGTCCTTTCTGAAGGTTATCCCTATATTTGTGGGTATAAATCTGAGCACAAACTATGTCCTTTCAACTCACATTTAAAGCACCTGGGACAGTGCTTGACATAAAGCAGGCACATAGTAATATTTATTCTGTGGTGAATAACTGCCCTTTCAGCTAAATAAAGAATTATTGCTTTCATTGCTTTGTGGCTTCAGAGTATCTTTAGGAGCAATAGAGAAAAAAATCCCATATCAAATGGCTATGGAAGAAATGCTTCTTGAGGCTCTGTGCTGTCAAGTCACCCTACAAAGAATGTCTTCCGAGATTATCAGTATGGTGATGACACACAAGACAGATTTGTTCTTTGGATACTCTTTACCTCAGGAGGTTGTCCTCAGCTTAGTAACTTTAGTCCAAATCCATAATTCCTCGTTAAGACTAATTAAATCTTTGTTAGTTGGGGACTATTTCATTTATCTTATTCATTTTCAGTGAAGTCAAGATGATTATGATCAGGTCCATAGACATTGTGTGTGTGTGTGTCATTAATAACAGCCTGAGACCTACTCCTCTGTTGAATATAGCACCATCTGCACTATGTTCAAATGGTGTGATTGGTTTGGACCCTGGTGTGAGTCAATTCCTTATCATGAGACTTTTGTAGAAAAGCAGTTTTCAGCAATATCAACTATCATCATCCTTCCAACTATGACTTTCAACTTTTTTTGAGTGGCTTGTAAGATGACCCTTGGCACCTCTCTTAACTGAGTGTTGATGATGTGTCAACTGGAATGAGGTTGCATCTCATATCATAGACACTTAGCAGGCATATTACATACACTGTAGTATCTGAGGTACCTTGGCTGGACTCTCAAATAGAACGCAGGTCTTGACCTTCAATGTCAAGTGAATAATTACAACCAATTAAAGGTGGTCTCAACTGTGAGCAACATATTCTCTCAAGGATATCCTTTGGCAAGCAGGGCTTTGGTCTAACCTCTACAGACTGAGAATTGGCTGATTTGTCTGAACTGCAAGCCATGTCAGAACATATAGATTGACTTCATTCTTCTCACATCCCCTTAAAAAGGATGCCATATTTAATTTATTCAATCCCTTCTGCCACCACTTTTTTCTTTCTTGGTCTGTTTTTCTAATTTGTTTGCCTCAAGAAATGAAACTCTATCTTGTATGAATCCCAGGGAGATGTCTGACTGCCATTAAAATTTTCACTAGGCCTCAAAGCTGCCATGTCACAGAGAATTTGATCAGATGTCAGGGTGGAGGGCATATCTACTGACTTGCCAGGAGCACCCAAGACTCCTTGATTTTCCCTGCTTACTAAGAACATTCCTTTCTTATCACTAGAAGTTGTTGTTTGGGGTAGATAAAGAATAAGAAGGTGTTTGGGGGTATTTTTTTGTATTGTTGTTGTTTATCAAATAGTTCCTTATTAATTCAGAGACCCCTCTGTACAAATCTCATCTTGAATTACTTCAGCAAACAAATTTGGGAGTGCAAAAAGAACAAAACACTAATGTTGAACTACAGCGCCCCCTGGCCTTCCGATATCAACTTAACATACCTCTGAGGTAAAAGTCCTCTACTACGTATAGCTAAAGCTGCGTGCTTATCCTCCACCTCTATATTCCTTAGACAAATGTCATAAATATGATGGGGCCATGCCATGCACAAATTATCATAAATTGTTCATAAAATAGGTATAAATAATCACAGGCTATTTATAGGAGCGAATGACAAAAGCAAAAAATTAACCAAATACCGGCTTTTCCTTTCTCTGATGCAGGAGCCGATATTTCCTTAATGCAGATCCCCACATAATAACAATAGAAAACCTTGCAGCATTAGTTACTAAGAGAGCTTGTGGAGGAAGTTAATCATAATCTTTCCATGTTTATAATGTTTCCTCCAACATTAAAAACAATAATATGAAAAAAAAATAATATGCCCACACACATGCCAAAGAAGAATTTCATAATCAAATGAAGTACCAGGGGCACCCAGGTGGCTCAGTCGGTTGCATTGGACTCTTGGTTTAGGCTCAGGTCATGATCTCAGGGTCCTGGGTTCGAGCCCTGTCTCAGGCTCCACGCTTAGCTTGGAGTCTGCTTGAGAAGTTCTCTCTCTCCCTCTATTCCGCGTCTCTCCTCCCCCTACTCGTACTCTCTCTCTCTCTCTTTTCCTCCCTCTCCCTCTCAAATCAAATGAAGTTCCAACTACACAAAAGAATGTGTGACTTTAAGCTCACAAATCATGAGTGAAAGACTGGCTGTGAATGGAAACTGTGAGTGCCATTCTCTAGTAGAATCTATTATAGAATATATTGATATGATACAGTTCAGAGTGGTTTTGTAGGGGCATCTGGGTGGCTCAGTTGGTTAAGCTTCTGACCCTTGATCTCATCTCAGATCTTGATCTCAGGGTCGTGAGTTCAAGCCCCACGTTGGGCTCTGCTGAGTGTGGAGCCTACTTTTAACAAACAAACAAAAACAAAGTGGTCTTGTAAACATTTTTTCATGGATGTGTGGAAGAGCATTTAATGATGCCTTCACAAAATTACAACATATTTGTGCTCACTTCGGCAGCACATATACTAAAATTGGAACGATACAGAGAAGCTTAGCATGGCCCCTGTGCAAGGATGACAAAATTACAACACATTTTACCATGATATCAGACTCCATTTGTGACTATGATTTTATAGAGATTGTCATTGTTTATATCCCTCGACAGATCATTGAAGCTATACTATAAAGAACACATAAGGAAAACAAGAAAACAAAATAAAAGTCAATTTCCAGGACTACAGTATGTAAACACGACAAAGCCAGGAAAAATGGAGTCAGTTACTTGAGCCACAGAGATGTTCCACCTCATGAACAGTGACATCCTTGTGTGAAAAAATACATTACTCCCATGTTGACTACACCTAATAGATACTCCTGCAGATTTCTTAAATTATTATTTCTGGAAACCAAACTCCACTTGGGCATTTAAGAACAGAAGTACTTTACCAAAAGTCAGCATTTTTCCAAACCCTCCAAATGTGTCACCTAGTATTTAATAAAGTTGTCTGGCGCTTCATATGGGCTCAGATGATTCTATCTTCAAAAACAGACTCAGTGAATATCCACAGAATTGAAACTGCTGGAGATCTAGAAGATTTGAAGAAAATCCAAATATGAAGGCGATAGTATCTTTTTCTAAAATTCAGCACTGAAACTAGATTCCAAAAATGTATACTTTTTGGCTCTAACAATATTCTTCTCATTACAGATGTTACAAAATTTATCAGCCTCTGAAGGTCAGCTGGTTGTCTTTGAATGCAGAGTAAAAGGAGCTCCATCTCCTAAAGTTGAGTGGTATAGAGAAGGGACCTTGATAGAAGATTCTCCAGACTTTAGAATTTTACAGAAAAGTAAGTTGATACTTTAAAGTTATTTTTCTGATAATTAATTTTTATAAATGTATGGTATTCATTTATTTCTCTAACTTTTTAACAACTAATTTAAAAAATAAAAGAAAAATTACTTGTAATCATAATCCTCTAAACTAAATCCTAGTAATATTGTGTTGTCTATTCTCCAAAAATTTCTCCATGCATATGTTTTTCAAAAATAAAAATAGGGGCACCTGGGTGGCTCAGTCATTAAGCATCTACCTTCAGCTCGGGTCCTGATCCCAGGGTCCTGGGATCGAGTCCTGCATCGGGCTCCCTGCTTAGCGGGAAGCCTGCTTCTCCCTCTCCCGCTCTCCCTGCTTGTGTTCCCTCTCTCGCTGTGTCTCTGTCAAATAAATAAATCTTTTTAAAAAATGAATAAATAAAAATAAATCATACGCTTTTTTGAAAATTGATTTTTTCACTCAACATATCATGAACATCTTTTCATGTTAATGAATATACTTTAAAAACAAATCAATATTTTATATTTATTTACTCTCCTGTTGTTGAACATTTAGATTGTTCACAAATTCTTACTTTTGTAAACTGCTTCAATGCATATAAAAGCAAAATCATTTGTGAATATCTATGGAATAAAGAGTATTAGGGGTGCCTGGCTGGCTCAGTCGGTAGAGTATGCGACTCTTGATCTTGGGGTTGTGGTTTGAAGTCCCACATTGAGTGTAGAGATTACTTAAAAATAAAATCTTAAAAAAAAAATAGAGAGTACTGAAACTGCTATTATAAATTCACCCATTTTTAGGCTTTCAATATATATTGCCAGCATGCCTAACCCAAAAGGTTGAGCTAAATTGAGGATAATCACATAATTGATCATCCAATCTGGGACACTTTGGGAGTGAAAGAGACTGCTATTAATAATTACACAGAGATCCCAGGAATAAAACAGGTCTATCCCAAATGAACTGGGACACATGTTGTCCTAGCTATATTCTACCACAACCAACAATATATGGGAATGCCATTTGCCTCATACCTTCACTAATAACGGGTATTAAACATTTTTTAAATTTTCACTAATTTTATAGGTCCAAAATGGGAACACTTGTTTTAATCTGTACTTCACTAAGTAAATGTGGGGTGGAACTTTTTTCATGTTTATTGGGTCTTTGTATTTCTTTATTTTTAAAATTACCTGTTCATATCTTTTGCTCATTTTCATACTGAGGTTTTGTTCTTTTTTACTGTAAGAATTATTTATATATGCAAGTGGTCAATTCTTTTTTTTATCATATACTGCTTTCACCTTGACCCATTTTAGTCATAAAATACATTATAATTTATTTGCTTTCTTTTAATTTGTCTCTGCTTATCACTGATACATGAGTCAAACTGCTATCAGGGTTGTTTTGTTTTTAAGTTTTTTTATTATTTATTTTGACAGAGAGAGAGAGTCAGCGAGAGAGGGAACACAAGCAGGGGGAGTGGGAGAGGGAGAAGCAGGCCTCCCGCAGAACAGGGAGCCTGACCTGGGGCTCCATCCCAGGACCCCGGGATCATGACCTGAGCCGAAGGCAGATGCTTAACTACTGAGCTATCAGGTTTTAACAGTAGCAGCAACAATAATATAATCTGAATACCATTTAAACTTGAGAAAAAAAACTTTAATAGTTCTATCAGTGTGGAAGGTTGTAACTAAGTTCCACAACTCTTACTGAATGTCTGCAATTGAACACCGGTATTCTGTATTCAGTACCATGCAGGCACTTTCAGGAATGTCAAAGAATTTTACACTGTGGTTTAAAGCAAGTTTAAAGAACCCGCTCTCTTGTTATCTATCCTGAGGCTCTTGTTATCTATCCTGAGGCTCTCTGACTATGAAAACACTTGATAGGGGTGCCTGGGTGGCTCAGTTGGTTAAGCGACTGCCTTCTGCTCAGGTCATGATCCTGGAGTTCTGGGATCGAGTCCCACATCGGGCTTCCTGCTTAGCAGGGAGTCTGCTTCTCCCTCTGACCCTCTTCCCTCTCGTGCTTTCTATCTCTCATTCTCTCTCTCTCAAATAAATAAATAAAATCTTTTAAAAAAAAAACAACACTTGATAGTCAGAGAGTTCTTCCTCCATCTTCTATATGCAAATATCCTTTGGAGACAGAATACTTTATTTTATCAGGCAGGTACAGTGTAGTGTGAATAAATTAATCAGATCTAGAAAACTTAGAGCAGGAGGTATAGTCTATGTTTTATTAGGATGTGAGAAGCCTAGCCAAGAATGAGCTCTCAGTCTTCACAAACCTTGTTTCAGGTATAGCTGAATGGGTACCAGTTAAAGCAAGTTGTTCCTGAATCCCTAACTCAGTCACTTTTCCTCACCTAAGGCTTTATGTGTCCCAAGTGGAATCCAGGTATGTCCCAAGATATGGCAATATCAGCTTAGCAGCTCTCTTGCTGCCCTTCTGTGACAACTGTCTTGTCCCTGTCGAGGTCATTGGTGCTTTACTTCCACACTTACAGATTAACCATATCAAATCACTCATGAGTATACAAGAGACTGAAATTCTATAGGAAGCTTCTGATGAAAATATGGCCTCTCAGTAAAAGAAATGCTTAGATTCTTTTCATTTATTTTTTCTTTTAGAACCTCGATCCATGGCAGAACCAGGTAAGGATCATTTTAACTTTAATTTGTTAGCGTGTTAGCATGTTAGCATTAGTGATTTTACATATATATAAAATATATATACATAAATCAGTGATTTTGTATATCTTATATAAATAATAAAACATATTGCTGTTACACTGGTGTCAAGAAAAAAATGAAAAATATGGTTTTAGAAACAGGATTCCAACCCACTCTAGCTATTACTGTAGGAGAAGGAAAGGAGGGGAGCACATGCAAATTTGTAATTTATATCTGATACTGAACATGAATGCAGTTAGTTCCTGGTTTTTAAGGGATGTTTCTTAGGAAGAGTTTCTCTCTGTTTTTTGGCCCCTACACCTGACCTCCCAAAACTGGGCAGAGCAATTTCCATGATGCTAGATCAATTCCAATTCCACAGCTTATGAGTCTCAAAACTTATCCATCAGATTTTGAAATTTGCAGAATCAATAAAACATCCATGGTGTTGTTAGATTTGGATGGGAAGATACCAAGATGACATGGGAGTGATGGTAGGTGAAGCTCTTACCTCTAGAAAATGCAAGTTACTCACAAACCACAGTGTAAGCATCTGAAAAGTCTTCTCTGTGATCACTCTGGAAAATTAGATTGTATTTGTACCCCTGGGTAAGAATGATGCTTTGGGATTTCATTATTATAATTCTCTCTTCTGAAAAATGAATGGAAAGGCATTCCAGAAGTAGACATGGAACATCCATATAGCACAGCCCTACTCTAGGGCCTTGGGGATACATAAGTAAAGAACAGAGCAGCCTTACTCTTGCATTGCCTGTAGTGAAGTGGTATTTTTCCCCTTGAAAATCTTTCAGGTTTTGACACTGTTGTCCAGAGCAGGCTTTTCCACTAGGCAATTTCATACACAAAATCATCTGAGTCACCCAAAAGGGGTCCCTTCCCAAAACAAGTGCTACCTTTCCCAGCTCTGAGATCTATAATTTCATAACCAGAGAGTTCTTCCTCCATCTAGTACATGCAAATACCCTTTGGAGGCAGAATACTTTATTTTATCAGGCAGGTACAGTGTAGTGGGAATAAATTAATCAGATCATTTTCTGAAAGTGGTTGTTGAAGGCTGAGAGTAGAAATGTTTGGGAAGAGAAACAGAGAGAGAGAAGGAAACATAGTCCAAGTGCTCAGAAAAAGTACAGAGAGGCACCAAAACCAAACTTTGCCTCTCCATCATTTAGGATTCTTGGCAGCAAGTGAAGAAGACCTAACTAGAAGTGGCTTAAGCATTAAGAAAAATGTATTTTCTTACATAGCAAGATGTCCTGAGAAATGTCTTGAGATTGGGTGATTTCGTGTCTCCAAGATCATCAGGGGCCAAGCCTTTTTCCCATTTCCCATTTCACTGTCTTCAGGCTTAGGCTTGTTTTACTTATCTACCCAAGAAGCTGCCACAGTTCTGAGTATTGCATGCAGACAACAACACTGCAGGGGCAAAATTAGGGAACACAACTCTCTTTTGTTCTCTTCAGAGAGCAAGGAAATCTTTCTCATAAGCTCCCCAGAAGACTTTCCTTCCTTCCTTCTAAAAAAAAAAAAAAAAAAAAAGACTTTCCTTCCTATTTCATTGATTGGAATTGTGTGGTGCATGCCATGACTTAGCAAGAATAGAGCTTAGTGTGACCCATCATGGTTTTGCCACCTGAGACTGGGAGAGGCCAAGTTGCCTTGAAGCACATGACCACTCCAAGGAGGGTAGACAAAGCCAGAATTCTATTAGGAAGGAAGAAGGAGGATGAAGAGCTATGGAGCAGGTACTCAATATCGTCTGCCGTGGCCTCCTGTCCAGTTTTCCTAGAGGCTGGCCAGCTAATTCAATTCAGTTATCACGAAACAGTGAGATGCCAAGTCCCTCCTAATACAAACTATGTTTTTGTTAATTTTATTTTTAGTGTCAGGTCCACTGAGTGATAACTGACAGTTTATGCTACTGTCCTATACTTCTCTTTATGTCAAGGAATATCTAACTATAATAATTCTAAGCTACAATCACGTGGTTCAATCTGAAAATCACTTTTGTAGTTATTCAAAGGGGATTCATGCTGTGTGTTGAAGTAATCCATAAGAATTACCATAGCATTGCAAAGGAAAAGATGCATTTCACTCTTCTTTCACCTGGAATTTCAAATTACTCTATCAGCTAATTACTACAAGGTCTTCAAAATATTTCTTGCCCAGTTTTAAACTGTGGCCCTCATTTAAAATTACCTCAGTGCAAAAGTTCCCCACAGACATGAGAGATGTAGATTTTAAAATGTTTTATTAATCCTTTCATTTCACACAAATCTCCTTTTGCGTTAACTCCTAACTTGTTTTTGTGATTTGTAAGTTTACTGTTTCTCAGTTCTATTTTTGTCATCTGGACTGATGATGTAAAAGCAGAAATAATCTGGGAATTCACAATATATTAATATTAATATATTAAGATATTATATTATCATAAGATCCTCTTGCCAGTAGTGGAGTTTTTTGTTCTACATCCTTTGATTCATTGAGCCTGCTCATCAGTCAATCCAATCAAATAATTGTTTGAACTGATTATTTTCAAACAATTAATAGAATCAACTTCTTATACTGACTTTTATAGAATCATCATCAGATATCAGTAAATTTTATAATTCCACTTCCACAATTAAGTCAGTAACCATTCTGTTTTATTGGTGTTTAGAGGAGATTTGTACTTTGGTCATTGCTGAGGTGTTTGCAGAAGACTCTGGATGCTTCACGTGTACTGCAAGCAACAAATACGGCACAGTGTCAAGCATTGCACAGCTCGCTGTAAGAGGTAATGGCGCCTGAAAGGCCAGAACAGTCTAGACTATGGAACAATATCCAATTTTCAATTTCTTTTAGCATTTATGACCACCACCGCCCCCCATTATCCTGCTTTTATCTCTGATATTCCCTAAGAAAACATCTCCTTTGTCTTTTATAAACTTCTAATATTCTTTCCAAAATGGTACTTAGATTTTTAGTTTAGTTTTTTTTCCCTATATCTTCACCATTCTTTAATGCCCCAGATTGTGGTCACTGTTTTTGACAGGCATTCTCCCATTAACATACTCATCTGGTTTGGATACATGCCCCAGCTCACAGTTACAATCCTATCTCAGTTTTATTGAGTAAGGCTAACAGCTCAGGTCGTGCTATTGTTCTTTCAGGAAATGAAGACCTCAGAAATAATGAGTCTCTTCACTCAGCCAATTCCACCACCAACCTGGCTGTTATTGAGCAACAACCATCCCTACCCAACCCAGATCCCCCTTCTGTGGAACATCCCCCTAAACCCAAACTCGAAGGAGTTCTGGTGAACCACAATGAGCCCCGGTCCAGCTCAAGGATTGGGCTCCGTGTGCACTTCAACCTGCCTGAAGATGACAAAGGAAGTGAAGCATCTTCTGAGGGTGGCGTGGTGACCACCAGCCAGACCAGGCCTGATTCTTTCCCGGAGAGATTCAATGGACAGGCCGCAAGAATCCCTGAGCCTTCTTCACCCGTCAAAGAACCCCCTCCAGTTCTGGCCAAACCCAAACTGTAAGTAAAAATTAAAATGGATGACCAAGGATGCCTGTGAGTTTCTCTGAATCTGCCCTTAAAAATAATGGGGCTGAATGGGACAACTGCATGGCTCAGTTGGTTAAGCGTCCAGGTCTTGATCTCAGAGTCATGAGTTCAAGCCCTACAAATGGGCTCCATGCTGGGCATGGAGCCTACTTAAAAAAAAAGCGGGGGGGGGGGCTGAAAAAGGAAATTACAGAATGGGAAGATAAATTTAAATGCTTTGCAAACCATAAATCCTTACATCAACATTAGTATACTATCACTACTATCCTTACTGTTAAATATTCTACCTCTGAAAAATGTTACACCTAATGTTACCCCTAAACTAGCTGATAAAGATGTTTGTCTAACATTAGAGGCTCCAGCTGAAGCACTTCTACACTCTTCTTATAAAGCCCTTTCTTGCATCTAATAATCCTTATAGTCTATAATTTCATCCATATGTTTCCCATTTCTGCTTCAACTAAAGCTTTTGTAGTCATTGTGGAAGAGATATTTAGTACTTTTCGACTGTTCTTTGCTGTGGCTAGATATGCTATAGTAACCACAGTAGTTTTCATATAATATAATGGAGATGAAAGAATGAGGAGTCATAATTTTCAGACTCACCTTGGGGCCTGATGCGGTGTCACCCTAACCCCCCAGAGAGCCTCCATCGGAGCCATGTTGCAATGTTTAATGTTCATCCATAATAAAGCAAACACAGAACAGGATACTACTACTATGTTCTGTTTGATCCACATGTCAAAATTATAAAAATTACATTTATAATTACATAAACCTTTAAAGGTCAACATTAAAATCTGTAGTAACAGTGCTCCCATCATGTGTTTCTCAGTGCAGAACACAAGATGTTCATTGGAAGCAGGGTATGTCATTTAGTTTTATATTCTTCTCACTACCACATAAGGCAAAATCCTGGGCATAAAATGAAATGTTATGAAACATGCCTCTTGGAAAACCGTCCAAAAATGTCTCCATCCCCTGAAAGTTCTGCTGGTCACAGGAAATAGGAATCCGCTAAAGTAAAAAGAGGGAAGAGGTTACTGTAGGGAAATAGGCGGGAATGGGAACCCAAAGGCAGCCCGGTCCTGCCTGGAGAAGGAAACCCAAGCCTCTGTCCACCACTCGCTCTCTGTTTGGAGCACCTCCTTGTTTCTTCTTTGCATATCCTCTCCACTCTTCCCTCTCTGAAGACTCATCACCTCACACCTGGCCCATCATGGCATGTCCCATTCTACAATTTGTGTCAAGTTCCACTGCTAATTAAATCATTCATAGCAGCTCAAATCCAAATCCCAGCTGGTCCAGCCTGGTCAGGTGCAGAGGATTTATGTTTGGAGGAAAGAAGAGTCAAATGGATCAAATCAGAACTGTGAAGGGCAGTGGGGTGGGGGGTGGGGGGATTTCTCAGAAAAGGGAGTTTTGGGAACAGGTAATCCAAAACAATTTCCTTGGGAACTGCCTTCTTACAGAGCCTCCTCTACCCAGGGACTCTTCAGGGGCAATTAGGTATGTCAGTTAGGATTCCGTTTAGCTTCATGTTCCAGAAAGCCCAAATAAATGTGGGTTAAACACATGAGGGCTTTTCTCTTAAATAATGGAATTAGTTGGGCAGTCTGAGGCCATTAGACTGGCTCCATAGTCATTGACAACCCAGTCTCCTGTCTTTCTGCTCTGCCACATTCAGCACTTGCTTCTTCTCCAGGTCCCCTCATGGTCCAGGGTGGCTGACGGTGGTCTAGTCAACACGTCTGATTTCAAGCTGCAAGACAGGCAAATGGGTGGAAGGCCTGATGTCAGACTCCTTTTAAGGAGCCTTCTTAGGTCTTACCCAAATCTTGTGCTTTTATCTCATCAGCCAGAACTTAGTCACACAGTTTAGTAGCTGCAAAGGAGACTAGGAAGTGTAGTCTTTGGCTGTATATGTTGCCTCCATGAATAAAATCAAGTTCTTTTACAAAGGGAAGAAGTAAAGTAGTCAGCCAGCAGTATCTGCCACATCAGACTTTCAATGGATGTAATAGTTCTTGCTATTAAATTATGTAATGACACCCTCTACAAATCCAGTCCTCAGCACTACATAATTCTTTAATCTTTTTTGCCTTCCTTAAGTTTTCTCTTGTGTATTTATAGGTTTGTATTAGTAGAGGTATGAATATATACCTGCATGTGCACGTGCACACATACACCAGTCCTTTGTGAACCCATATGTCTACAGGCTTTTCTTTCTGGTTTTGACCTCATTGGTTTTAATCTTTTAGGTTTTGTATTAAAATATATTGACTCTCTGAATAATCTTCTTGAGGATACACTTTTCTGCTCATTCCTTCAATTTGCCACTCATACAAAAAATAGACATAATTCTTACAGATCTTAAGACTGCATCAGAAAGAGAAACCGTCCTTTTTAAACATTGTATCATCAAAGTCTAGATAATTCAGACTTTGAGATTTTCAACCTGAATTTCAAGATTGTCTAGAGCAGTGATTCTTCATCCTCGCTACACTCTCTAATAAAATGTAGAGCTTTTAAAAAATATTTATGCCTTCCATCCCAATTGAATCAGAATCCCTCCACAGATTATTTTAATATTCAGCCAGTTTGGAAACTACTGGTCTAAAGTTGGAAAGTCTGGGTTACAACCCTTTATCATTCCACCCCACCCCATACACACACCCCTCCACACCCAGGAGAACACAATAATTAATATTTAAAGTAAGGAAAACGTCAGACAAAAATCAGCATGTACTGGGAAAGCCTCTGTTTTGGGGACAAGTGTTTCTTTAGAGCAGGGGTTCTCAGTCCCAGATGCATGTGAAAACCACCTAGAGCCTTGCTAGTCACAGCACTGGCATCACCTGGGAGCTTGATGGAAATGCAGATTCTCAGGCCCCACTCCAGACTTGAATCGGAAGCTGGGGGTGGAGGCAGGGAGGGCAAAATATGGGTTTCAACAAGCCCTCCAGAGGTTTCTGAGGCTCACTAAAGTTTAAGAACCACTGCCCTACTTTTTAAAAGAAAATAATAACTAAGCCTGGATCTTTTCCCAGGCCACTTGACTCTCTGGACGATGGTGCCTAAATCATTGAGGTTTGTTTGTCTTTTATGCTCTGTGGGTGATTCTAATGTGTAGCCAGCATGGTAGCCACTGCTAAAACCACAGCTAGAAGCCAATTGCAGAGACATATTTAGAATTAGTTATCCTAATCAGTGATGTGCTGGCAGATGTTTTAACAACGGATAGAGACGGGGAAGCCCTGATTTGTAGCATTTGCCAATTTTCTCCCACTGTGTTCTATTTCAAGTTACTAAAGAAAGGTCATTGAACTGGGAATTGGAATGAGATGTGCACAATCTGCTCTCCAGAACAATCGAGAGCTGGCTCCAGCACACACTGCCCCAAATTTTTGTTGCCAAAACTGCTATCAAAAGTACTTGATACACCATCCCCAGTTTGTTTTGTTGTTTTTGTCACTAAGCCTTTTATCTCAACAGTTCAAAATCCCTAAGAAATTCCTTTGTACCCCAGAAACCACAAGAAGCATCCTTATTATTCTGAAGCTCT
This sequence comes from Callorhinus ursinus, assembly GCF_003265705.2. NCBI lineage: Eukaryota > Metazoa > Chordata > Mammalia > Carnivora > Otariidae > Callorhinus > Callorhinus ursinus. The sequence goes on along the minus strand of NW_027397093.1, from coordinate 16,553,949 downwards.
TAATTTTCATTCTTACAAATCTTAAAATTGATATTTGTAGTTCAAAAACTAAAGATAAAATAGCCACCATTTATTGATTACTTACATGTTTTAGGTGATGTGATCAATTCTCACAACAATGTTGAGATATTACTTATTCCTATTTTATTTATGAGGCAATCAGGGTCAGAAAAGTCTAGGAACTACCCAAAACCACACAAACAATGAGTGGCAGAGCCAGGATTAGAACCTAAGTCTGTCTGTCTGCACAAACATATTCTTGAGCATCATGCTTAAATTATGTGTTGTGGCAAAGGAGAAGATATATTCAGATAACCCAAGAGAGCTGATAAATCTGCCTGCATAAAAGAAAGCTTGATGTCAGCTTGAAAGCTGATAAAAGAAAGCTTGGGTATAAACCTGATTTCAGAAATCCTCATGGCAACAAGAAAAGAGCAGCTGAGCTTATAGCAATTTATGACAGGCTGTTACTTTGAATTAGAGATGTTACTGGGGATTTTAGAACTAGTAGCCTTTGTAATTAATTTTCTCTTCCTTTATTCTTTCATTGTACTTTGTACCTTCATTATTAAAGCAGTAAGTAAGTTCTACATGTTCTCTTAAATAGCCAGTGTTTATTTATGCTGTATGTATGTATAGTAAGATTTTTGAGCCCTGAATAACTTGTACTATCTCAGATATATATATATGTATATATATATATATATATATCTTACAGTGCCTAACAAAGTAAACACAGAAGATTCAATAAAAGTTCGTCGAATAATGGAATTGACACCCGATGTAATGAATAAGCGAATCCAAACTGCTGTTTTATTTTTATTTTTTTTTAAAGATTTATTTATTTATTTTGAGAGAGTGAGAATGAGAGAGAGAGAGAGTACACGAGACGGGGGAGGGTCAGAGGGAGAAGTAGGCTCTTCGCTGAGCAGGGAGCCCAATGTGGGATTCGATCCCGGGACTCCAGGATCATGACCCGAGCTGAAGGCAGTCGCTTAACCGACTGAGCCACCCAGGCGCCCCAAACTGCTGTTTTAAATCCCTTCTGAAACAAACTGATAAAATGAAAAACAAACAAACAAACAAAAACCTTGTTCAAACAAAAAGAGACATTATTCTCAAATGAATTCTTCCAGAAACTTGGATAATCAAAACAATTTGACACTGTATCTCACATATCATTATGTTTAAGGTTTGTGACCCTCTCTAATCCAATATACTGCATTGAATGATAAGGGCTAACATGCCATTGGAAGTCTTAAAGTAAAAAGCTAGTTCTTAGTTTTTATTCAATGGGAACTAAAGGAAAATAAGAATCAATCAATACCAAATGACTTCCTGCCCCTTTTTATCATCCTTATCTTTCTAAGATTACTTACTTGTCATATACTACTTTTTTTATTTCCATAGCCACAAGAAAATATTTCTGCAAAATCATAAGACTAAAATTTGTATAGACTACTCTGTACAGAGATGTCCTGAAAATTGTATAGCATTGTCTTCAGGCTATAGCAACCATAGAATGTGACCTGACAAATATGAAATCCATTAAAATCTAAAGATTTTTGTATTTTCATGCTGTTGGGAAAGTTAACCCTAACAGAAACAATATTAATTGTATACATTTTATATTTTTCTAAGGATAATCTAACAAAGCTATTTCTGCTTCTCTTGATTGCTGAATCTTCATCCATGATGAAACTAAAATATAATTAATCTTTAACTATATTACTTTATTCTCTCAGCTTGAACACTTCTAAGAAAGTTACTGTACCAAGTGGCTAATGCTTCTGAATTCTTAGTTTAACTCAAAACAAGAATTTTCATGGACGAACAAAGAAGGATTGCATATTAAATAGCCATTTGACAACAGATGGGACTCTGTTTTGTGAAGTTACTTTTCCATATATCGTATATCAGAAGTGTTAATGAAAGGAAGGAGAAAGGCCTTAAACTCCCATAATTAAGAAAAATCAAGGTTTGGAGAACCTCCTGGTTCAACTTTATTACCATTGGTGTTGACTTTCCTAATGCTCTGAAAATACTGAAGCTTTCATTTTTTTTTTTCTGAAGCTTTCATTTTTAATAGATCTCCTGTTCAGCAGATCACCTTCTATGTTCCAGAAGCAACCTATGTTTCCGAAGAACATAAAAGCTTCGTAGACTTAAAACACCACAGTCTTCCTTGTGGATCTTCCTGTAGTTACTCATGTGAGAGAAAATTCTTCCAAACAGCAGAGTTTAGCAGCACTGACAACTTTATGCACATAAGATTTGTAGAGATTTTCATTTTCCATTTTCTTTCTTAAAAAATAAGTAACCGGGAGCACCTGGGTGGCTCAGTCAGTTGAGCGTCTGATTCTTGATTTTGGCTGAGGTCGAGAGATCTTGGGGTCATGGGATTGACCCCTGCATCCAGCTCCCTCTGAGCTTAGTGGAGTCTGCTTCTCTCCCTCTCCTTCTCCCTCTGCCCCTTCCCCCGTGCTCACTTGCTCTCTCTCTCAAATAAATAAATCTTTAAAAAAAATAATGATTAATCATTTTGTTAAGATAAATTAAATAGACTGTGGGCAAATCATATAATGCTTCTGTGACTCAACTTCATACAAAAGAAGAAAGTACTCCCAGCTTGGTCTTCTTTCTCCTCTTAGGAACAAGAAAAGTCTAAGGCAATGTTTCTAATTGTGGTGGCCATATAATCTACCATTCAAACCACGACATTTTTGAGAGTAAAAGAGTAGTATTGATAATTATGCCAGGAAAACAGGCATAAACCAAGACTGTCCAGGATGTATTGGGACATATGGTCACCTTATCTACAGTGCGTTGTTGCCGAGAGAGGATGAGAAACATCAAGACACATCCAGGGGCTTTATTTAGGTTTGCTTTAAAATAAGACAGAATGAAGACTACAACGCATTCAGTTACTTACATCAGTATGTAGCGCACTGCCTTCTGTCCCAAAGCTGAGATACAGCCTGCTCCTATCAGAACTTTAGGCATTCCCAACAGAAGACCATTGTTTCTATTTCTTTTTTCTAATTCATAAACATTCTAAAATTGTGCTGCCATGTTTCAGGGTCACAACACAAAGAATACCATGTGAATGATGCCTTTTGGAGTTGTGCATTGTGGTGGCTTTTCCCCTTCTTCCCGACAATAAATCAGATTTAGAAAGGAGAAATTGATTGGCTCATTTCTGGCAACTCTGGTTGTGTGTTCTGAATCAGCATAGAATTGTAAACAGCCTGTCATACATTTTCTGCTGGGTGAGGCTGATGGTGACAGATTTCCCTTCTCTCTCCCCACTCTTGTGTGCAGTGATTCCAGTCAGCTCCAACAGCTTCACAACCAAGTCTTACTGGAACAACAGCAGTTGCAAAACCCATCTCCTTCCTCTCCTAAGGAGTTTCCTTTCAACATGAGTGTTTTGAACTCCACTGCTTCTCCGGCGGTGACAATGTCCAGCAAGCAGGTGAAGGCCCCTTCATCACAGACGTTCAGCTTGGCCCGGCCAAAGCATTTCTTCCCCTCTTCAAATACAACCACAGCAACCGTGTCCCCTTCCAGCTCTCCAGTGTTCACCCTAAGCAGCACTCCTCAAACCATTCAGAGGACAGTGAGCAAAGAGAGCCTCTTAGTTTCTCACCCCTCCATTCAAAACAAGTCTCTAGGAGGAGTTTCCTTCCAAAATGAGCCACCCCCTCCAGCTCCGGTAGAGCCAGTGCCATCGCCACTCACATTTGCCATCTCCAGTGGAAACCAGTTTCAGCCCCGCTGTGTTTCCCCAGCTCCTGTCTCTCCCACCAGCCGGATTCAGAACCCAGTGGCTTTCCTCAGCTCCGTTCTTCCTTCTCTCCCTGCCATCCCACCCACCAATGCCATGGGGCTGCCCAGAAGCGCACCATCCATGTAAGTGTCATTAAGATTTCTCAAGTAAAAGTTGTCACTTAAGAAAGGACATATGCATGGAATAGCTTGGTCTGGAACAGGACTCTCATTTAGTGGATTCCTAGATAATCCTATCTCTTAGGCACTAAACAGATATTGAACACCTTACGGCGAAGGGCATGATTACTTTAAATAATTTCTAATTTTAAATTTTGAAAACACCTCTCCAAACACAGATTCTCTGTGCAGTGCTCAACTTTGGTACACAAGATGCCCTCCCTAAGTGCCCGATGACTCCTGGTGTCTGACCGCCATTTCAGCCACTTTGATTTCTAGGCTTTCGGCCACTGGCAAGTGTTTCTCATGGGTGTGTCAGGTGTGAATTTATTTTACAGGCCATCCCAGGGACTAATGAAGAAAAACACAAAGTCTCCCCAACCGGTGAATGATGATTTCATTCGTGAAACTAAGAATGCGGTGATTCTAGACTTGGGGAAAAAAATGAATTTCAGTGATGTCAGATCAAACCAGCAGGTAAGATTGTTGCACTTAAATGGTTTATTGGAATTTCATAATAAGAAGTATCATTTCATTTAATTTAGTTCTTGGATGGTCAGGTCACCAGACCTCAGTTAGCCTGACCCTGCTGTCTTAGAAGATAGAGCATAGATTAACCGAGGGTCATATAGAAAACTCATCCACATGGATCTACAGTTCTTGATTACCCCAGTAGTTAATTCACTTTAACTGTTTATATGCGTTTACATAGAATGGAATACGTTAGAGAAAGAGAAGGACTAGCTAGTATGTTGGCCATTCCAGCAATCCTCAGCTCAGTATAGGCAAACACCATCACATCTTTGAAATATTGCAATATATGAGAAGATCTAGACTTAAAGGAACTCTGGGACACCACGCTGTCCTTTATCTGACTCCTACAATCTAATGTGCTAGAGGTCTGTTCACCAGTTCCTCTCAATTTTACATAAGCTTGAATCATGTGAAATAGCCATCAATAGTCAATATCCTGTGGTTCAACCCATACAACTCCTTGCTTACTAGTAAGTGTTCACACTGAAAGAAAAAGGAAAGCCATGGGTGAGCATCAAATAAAAGAAAAATAGACTGAGTATTTTGTTATTTGAGCCATTTGTTTTTGCATTTCATAACATGGTTATCTTGTAAACGTCAGTTTACATTTTAATAACCTAACTCTTGGTTTATTGCCCACAGTAGGAACTGATAAAAAATCTATTTTGAAACATAACATAAGATTTCAGTCAAAACTACATGCCAAATATTGTGGAATTTGTAGCATAAGTGATCCCTGGAAACAAGGCTCCAGATTTCCCTGACCATATGCTGTTTTCCTTTGTTTCTGTCTTTTACCTCCAGCGGAGCCAAGGATATACAGTATTTTACAACTGTGCGATATGTTGGGCAATTTTTACTAAGTAGGTTCTTTTGAAAATCTGCTGTTTAAAATCTTAAAATTGACTTTAAATTGTTGAATTGAAGAAGAACTAAATTTAAGCTTGTTATAATTGAGGACACTTTTCACGTATTATTTCACCAAGTTACATGCCTTTCTGGGAGGCAAATGCCAAGGCAACTATTCTTCTCCCTTCCATCTTCTAGACCAAGAAATGGGGGCACAGTTGTCAAACTGTCAGTGGAGGAACTAGAACTAGAGCCCTAGTCTCCGGGACACTTCACATATTCCCTGAAACTGTGAAGTCTTTGTCAGTTTTATGACAATTACCTTTAAGTCCCCATAAATTTTGCTCTGTCTGATGCAGATTTGCTTTCCTATAATACTGTCATCACATTCGTGTTTGTTAATCCTTCTAAGTGTCACTGAAATCAGAGCTGTGTTCAGCCTATGTCTTTTGCAACTCAGAGAGGGAGCAATTAGAACCCTGCAAAAATAATACCAGGTCAGCACACAAGCTGTGTGATGGCCCTTTTATAGTTACTCTGTAGGTAGATCGATGCTAATCCCCGCCCAATTCATGGCAAAGTGGGGTTTTTCTCCTAATTACCTGAAATGTGAATATAAGTGAACATGAACTTCTATGAGTTGAGTGTCATAAACCTGATAGAGCTCATTATTAGCTCCAGGGCTAATAGCAGGGCCTAGGATCAGTTTCAAAAAGCATCTCCATACTCTCCATTTGAATATCTGTGACATACATCAATGTTCTTCTGAGAATCATTATTCTGAGAATTGCTATGGTAGTTTAGTTACAGAATTGGTTCTAGACGGAGTTCTATGCCATGGATAAGAAAACCAAGCTGCGTAAATGCAATTCAGGATACTAAGATGGAAACTTTGCATTAGGTTGGTAGATGTTGATTCTGATTAAGTTTTGAGGAATAAAATGATGACCACATTGTAATACTGCTTTGTCATTGTTGCCTTGGGAAATGATAGTGAAGATACTGTGAAGAACTGTCTAAAATGTATTGTGGCCTGTTGGTGAAGTTAGAAGAAGAAAATTTGCTTGGGAAAGTGGAAAAGCAATCATAAAGAAACACTTGCATATTGATAGTCATCTATATCTGCAGTTTGGAGACACAGGAATCAAAATGATCAGTTTTCTCATTCCTACATTAGGCTGTCCATATGAGGGGGAAGCAAATGATTTCTTCTGAAGATTTGTTGTTGTTTTATCTTGCTTTGAAAACTTTTAGGTCCAAAAGCTGGACTCTCTGACCCTATTTTATTCCTAGCCAATGAAGAACAGCAACCTCTTAGAACATGTGTGTGGGCTAGCCTCATCCCATTATGCTGAGCATGAAAATAAACCAGAGGTCCTTGAACAATGAATATTGACTATAGACAATTTCCTCCCCAGAACTCAAACTCCTAAATTAATGTTTTAGAAAATGGGTTTTCTTTGACATATCTATCACTTTGTATTTCCCTATTGTAATATTTCAGCATTTACTTTCTACCTCATTTGATATAACCTTTCTAAATAGCAATTAACATTTGCTTGTTGATTCTTAGAACATTGTGTGACACAAAGGTGTCATCCTTTCAGATGTTCATATTTATTAAAATGGTTAGCTTTCTAAACTGACAGTGAAGTTTCTTTGAGTTGGGGATAAGCCAAGAGAGGTGCCCAACTTCTAGATTTTAGGCTGTATCATTTCTTATTTTGAAGGGTATCGTTCACCACCAGTGAATCTGCAGTGGACATCAATAAAACTTAAATGGTTTAGGATAGCAAGGTGAATCTGAGAGGTCAGAGGAACCCAGGATCACAAAATGTAATAATGAAGGTTTCATGACCAATGATTTTAATTCACACATGACTTAACATGATTTTCTACACCCAGTAACTATTCGGTGACTGTTAATTTCTAAACACACATACACACACAGTGTCTTATTTCAGCTTTCCTCCTTGACCTCATTTCTCTGGAAACCTTCCCATCTCTTTATTCTGCTCCCCACCTCCAACACACTTTTTTAAATTAATGCTTCTTTAAAACTGTCTGTGGTTCCCAGATACTGCCATGTATGACAAAAGAAAAAAAAAATATGCACCTAATTCTTGCTATGCTTTTTGTTCCTCTAATCTTCTTCTCTAAGCTGCTCAGTGATTTCTTCTATCTAAAGCACACCTCTTTCATCTCTTACTATGAACTCTTTATGAAAATCCTATTTTGTGAGTCTTGCCATCCATTCCTTTTCTTTTTTTTTTAAAGATTTTATTTATTTATTTGACACACAGAGAGAGATAGCGAGAGAGAGAGAGAGAGAGAGAGAGAGAGAGAGAGAGAGAGAGGGAGGGAGGGAGAGAGCACAAGCAGGGGGAGCGGCAGGCAGAGGGAGAAGCAGGCTTCCTGCATGAGCAGGGAGCCCGATGTGGGGCTCGATCCCAGGACCCTGGGACCATGACCTGAGCTGAAGGCAGTGGTTTAACCAACTGAGCCACCCAGGCGCCCCCATCCATTCCTTTTCTAATGAGAATTCCACACAGCCATTGACCTTAGGTTGCTTACCTTGAGCATGGTAGAAGCGTGGGATAGTGAAGTGTCCCTATGTTATCATCTGTGGACCCAACCAGAATGCACCAGTCACAATCTCCATGGGAGATGGGATTGGTGGATGTCTTAATCATTGCCGCACCCCTGTTGTGTCTGGCACAGAGTAGGTACTCCATGAATATTTCCTGAATTAGCACACGGCTATGGGATTTACATTAGTTTCAGATAAGATAATGAAACTTTTGACCAAAGAGAAAATTTTGGATTTGTGGCCTATCTATGGAAAATACCTCACTTGACTATGTAGATTCTGATTATGCCTAATTGAGGATACTACCTTATGACCATAATCCACTTCAATCAATAGATTAAAAAGATGAAAACACTGAAATTCAGCAAAACTCTGGTGTTAACTGTATGTCAGCTTCACGCAGAAAAACATTCTCTCCTTTGAGCACAGACATCGCTTACAAGCAGCTAATGCAGAAACTGCTGCTTTTACTCACAAAGGGATGAGGCAAGGGGACATGGAGAAGGCAACATAAATTCAGTCCTGGAAATTCAAAGCCTGTGTCTGCCAACAGTGGGTCTGTAGTACAGCCTTTGTACAGAACAGTGCAGAAAGCACCTAAACTTAACTTAAACCTATTGCTTTTGTTTGCAAATTTCTTTACAAAATCTGAGTCCCATCAGTCATAACTTGGAATGAAAATCTTGACTGGTGTGTAATCGGGGTAGTTATTTTTGGGATAACCAACTCTTAGTTTCAAAACACTACAAAAAGACGTCAATTTCTGCTTTGGGGATGGTATACATCTTCGCTAACAGCTCATAAGTAAAGATTCAGTGCTTTAGCAACAAGCCACAGACCCCTGCCACACAACTTCATGGTTTCCTTGTTCCTGTTTCCAATTTCCAAAATATTTATGAAACCTTTCATGGAAATTCCTTGATCTACAGTATTTTTATTTTGTTGCTCATTTGCAATTTACACATTATATACCTGGTACATTAAACAAATATGTCTAAAAAGAATTTTCTTTTCTCCCAGTATCCCTTTGGATTTATTCTGTGGGACTATTTCTTCTCCTGCTCCTGGCAATCTCAACTATAAGGCAATCTCAAAACAGTTTTGGCCCCATTTAGTTCACTTAAGGTTCTGGGGTAACTTCGTTGCAAAATACAATCTTGATCCAGTAGTACAAAATTTCCTTATTCAAAAATAAGACCCCCCACGCGAACACCCCTATCCATACCCCACAGCGCAAGAACTGTTACAAATGGTGAACCTAAAGCCAGGAAGGGAAGTGTGGCCAGCTGCTCTCTTTTTTTGCTCCCTCCTCCCCCACTCTACTGACTGTCCTCACTCCCTTTCCCAGCCATGGAAAGACAAAAGCTGACCCCACAGTGGCTTAGTCTTGTATGTGGCCCATGTGTGCCTGACAGGACCCATCACGGTGCAGGTGTGAAGGCTAGTCAAAGTAGCCTTCAGCTTGCCCACTGACAAAAAGCTGCCTCACTCCTCACTCCAGCTTTCTTAGGCAGGAGTCAGATACTAACCCACTGCAGAAAATAAAGCAAGCTCTCCTAATGAGTCCATTTAATCTCCCTTGCTGAGCTTGAAGTGAAGGCAGGTACCCTTGCGGTAGAGGAGGAGGTAGGAGATGCAGAGACACAATAGCTCTCTCCAAAGTCCTCTCACTGGATCTTCTCCCGCCTCACTCCTTTGTATCTCTGGTGGAGGTGAGGGGTTTAAATGGTCTAGCCTGTCTATAAGCACCTGCTTTGAAACTGTCTGCCAACTCACTTGTTTTCTGATATCTAGCCCATCTTGGTGCCTTAGTAAAAACTTCCAGTTAAGATCTGGTTGCAACTGTATCCTCAGTACCTAGTTATAAGTAGTATTTTTTAAATAACTCATTGAGTGTTCTGTTTCCATCACCTCCCAATTTGTCATACTGATAAAATAATAAATATATAACAAATATGCATGCCTTTGTAGTAAAACAAAATGTGTATATTTTCATCATATTGCTTCTCTAGTTCCTTGGATCAAATCAATTCAAACATCGATAAATTCTGTAAGATCAGGCCCCAACTTGGCAAAATCCAGTTTGGAATACATGGAGACCATGTGGTGTTTATATTCTCGGGCAGGCACTTAGGTCCTCGTATATATCATCCGCTGTGTTCCTGAAGGTTGGGTGTAATCATAACTTACCACTATGTACAAAATACTTCTTTGGGAAAATTCCTTCATACTTCCAAAATAGAATTTCAGGAATTCATCTTTCGCTATAATAACTCTGACAAGGTATTTAGCCAGGAAGTTACAGCCCTTACAGGTCAGGCAATAGGAGAAGCTTCAGGGAAGACTCTTTTTAAAAAAAAATTTAGAGCAAGGACTCCATTAGAACAATGGCTAGAGTTGGTATGGAATGGACTAGGAATTTGGGGACTTAAATGAAACAAGATGAGAAGCTGTAAAATGCTAAGACCTCCTGCCACCCTCACAAATAACTATGGTGTTTCCTGAACCCCTAGGATCTGTGTATGAGGTTTGAGAACTGTGTGAATTATTCTGTTTGGATGTAATTTTTAAAATAATAAAGCTTCTTTTAATACCTACCTCATATGGTAAGGGAATAAAATGACTCATTGGTTTTACTCCTAAATATCCAGGAAAATAAACAAATGTGTTAAAGAGAAAAATAATATATATTCAAAAGCATAAATGCAATTCAAGAAAGAAGAAGTATATACTCTTCATGTGATTTTAAACTGGCAAGACTAAGAAATATTTCAAATTTGGGGGAGCATTTAATATATGTAAGGAAAAATATAGTCATTGTGAAGTATTAGATTGAATCATATGAAAGTCTACATTTTTGACCTACAAAAATGTCAGTTTTGTATAATTCAGCCTAATAGGTAGTTGGAAGCTTTCAAAGATTAACTTTTTAAAAACTCCTATAATGTAGAAAATAGTCTTAATACTTTTAAACTAGGTTTCTTAATACTTTTAAACTAGGTTTCAGATTAATAGAAGTGAATAATTTTTTACTTTAACTGGTTTGAATTATCTGATTAAAAAATAATAAGGTACCTGGAGATTAATCATTTTCTCTACCCTGAAAGAGCTGTGGATTTATTTTGCTTACCCAGTGTGAGATGTGGCCAAGAGAAGAGGATTTAAAATTGGTTTCAAGAACTTGAAACCAACAAACATCTGATTTCTGTATTTCTATGTTTCGTAAGTTCCAATTCTACACAAATTCAGGTGACAATATGTATATGACAATAACTAAAGGACATGAGTAATGTGATTTAATAGCTTGAGAATACATCTTACGAGTCCTGAACTCAATCACTCTGTCTAAGACTGGGACAGATGTATATCAGCCATGTGCTTCCAAATTCTACTTCAGGAACATCCTAGTGCCATCTCCATGGAGCTCATCTAAATTATGAAATTGTGGTTAACTAGAGTCACAAGCTTAACAGAAGGTCTTACCCTCAGCCCAAAGCCATGGCTCTGAAGTCTTCAAAGATGCAGTTGGAACAAGTGATTTCCCCCATGTCATCCATGTCTTCACTCATTCTTCAGATACTCATTGAGCACCTGCCATGAGGCAGACACTATTCCAGGTGCTGTTGATATAGTGAGAAGCAAGATAAACAAGTTCTCAGCTCTTGTGGAGCTAACATTCTAATCCTTAGAGATATTCATCCACTCAATCAATAAACAAACAAACAAGAAATATACTAGATAGCAAACGGTCCTGTGTAGAGTATTAGAATGGGGAGTTCATTTACATGAAGTGGACTGGGAAGGCTGCTTTGGGGAGGTGACATATAAGCTTGATAGAATTCGGCAGGGAGAGGGAGTGACAGGAATTCAGGATAAGTCCTAGATTTAGGGTTTAACTTGGTACACTCAAAGTGTGGTCCGAGGACATGTGGCAATCTGCAAGCTCTCACCTCTCCACCTTGGCATAAGCACAGAAACTGAGAGTAACCATTAAGAAATTTCTATAGCAATTTGACAGAAACATTTTATGCCTATTGAATATAATAATTTTGCCTGCCTCCTAAATTTCATTTTGCTACTCATTCATTTTTATTTCACTTTACAAAACTACACACTGGAAAATTTTTAAAACCTGGTTTTCACCAAAGATAGTGCAAGAAACACTGGCTTAACTACTTAACCAAGTGGGTGAATAGTGGCACCACTTTCTGAGATGGGGAAGAGCAGGGTAGGAATATCTCTGGGAGACAGAAATCAAGTGTGTGTTGTTTGGATCATGCTAAGTTTGAGATGCCCATTGGGTGCCCAAACCATGATATAGAATCAATCGCTGGGTATATGACTCGCATGATGTATCATCGGGTATCCGAGTTTTGTAGAAAGATCAGGCTTGAGGATATGTATTTGGAGTCATCAGCATACAGAAGGTATCTGAAGCTGTGAGATGGGTTGAGACCACTTACCTAGGACTAGGAGCTAGCAAAGGAGACTGATAAGCAGCAATTAAAGAAAGAGAAGGAAAACCAATATGGTATTATGAAAGCAAACAGAAGGAAATATTTCAAAAAGGAGAAAGTAGCCATCCTTGTCTAATACTGCTGAGATATCAGGTAAGGTAAGAACAGATAAGTGACAACTGGATTTGGCTAATTTGGAGACCTTGACAATAGTAATCTCAGGGGGACAGTGAGAACACAAGCCTAATTGGAGCACATTAGTGAAAGAATGGGTGGCAAGCAAGTGATCCTGTAACAATACAAAATTATTTCAACTAGTTTTGTTGTGGTGGGAGTAGAGAGATGCAATGAAGATGGATATGGACTCGAGGGAGATTTATTCAAGACAGATTTCATCAAGTATGCAGATGGGAATGTCCAGTAGAGACAGGAAGCTGGTAATGCAGGCATGCATCAGAATGCAATTCAGAATAGTTTTGCCATATTACCAGATAGGAAGTTCTACATATTGAAATGGACATTAATAGTAGTAATGGAAATCACATTCCATCTTCATTTCTCTACAGGATGCTACTGGGGCTCCATACTCAAGGTGAGGAATCAGGATTCACTAAGGCAGTTTGTGATTATAGTAGAGACATTGGCATCTCCTTTAGTGCTCCATGGTGAGGAACTGGAAATGGAACATGCCTGGTTTATTGGGTTTCCATGATATATATTTACCATCTAAATCTAAAAAGTTCCATCCTCAAATTATACTGATAGACACCTTCTTTCTCACCCATAGAATTGAAATTGAAACATGTTTGCCATTTTGACAGGAGTACAAAATTTCAAGCTTTGAGCAGAGGCTGATGAATGAAATAGAGTTTCGCTTGGAACGTACCCCTGTTGATGAGTCAGATGATGAAGTCCAACATGACGAGATCCCCACGGGCAAGTGTATTGCTCCCATCTTTGACAAAAGACTCAAGCATTTCCGAGTTACAGAAGGCTCTCCAGTGACATTTACCTGCAAAATTGTTGGGATTCCTGTTCCAAAGGTAGGGGAAGATGACCAGCTGATTGGCCAACCAACCAACAACACAGAACTGTAGACAATGCCTTCAAGAAAGTCTTATCAGATTCTAGGGATGTGTCTACAGAGGGAATAAAAACCACTACCAGAAAAACTAACAAAGCCCAGATAATTTTACTAAAAAGAGACCGTCAGAGATAGGACCGTTAAATAATTAGGCCCAAAATAAATCAGACTTATGGGTAAGTTAGAATTTTAATAAAAGTTTAAAATAAACTTCTTAGTCATAATCCTCCATTTTGGGCTATTGATTCTCTCAACCACCAAACTCACCAAATTGATGCTCTTTCTCTTTAACACTTATTGAATACCCACAAAGTGCCTGTTGTTGCACAAAGTGAGCTATATTTGTATCATTACTAGTAGGTTGGTATATGCTGAAAATGTCATATCGTTATCACTGGCTGCAGAAAAATCTTATGAGTCACCAGATTTTTTTGGCAGTCAGCTGAAAGAAGGATTTACACCCAGTATGGCTGTGGTAGGGGATCTCTCCGCTCTACTTTCACAAACATTAGCATGGTGTTATCGTGTATGGTTAGGTAACCAGGAAATGTGGAGAACAGCTGCAGCCAGTACTTTAACCCCCCTGTCTTTGAGAGATCTCCTTGATACATGCAGAACTCAACATGAAAAACATATTTATTTAAATGTTTGCCAGATGAGAAATTTAGCAAGTGAATCCTGGCCTCCTTCCACATGGTATAATAAACCATACTATCCTTTCAAGTAGGGTGAGCTATTGTGGACCCTGAGGTCTGTGGATTGCAGAAGAGTTGAGCTTGTAGATAGGATAATGGGAAAAAATTCAGTCTCCTGGTTTTCATTATTTTGCCTCTGAAGACATGTCTGGTCTTTGGGGTGACTTTTTAAGTAATTATGAAGTACAATAAAAAGAGTCAAAAGCTTTATCTCAATCCTAAATTATACAGAATTTTTGTCTTAAGTATTGTATATGTACAAGTGCAGGAGCATGTTATACAGTCATTTTTTTAAAAAGATTTTATGTATTTATTTGACAGAGAGAGAGAGACAGCGAGAGAGGGAACACAAGCAGGGGGAGTGGGAGAGGGAGAAGCAGGCTCCCCGCTGAGCAGGGAGCCCGATGCGGGGCTCGATCCCAGGACCCTGGGATCATGACCCGAGCCAAAGGCAGACGCTTAATGACTGAGCCACCCAGGCGCCCCTACAGTCATTTTTAAAATACTTTTTCCGAAGTGCTTTATAAGGGATGGGGCACTCATAGAGATGGCAATCAGCCCTTGCTTCATCCTACTCCCTGCTTCATTATCTTCAAAAAGATGTGCAGAACAGTGTATGTTCTCCTTGATTATCTTTCATTGCAGGTTTACTGGTTCAAAGATGGGAAGCAGATTTCAAAGAGAAATGAGCACTGCAAAATGAGGCGAGAAGGAGATGGGACATGCTCTCTGCACATTGACTCCACCACCAGTGATGACGATGGCAACTACACTATCATGGCTGCCAACCCCCAGGTAGAGAAGCAGGGTTCTGCGCTGTGCTGCACTCTGAGGAAGGAGCACTGATGTCATTGTGAATGAGACCTTGAGAAGTGCGAGTTACTAAGGATTGCTGAGGAAAATAAATGAGAAGCATTGTGATTGTGTGTAACTAGAGCACAGTATCACAGCTTGAAAGACCGGTTAGCCATTGATGGGTCACTCAAGCCTTGAGCCTTTGTCAAAGGACATTTGTAGTATCTGTTCACTATGTCCCAGATGTATTAGACTAAATCTTATGTTTATTAACTCATTGACTCTCTTGAAGAGTCTATAAATCATCCTATCAAAGAATGATTTGTTGTTTTTGTTCTTTAGAGAATATGCAAATAACTCCAAAAAAGCTTGTAAATATTCCTCAAATCCATAATGTCCTTTTTTTTTTTTTTGGTAAAAGTTGGAAAGCCATAATCTTTCACTTTTCTTTTCTGAATAAGATCAAGGATCAAGACTTAAAATTCCCGTAAAAGGTATGGCAGAACAAATATCTTCAATTACTATTAGAATACAAAATATAGAACTATAATTTCTACTCTCACCCAGTCTCCTTATTAAAATGTTAGT
Organism: Callorhinus ursinus; assembly: GCF_003265705.2. NCBI lineage: Eukaryota > Metazoa > Chordata > Mammalia > Carnivora > Otariidae > Callorhinus > Callorhinus ursinus. Next base: position 16,538,409 of record NW_027397093.1, on the reverse strand, counting down.
TTTGAGGATAAATCTCTATTAAGAAAAGTATAAAATACTTGGCCATACTCTCTGCTTGTGGCTGCAGATAATGTTCAGTGCACCAGAATTCAAATTTTTTTTACATTTGTGCTCTGTTCATTTCTCAGCTCAAAGTGAAAGTCATCACAATATTCTTTAAATTCCCCCCTAGAAAAAAAAATTCCCCCTAGAATATTAACAGTGATCTAGGGAGTCGTATTTTATTGTTTTCATTCCCCACCCCCAAGTTTTCTTTCTCATAATAGTTAGCCAAAAGGTTCAAAACTGTTCCAGTCCAGAAAAATTTATATAAATTGAAAAAAAATGGAGAATTCTCTTATTTTTAATTCATTTTTGTTTCTCAGGGGAGAATCAGCTGTTCTGGTCACTTGATGGTACAAAGTTTGCCCATTCGCAGTCGACTAACATCCGCTGGTCAGTCCCACAGGTAAAAACAGTAAGAATCTCCCTTCTCTAGCCACTCCCAAGCATCCACCTACCACACTAAGCATCAAAGTATTGGGTCTACATATTGTTCTTAAAGTGTAGTCCTGCACCTGCAGCATCAGCATCCCTTGGGAGCTTGTTGCAAATGTGGAATCCCAAGACCTACCCCAGACCTACTGAATCAGAAAGTACATTTAATAAGATCCCTAGATGACTCATAGGCACATTAACATTGAGATGCACTGGTCTGTTGCACACTCTTAATGGCTCAAAATTTGTAACCCTCAGTAGCACCTGTGCAGATAATATATAAACCAGAGTCTTTGAATTAAATTACCATATTTTCTTTAACAAAACAGAAACTGCTAATGGTTATATGTCTATAGATTGAATATTTTTGCTGTTGTTGTCCCCAGTATAACAATTGCCTCTAACATAGCAATTGGCTTTCTTCCTCTCTGATTTTACTAACCACTAAGAATTAAGAGCCTGGCTTCCCCTTGAGTCTTATGGTGCCACAAAGTCTTAGCAAAGCATTCCATAGTTGCTGACATGGATGAATTATATTTGACTTACCAAAGGGGCAAAAATAGTGACCCATGTTTCAGATACAGTATTTCATTACCACTGCAACTATACCTTCTTCTTCATTTTTTTTTCTTCAAGAACAGCTGTTGCTGTTGGTCAGTCTTAACCAGTTTATCACCGCTGCAACTATAGCTTCTTCTTCATTTTTTTTTCTTTAAGAACAGCTGTTACTGTTGGTCAGTCTTAACCAGTTTAAGTTCATGATCACCTTTAATGGTCTGCCATAATTTATAGCCAGGTTAAATTTTATTACTCAGAGACATAGAGATTGCAGCTGCCTTGTTCTGAGTAATAAACAGAACTTGTCTGTTGGCTCTCATTTGAGATTCGGCTTGAATACTGATTTATTTGTGTATTTTGAAACTTTTGAACAACTGGTCAAAGCCAAGGCAAGGGTAACTGAGCCACCTAACCCAGAATGACTTCAGAGAAAAAGAAGCTAAAGCCTGTTTATTTGATTACAGATCTCATAAGATAATCCTACAGTGTATGAGATGCTTATTACCTTGCTTTTTACATAAGCTTCACACTATTATTTATTATTTTATTATTTGTTTACAGTCCAGCAACCTCCTTCCCCACCCACCCCCCAAAATATCTGTTCTCTAGGCTCTATAGCCATGCCTAAATGCTTGCTGTTGTAGGTTTATAGATTGGTTTCTATGTTTAATGCCTGAACATGCTTGTTTTTATAGAGGAAGGTCCCGAGTACAAGAAAGAGACAAAGAGCCCCTACAGGAACGCTTTTTCCGACCACATTTCCTGCAGGCTTCTGGGGATATGGTAGCTCACGAGGGGCGCCTCTGTCGGCTGGACTGTAAGGTAGACTCTAATACTCATCCTTGGCTCCAGATCTGTTCATATTTTGCATTTGTTTGACTTATTTTTGTTGTATTTGTTTTATGCTTTGTTTAGAGAAAGGGGGGCTGGGGAAGGGAGAGAGATCACTTCTTTCCTCACAAGGCTTTTTCAGAGCATTTATTAATACCAGACAAAAGAATTTGATGAAATTTTTAAGTCTTTATACCTTAATAAAATTACATTGGTGTTGTATCAAGTTAACTCTGCATTTGTAAAAGACAACCAAAGAAGTGATATAATTCAGACATTTTCCATGTGGTGCGGGGTAAGTCTTCATTACTATAAAGCCAAAAGTGTGATTTTTGCATCCTGGAAGTGAGTTTCTGGGATGTATAGACTTTGAAAAAATTACAGTCATGAAAAGATAACTCCAAGGTGGTTTATGAAAACAGAAGTTGATTTCTCGTACTAATCGACATCCACCAGCTTTAGCTATTCTACTTTCTAGTTCTTCAACCAGAAACTGTTCAGCTGAGCAGCATGGATATCTCTCAGTATGAAGAGAAACTTAAGTCACCTCTTCTACTCCAGACAAAGATGCAGAATGTTATGGAAATTTATGTTATGTTATGGAATGTTATGGAAATTTTAGATGCTGATTGGTAAAGGCTTGAGGTTAAACATTCATAGAGTCCACTTCTGTAGATGGTTCTTAACTCTGCCGATGGCTGCCTAAATAATATTTGGGATTGATTGTTACTTCTTCCACCCTAAACCCTAAAAGATACCCATTCCAGGTCCCATCCCTAGAGATTCTGACTTAATATAGTAAGTGGACACTGGGATTTTCAAATGCTCCCCACACGATTATAACACACAGCAAGATTTGAGAACTCTAGTTTAATGTCTGCCCTTTCCTTGGTTGCCTTCCCAGGTATGTAAGCAACATATCTGTGAAACTCACTCAGCAGGTCTATTTTATCTATCCGTTTTGTTTTTCTTTCTTCCTTATTCTAATCTAAAATATAATCATCACCTGAATTGGGGTCAAAATATGATACAGTTTAAATTAATGTGGCCATTTATCCAGCCCCTCTTATCCTGACGCCCCTGCAGAGAGGTTTCTCTCCACCCCATGTTTTTTCTATTTGGTGCCAGACAAGGACGAAGAATTCAGCCACCAAATAAATCTGCCTGTCATCGGTCTGTCATTTGCCTCAGCTGTCCTGTTGTTTATTAGGTGAGTGGCTTACCGCCCCCAGAGCTGACGTGGCTGCTCAATGGCCAACCGGTGCTACCAGACGCCTCCCACAAGATGTTGGTCAGGGAGACTGGAGTCCACTCTCTGCTCATTGACCCGCTCACTCAACGTGACGCAGGGACCTATACATGCGTTGCTACCAACAAAACTGGACAGAATTCCTTTAGTCTGGAGCTCACTGTAGTAGGTAAGGTTTGCTTCTGGGATCCCAAGAATAACACCATTTAAAGTTATTGCCCAAATAGGGACAGCTTCTGACAGAATTCCTTAGTCATTTGCCCCACCAAGTTTCATCTCAGTTTCTCCTTCACTGTAGTAAAGGCCATATTTCCTACATTGTTTTCAAAGACCTATCAATAAAAACATAATGTGGTATCTGGTGCATATATGCATGAAATAAATGGGAGCCTTTGTAATAGTTAATTAATCAATTAATTAGCATATTGACTACACTAAATTCAAGTCACTTGCCCTACAGTTCATCACAACTGGAACACACCAGGATCTTGCCCCTACCCCAAGCTTCCGTGCCTTTGCTTCACTGATCCTTCTACCTGGAATGCCCTTCTTTGCCCTCATTCTCCAAGGCTTAATTCATATGTCACCACCAAGGCACATCCTCCTCTGTTTCCGTAGCACTTAGAAAAGGAGAGACTCCCCAGAGCACTTGCAGCCTTACATGTAACTATTATCTCCTTTGCCTTCCTGAAGAGACTGAAAGCTTCTAAAGTCAGACATTTTGACTTTTTCTGTGTATCTCCAGTGTCTGACTCAGTGCCTGGAACATGCACGGCGCTCAACAAATGTTGAGTTGATAACTAAACAAATGAACCTCTACCTTATAAGATGACATGAACAAAACACTGTAATGGCTACAAAAAAGGACAAGTCATTATCACTTGGTTGATACCTGCCCTCGGGCCAGGAGTCCAGCCAGAATTAGATTTCAGAATATACGAATTCTAGTGCTGAGCTTTCTCCCATGTGTGGCCCTTACCGGAAACCAGGGGGGCTTTGTCATGCTATCTTCTCTATAGGCTGGTGGCTGCTCACCCCATATATCTTTTTCTTTTTCTCACTCTTAATTTTCTCATACCGAACAGAGTAGGAAAAGCTCATCCTGCAAGGATATATTGATTGCAAGCTTTTACTTTTCCCCCAATATTTTGCAAATATTGATTCTGGAATCCTGAAATATGAGGTATCTTTGCCTTATCTGGTTCTGGCCCTCCCCCAAAAAAGGCTTCCTTAGGAAGCCTAATTTGGGGGGGTGTTTTTTTTAAGTCGTGTACTTCTGCGGCACCTGGCTGGCTCAGATGACAGTGCGACTCTTGATCTCAGGGTCATGAGTTCGAGCCCCACATCGGGTGTAGAGATTACTTGAATAAATAAAACTTAAAAAAAAAAAGTAGTGTATTTCTTTTCTGTAGCTATAAACTTCTTCAAAATAAAAGTTGAGGGAAGGGCACCTGGGTGGCTCAGTTGGTTAAGTGACTGCCTTCAGCTCAGATCATGATCCTGGAATCCTGGGATCGAGTCCCGCATCGGGCTCCCTGCTCAGCAGAGTCTGCTTCTCCCTCTGACCCTACCCACTCTTGTGCTCTCTCTCTCACTCTCAAATAAATTAATTAATTTAATTAAATTAAAATCTTAAAAAAATAAAGTAAAAGTTGAGGGAAAATGAATATACCTTTTACAAAATCAACTCTAGAAAAGAAAAAGGGTAGGTTCAGTACATAAAATCTGTTGTTTCTCAAAATTTACTGCTGGGAATAAGAGACTCCTTTAAGGAGTGGGTTATTCCACACCCACTATTCGAGTCCCCTCCATGTGCGACCCAGATCCTGGAGTGTTGTCTCTCACACAATATGCAAAGAGGTTCCCTCATTCCTTTTTTTCATCACTTCTGGAGCTTTTATCAAAGCAATGATCTTCCCTTAGAGGTGTGAGAAGTACTCTGAAGAGGAGGTGAGGTGGGTGGGCACCCACTCTGCTAAATTCCAGAACTCTAATGAGTTGGAAGCATGAACCCCAAGGCGCTTACAATTCAAACAAGAATGGCCCTTCTTCCATTCAGCCAAAGAGGTGAAGAAAGCCCCTGTGATTCTGGAGAAACTGCAGAACAGCGGAGTTCCCGAAGGCCACCCAGTGAGGCTGGAGTGCCGGGTGATAGGCATGCCGCCACCCGTGTTCTACTGGAAGAAGGACAATGAGACCATCCCTTCCACCCGAGAGAGGATCAGGTACGGTCCGTTCCCATGTCCGCTCCCATGTTCAAACGGACTTCCAAGCTCAGTGGGACTTGCTGGGCATCCAAATAAGTCTGTTGTCTTTTGAATCTGGCTTCTTTCACTCAGCATGGCGCATTTGAGTGTCATCCATGTTATTATGCGTATCAAGAACTTACTCCTTTTTGCTCCTGAAGGGCAATCCATGGTAGGGATGTCCCACAGTTTTAAAATGTTAATTTTTTCAGGATTAATTAGCAGGGTTTTTTTTTTTTTATTTTAAACTCAGTTTTGTTAACATACAGTGTTATATTAGTTTCAGGTGTACAATATAGTGATTCAAAAATTCTATACATTACTCAGTGCTCATCACTGTTACGTGTGCTCTTAATCCCCTTCACCTGTTTCACCCATCCCCCCCATCCCCTGCCAACCTCCTCGCTGGTAACCATCAATTTGTTCTCTATGGTTAAGAGTCTGTTTTGGGGGTTGTCTTTTTTTTCCTTTGTTCGTTTTTTCTTAAATTCTACATATGAGTGAAATCATATATTTGTCTTTTTCTGACTGACTTACTTCATTTAGCATTATACTTTCTAGATCCATCGGTATTGTTGCAAATGATAAGATTTCATTCTTTTCGTGGCTGAGTAATATTCCTCTGTGTGTGTACACACACATGCACATATATATCTTCTTTATCCATTCATCTATCGATGGACACTTGGGTTGCTTCCATGTCTTGGCTAGTATAAATAATGCTACAATAAACATGAGGGTGCATCTATCTTTTCGGATTAGAATTTTTGTTTTCTTTGCATAAAAACCCAGTAGTGGAATTAACTGGATCATATGGTGATTCTATTTTTAATTTTTTAAGGAGCATCCATACTGTTTTCCACAGTGGCCACACCAGTTTGCATTCCCGCCAAGAGTGCATGAGGGTTCCTTTTTCTCCACATTCTTGCCAACACTTGTTGTTTCTTGTATTGATTTTAGCCATTCTGACAGGTGTGAGATGATATCTCATTGTGGTTTTGCTTTGCATTTCCCTGATGATGAGGGATGCTGAGCATCTTCTCATATGTCTGTTGGCCATCTGTATGTCTTCTTTGGATAAATGTCTGCTCATGTCTTCTGCTCATTTTTAAATTGAATTATTTGGTTTTTATGTGTTGAGTTATATTAAGTTCTTTATATATTTTGGATACTAACCTTTTATCCAATATGTCATATGTAAATATCTTCTCCCATTCAGTAGGTTGTCTTTTACTTTTGTTGATTATTTCCTGTGCTGTGCAGAAACTTTTTTTTTAAAGATTTTATTTATTCATTTCAGACACAGAGATACAGAGAGAGAGAGCATGAGCAGGGGGAGAGGCAGAGGGAGAGGGAGAAGCAGGCCCCTCCCAAGCCAGGAGCCCAATGTGGGGCTCGATCCCAGGACCCTGGGACCATGACCTGAGCCGAAGGCAAACGCTTAACCATCTGAGCCACCCAGGTGCCCTGTGCAGAAACTTTTTATTTTGATGTAGTCTTAATAGTTTATTTTTGCTTTTGTTTCCTTTGCCTCAGGAGATATGTCTAGAAAACTGTTGCTACAGCTGAAGTCAGAGAAGTTACTGTCTGCTCTCTTCTAGGATTTTTATGGTTTCAGGCCTCACATTTAGGTCTTTAATCCATTTTGAGTTTATTTTCCTGTATGGTGTAAGAAAGTGGTCCAGTTTCATTCTTTTGCATGTAGCTGTCCAGTTTTCCTAACACCATTTGTTGAAGAGACTGTCTTTTCCCCATTGCATATTCTTGCTTCCTGTGTGAAAGATTAATTACCATACAGTTGTGGGTTTATTTCTGGGCTCTCTATTCTGTTCCATTGATCTATTGGTCTATTTTTGTGCCAGCATCATGCTGTTTGATTACAACAGCTTTGTAGCATAACTTTTAATCTGGGATTGTGATACCTCCAGTTTTGCTTTTTTTTTTTAAGATTTTATTTATTTATTTGACAGAGAGAGACACAGCGAGAGAAGGAACACAAGCAGTGGGAGTGGGAGAGAAGCAGGCTTCCCGCTGAGCAGGGAGTCCGATGTGGGGCTCGATCCCAGGACCCTGGGACCATGACTTGAACCGAAGGCAGATGCTTAATGACTGAGCCACCCAGGCGCCCCTTGCTTTTCTTTTCAAGATTGCTTCAGCTATTTGGGGTCTTTTGTTCTTACATACAAATTTTAGGATCATTTGTTCTAGTTCAGTGAAAAATGCTGTTGGTATTTTGAGGGGGATTGCATTAAATCTGTAGATTGCTTTGGGTAGTATGGACATTTTAACAATATTCGTTCTTCTAACCCATGAGCATGGAATATTTTTCCATTTGTTTGTGTCATCTTCAATTTCTTTCATCATTGTTTTATCAATTTCTTTCATCAGTGTATTATAGTTTTCAGAGTACAGATCTTTCATCTCCTTGATTAAGTTTATTCCTAGGTATTTTATTATTTTTGGTGCAACTGTAAATCAGATTGTTTTCTTAATTTCTCTTTCTGCTGCTTCATTATTAGTATATAGAAATGCAATGGGGGGCAGGCGCCTGGCTGGCTCAGTCAGTGGAGCATGCAACTTTTGATCTTGGGGTTGTGAGTTCAAGCCCCACATTGGACGTAGAACTGACTTTAAAAAGTGTTAAAAAAAAAAAAGAAGAAAGAAAGAAGAAGGGAAGAAAGAAAGAAAGAAAGGCAACAGATTTCTGTATATTGATTTTGAATCCTGCAACCTTACCGACTTCATTTATCAGTTCTAGTAGTCTCTAGGGTTTTCTATATATAGTATCATGTCATCTGCAAATAGTGAAAATTTTACTTCTTCCTTACCAATCTGGATGCCTTTTATTCCTTTTTCTTGTCTGATTGCTGTGGCTAGGACTTCCAGTAGTATGCTGAATAAAAGTGGTGAGAGTGGACATCTTTGTCCTATTCCTAACCTTAGGGGGAAAGCTTTCAGTTTCACACCATTGAGTATAATGTCTGCTGTGGGTTTTTCACATAAGGCCTTTATTATGTTGAGGTATAGTCTCTCTAAACCTACTTTGTTGAGAGTTCTTTCTGCATCTATTGAAATGATAATATGGTTTTTGTCCTTTCTCTTGTTTGTGTGATATATCACGTTGATTGATTTATGAATATTGAACTACCTTTGCAACCCAGGAATAAATCCCCCTTGATCATGGTGAATTTTTTTAATGTATTGTAGGATTCAGCTAGTTAATATTTTGTTGAGGATCTTTGCATCTGTGTTCATTAGAGATATTGTAGTATATCTCTGTAGTTTTCTGTCTTTCTTTCTCTCTTTCTTTCTTTTTTCCTTTCTTTCTTTCTCTTGTAATGTTTTTATCTGGTTTTGGTATCAGGGTAATGCTGGCCTCATAGAATGAATTTGGAAGGCTTCCTTCCTCTTCTATTTTTTAGAATAGTTTGAGAAAAATAGGTATTACCTCTTCTTTAAATGTTTGGTAGAATTCACCTGTGAAGCCATTTGGTCCTGGACTTTTGTTTGTTGGGAGTTTTTTGATTACTGATTCAATTTCATTGCTGGCAATCGGTCTGTTCAAATTTTCCATTTCTTCCTGATTCAGTATTGGTAGGTTATATGTTTCAAGGAATTTATCCATGTCTTCTAAGTTGTCCAATGTTGGCATGTAATTTTTTATAATATTCCCTTACAATCCTTTGTGTTTCTGTGGTGTTGGTTGTTATTTCTCCTCTTTCATTTCTAATTTTGTTAAAACTTTAATTTTTAAATTTAAAAATGTATCAGGAATTTGTGAAGATCCTGCATATTGTCACATATCTTCAGTCATATTAGTACCCAGGAAACCCCTTTGACAGTAAAAAGCTAACATAAAATAAAGCAGAACAAAATATTAAGGCAGTAACTCCTTTTCTATCCATCACGACATGGTTATTTTTAAAGTAACTAAGAGGGGCGCCTGGGTGGCTCAGTCGTTAAGCGTCTGCCTTTGGCTTGGGTCATGATCCCATGATCCCATGATCCCATGATCCCATGATTGAGCCCTGCAGCGAGCCCCGCTGTGAGCTCCCTGCTCAGCGGGAAGCCTGCTTCCCCCTCTCCCACTCCCCCTGCTTGTGTTCCCTCTCGTGCTGTCTCTGTCAAATAAATAAATAAAATCTTTAAAAAAATAAAGTAACTAAGAATCCAGTTTCCAAAAGTGGGTACCCTGCTAGATTTCCTCTAATCAACCTTATCTTTGCCATTTCGGTTGTATGCCATGAGGGGGCAAACAAACAAAAGCAACTTGTGTACAAAAGTTTCTGCTGAGAATTATTTTTTCACAGTAAACTGAATTTGTCCCAGAGGATGTTGTAGCTGTGAAACTTTACAGAATTTTGGCATCTAAGAAGACTACATATATATAGGTCAAGATTTTTCTCTGGTAAAGCTTAAAGCAAGCACAGAAAATATTCTTGAGTTAATGCTTCAGGCTAAATTAATATAACATGTTGGGGTGCCTGGCTGGCTCAGTCAGTATGGCATGCCACTCTTGATCTTGGGGTCATGATTTCAAGCCCCATGTTGGGCATAAAGTTTATTTAAAATAATAATAATAATTAACATAACATGTTAAACCCAGCCTGAAGTTCTAGTGTAATTATCCAAGATTGCAATGTACAGCCAAGGGTGAGAACTAATGATGTGGAGGAAACAGAAGGAATTTTCTCCTGAACTGTATTAAACTAAATGCTGCACCTGCCCAGTTGGTTACGTTAAGAAATAACCCCTCCATTCTAACAGTACATCTATGCCTGGACTTTCATCTTGGTCTACTTTCTTATAGCTTCCTAGCAAAGTGCTTGTTGAAATGTCCAATCTGGTTTGGAAGAGAGATTTTTTCTGGACTTTGGTTGTGACAAGTGGGGGCCCCTCTGGTGGGGAGTACAACTCCAAGAGAGGTGGAGCAGTGGGGAGGGCAAGAACTGGTCTCAGCCTGGGCTGTCAACCCTCATCTAGGCCTCACTGGGTTAACTCCTGCTCTTTTGAGACTCCTTTCCACTGTTCAGTTTGCCTTTGATAATTGCTTTAAGCTGATTCCCCCATCTCTCCCCATAGAGTCAGGGAGGAGAGGGGAGGCACTGCAATGCTGGATTTGCCACAAGGGTTTCCCTGAGCCCTGAACTGCTCAAGGCCTTTTCTGCCCCCAGGTACAATGCAGATGTGTTTTCTTTTTTCTCCAGTATGCACCAGGACACAACAGGGTATGTCTGCCTCCTCATTCAGCCAGCCAAGAAATCTGACGCTGGATGGTACACGTTGTCAGCCAAGAATGAAGCTGGCATCGTGTCATGCACCGCGAGGTTGGATATATACGGTAGGTGTAATGTCCTCAGTTAAACATCTGTGTGTGATAGACAGCTTAAAAGAATTTTTTAAAGGATAGGCGTAGTGTGTTTCCATAACTGAATTGGTTGGATTATATTTTAGTGCTTAAGCAATGGATTTTAAAAATCATTTCATTCTAGTCACCTCAGGGCTTTTGTACACGTTTGCATTTTACTATGAGCTTAAGCTTCTTCAAAAAAATGTCCTATAATATTAGGAATTACAGCTATTTCAGAATTTAACTGTGTTTATGCTTCTGATCATCCAACATCTCATGCTGTCTCCTTAATACCATGGGCCATCCACTGGAACTCCCTCCTCACTGCCTGTCATTCCCTGCAGACATACCTCCACCCAGCAGAATTTTCCTGCCCCCATTCATCTGTTAATTCATTCCACAAATACTTATTGTGCCAATCCCACAACCAGACTAATAATAGAGAGCTGTCCTAATAATAATATCAAATGATGTTTGTATAATGACTTGTAATTTACAAAATGGAACCCTTAGACCACCCCCAAACAATTATTGTAATTGTCATCGCCCTCATCTAAATGCTGAAGAAACTGAGACTCAGGGAGGTTAAGTGTCTCTAGCCAGGATGCAAATGCAGGTTTTTGTATCCTTCCTTTGAGCCGTATTTCTAATTTTCAAAAGAATTTAACAAGTTAGGGGTTCCTGGGTGGCTCAGTCATTAAGCGTCTGCCTTCGGCTCAGGTCATGATCAGGTCAGGACCCTGGGATGGAGCCCTGCGTCGGGCTCCCTGCTCTGCAAGGAGCCTGCTTCTCCCTCTCCCGCTCCCCCTGCTTGTGTCCCCTCTCTCGCTGTCTCTCTCTCGCTGTCAAATAAATAAATAAATAAAATCTTAAAAAAAAAAGAATTTAACAAGTATACTTTATTAATGTAATGTATCCTGCTCCTCTCCTCTATACTTTTGACATTAACTGATATTTTTCAAGATATATTCCTTAATCCAAAAGGGTGATTCTTTTTTTCCTCTCCTTTAAAATTTTTTTAAAAAAATAATTTAATAATTAATAAATTTCTTACTCATGACTGGTTCAACATGATTAACCAGAATAACAACTAAGAGTCACTGTGTCTAGAACCTGAGGTCCCTGCTATTCATAGGTGCATACTAGATATACCCCTAGGTAGACCATACAGGAGGGGCCTTGGCCTTCCATTTTTCCCTAGGTTTAATATTTGGAGGAAATACATAGGTTTCTGATTATTTTCCCTTATCCTTGGACTTGAAAAGAAATTCAACTGTGAGGGACACTGACTCTAATGTACTTTTCCCTGGTGAGGGAGTGGGGAGAGAGAGGCCATCGATATATTTAACCTAGTCTAAATCCCCTGTTCATTTCATCCACTTTCCCATGTCAGAGGGAAATAGTTCTCCAGCTAAGAAACTCAGTACCAACAAGCCCTGAAACTGGTAAGTCTTGTCCCAGTCTTGCTCTCCACTTCCCAGTTCAGTTTTCTGGGCTCACCTCTCCCAGGCTCCTGTCTTGATTGAGCAGCACCAACAATAAGGGGTGCTGTTTCCTCGATTGGGACCTGGGAGTGGAGGAGGGAATGGAGGACTTGGGCTAAAATCAATCCCCTACCCCCTCACCACTACCAGCACTACCACTTCCTGCCTGTCCAAGGAACCGGGACAGCAGATGGGCTCCCCTGTCTCATCCAAAGTAGGGCTTCTGATAGAACAAAGTACAGTAGTCTGGTTAAGAGGTCTGGAGCCGAGACTTGACTATTCACAATGGCCTCACTGAGTACCTGCTCTTCAGTGGAATCACTGTAAGTTTTGTCCTCACTTTTGCAGCTTTCCAAATTTGATTTTGTCAATTCATTCAGAGGTATTTAGATTCTAAAAAAAACATTCAAAATAATGAAATCAACAAAGGTCCAGTTTGTAAATGAGAATGCTAAATAGGTCCATAGCTTTCTAGGATCCAGAGCATTCGTGATCCCCAACTGGTGCTCCCCCTTCTCCACACCAAGTCCCTAGAAACCTAATCAGAAGACTGCTTGGTAATTTCTGAATCAGACACAACAGCAGGACAAAGCAGTTTGGATGGATACTTCATTCAGGCATGTTCAAGTCTAAGGATCATCTCTGCCAAAAACAAGGTCTCCTTTAGACAGTACTTGCTGAACATGGAAGTTCTAATACATTCTCTTTTGTCTCTGAACCATGGTTGATTGCACACAAGTTATGTTTCAGTGTTCTTGCTACAACTCATTAGAACCTGATTAGGGTGGTGAGTAGGTAGTGGCTGATTAGTGATTAGGGTGTGAAATAGGTACTTCTAGACCCATCTTTTGGCTTCAATGCATTACCTCAGGTTTCTTGTCTCTACCTTCTGAGGTACCTGCCCTTGAGAGCCTGCAGCTCTTTCTACACTGCCACTGGAAGACTCCATGCTAGGTCAGTGGGAGGGAACATAAGAGGAGATATTTTGACAAATCACCCTATACCGCTACTTTTTTTTTATTTTAAGATTTTTTATTTATTTGAGAGAGAGTGAGCAAGAGAGAGAGCACAACAGGGGAAGCAGCAGGCAGAGGGAGAAGCAGACTCCCCGCCGAGCAGGGAGCCCGATGCGGGACTCGATCCCAGGACTCTGGGATCATGACCTGAGCCGAAGGCAGATGCTTAACCGACTGAGCCACCCAGGCATCCCACTACAGCTACTCTTATAGTCCCAGATCGTGGATTTTGGAATTAGGAGCGTAAGAGATCGCCAGCCCAGTTTGCCTATTCCTGGCAGGGGAGGAGAGATTTTATTGTTCTTTTGCAAATGACGCATTTCAGACCAGATATATTTCACAGAAAGTGTTTGAATGAGGACAGAATATACCCCTGCCTTGTACCCACTTGACTCCATTCCTTTGATTGTAACATGTTATTTGGTCCATTTTCCAGCTCAGTGGCACCAGCAGATCCCACCGCCCATGTCCATCCGGCCCGGTGGCAGTCGCTACGGATCTCTCACCAGTAAAGGACTTGACATTTTCTCTGCCTTCTCCTCCATGGAAAGCACAATGGTGTATTCATGCTCCTCTCGGAGTGTAGTGGAGAGTGATGAACTTTAGGAATGTCTGGGTGCCTGCTGTGTAAGGGGGCAGACTGTGGAGGGGGAAGGAGGACAAGCCAGACACAGTGGTTTCCAAACAAATAGATTTGAGTAAGTTCCCATGCTGCTGGGCCCGTGGCAAGAAGTGCTTTGAATAAGTCAGCTGGGGACTCTTGCAGTCTCAGCTGGGAGAAAGATGTAGGGCTGTGCCTTTTAAAGATTCCAACAAAAATGTGAGAAGACGATACAGATGAACCAAAGATGTCATGAAGCCATCCACTGCTTTGGGAAAAAGCTAGCATGATCCCTGCCCCCTGCTATGTTAGGGATATTTAGGCCCTACTAGGAGCAATGAGGGGCCATATGCTTGGGCTGAAAGGAGTTAGACTGTAGCGACCTTAGGTATCACTAACTCACCAAACAATGCAAAGGGAAAAGGTGGGGAGGTCTCCATTACCTTTCATCAATTACATCCATAGCAGTAGTTTTGACGGATTCATTTAATCAGCTTCTGCTTAACCTTAAGAGATCGTGCCATACAACTCACAGATGTGGAGAAGTACTTTTGATTTTCTTATCCTGAGTGTACTGAGCCACATCATAAGGTGCCAAAATGTGCTTGAGACACAAAAAATTGACTGAAACCCTCAATATTGCACAGTGCACTAGTTCTATAGCCAAAACAAGGCCCCATTAGCCCATCTGCACCATTTTCTTTTGGCTATCATGGTGAGTGGTTTTTCTTTCTGACTTTATACATCCCAAAATTCTAGAACTGAAAGGCTGTTAGTAAACCAACCAAAAAGAAATCTTCTGTGGGGTCACTTTTAAAACTACTAGCTTCGATTGCCACTTGCAAAATATGCAAGAGTTGTCATCATCTGCCCTTCCCCACTCCCCAAAAGTCTGGAAGTATATGAGGCAGTGAAGGAGGAAGAGATGCAAACAAGGAGAGGAAGTGGTAGGAGAGTGTTGTTTTCACCTGCCCTAGAAGAGCAGTGGGTGTGGAAGGAGACGTCTTGAATAGGTATGAACTGTTTTTCAGATAATTTGCATTTTCTATATAGAAAACATCATGCTAACCAGGAAAGTAGGAGAAAAGGGGAATGTGCATCTTTGTTCTATCCCACCTATTCAAAACCTGCCTCTTAAGCAATTTTTAGACGTAAGTTGACTGCAATTACCCCCAGCACCTAGAAGAGTGCTTAGCACCGCATAGACATTCAATAGATATTTGTTGGATGAATGAATCTTACATTAGATAGGGAAATCTGCAATTCACACAGCACTCCAAAAATTGCCTTGGGAATGGTCATCACAGCACAGCTTGCTCCAGACTCACCTGTGAAATGAATTGGAGGTGTCTGTTACCAATTCCCTGTGCACAGGTGTCTGGCGTTCTCTGAGCCAGGCACCCTCAACTGGCATCTTACTCCAATGAACAAATAGTTGTTGTTTAGAAAGGCTTGAAATTTTCTTCACTTCAAGGAAAGGATTTCCAGTACAAAAATAAATTCATTCACTCAAAAATCATTTGTGTGTCTACTCTGTATAAGATGCTATGTTAGAGACTTATGAATAAGACACAGTCCCTGACCTCAGGGAGCTTACAATCTAGTAGGGGAGGTAAGATGTAAGGCATAAAGAGTGCTGCTTTGGGTGGGGCGGGGGGGGGGGAATCTATTCTTTATCAAATAGAAGTTTCTCGTACTTTTCATCCTATGTTTTTATGACTCTAAAATCATCTTAATATTTTCAATCTTTATTTCTTAATGAAACAAAATGCCGTAGGTTACATCATTAAGAAATGAAGGTTTCAGTCAGTTATGCAGCGAAATTATTTGATTTGGTTTCCTTTTTTCATGTATTCAGGAACAATATAAAAAATACAGGCAACTGTAATGAAATAGTATACGTTTCATGCAGAATGCGTCCTCTAAAATGTTCCGTTGCCATGGTGGCTTCTATTATGAAATCTCTTCTAGCCAAAGAGAACTTTCTAACTCCAGGATTGTTCCTTCTTGGTCGTTCAGCTGACCTACCCATCACATCTATTTCTGTAAACCCTAAATAGTCTCCCCATGAAAGGATATTTTTCACCTCTATATGTCTTAGCTTTCTGGATACTTTTTATCTGTTGCTTTCTAGTGTTCACGGGAGAATTAGGATAAATATTATATTTGACCACTGGATGGCGCTGTCTAACCTAAAATATAAGAAACCTAAAAATCCCTGAAATTGGAGATGCTGGATTATGTCAATGCAGGCTTTCTGAACCTCAGCATCATTGACATTTTGGGGTGTATAATTCTTCATTGCAGGGGACTGCCCTGTGCAGTGTAGGATGTTTGGTAGCATCACTGGCCTCTAACTAGATGCCAGTACTATTAGTGGCCCATCCCCAGGTTGTGGCCACCCAAAATGTCTCCAGACAGTGTCATATGCTTCCTAGGAGGCAGAATCCTCCACCATTGAATGGATCAGTGCCCTGCTTTGAGAATTCCATTAGAAATCAATTATAATGAGGGATACTTATATAAGAAATTTTGCTTCTGCTGGATATGTTTGGACTCAACATGTCCAAAATCAGATTCATCATCTTCCCTTTCATAAATCATTCTTCAGCCTCGCTTACTGATTTCTATTAATGGCACTATCACATTCCTAGCAATCCAAATAAAAAGCATCCAAGTCAAGTCATTTTTTGCTTCCTCTAGCCAATCAATCACCAGATCCCATTAATTTTATTATTTCTTTTACATTCAGCCCTTCCTTTCCAACTCCCTGCAGTTCTCCCGTTCACACTTGCATTATTTTATTAATTCCCCTCAATATTTCTGACTTCAACTGTAATAAACGACTTCTAAGTGGCCTTTCTGCCTCTGTTCCTGCCGTTTCTCCCACCCAAATCCAGCCCAGATCTCAGTGGCAGCTCTTTCTTCCTGAAGTACTGCTCCACGTCTACTATTCCCCAATTTCAAACCCCCAGTGGCTCCCCAGAGCCAAATCAGGTACCCACTCTTCTACTCTGTGGTAGTCAAGGCTCGCTCCAATGTGATGCCAAAGCTTTTCAACGCATTCCTCAGAAAAGACACCCAATACAGCAACAAACCTAACACAGGCCCCTGGTTCCAGCTACATGCTTTTCTGTTGTCTCTACTTGGAAGGCTCTTTCCTCACCTCCACCTATGGCAATCTTATCTGTTCCTTAAAGCCCATCTGAAATGCCGCTGCCTCTGCGAACTATTTTCTGATCCCCCAGACCCCACCCAAATACAATTCTACTTTCTTTGAAAACTTATAGCCAGTTTCTTGAATCTGGAAGAAGAAAAGATGACCTTGTATAGTATTTTATATAAAACATAGCCTCTGTACACCTGCCTGTCCCCTCCCCTTGCACTAGCCAGTCTTGCCCACACTAGGTTTTAGCTACTGTTGGTATGGACTGTGTCAAAAGTTTGTCATGTACCTTATACAGAGCAGGCATTCAATAAATAGTCGTTGACCTAAACTGAACTTTAAATTTCTATGTAAGTCGATATGTTTCTATATAAAGTGAATTGAGTCTAGAGCAGTAGTTCTTAACCTGGGCTGCATATCAGAATCTCCTAAAGAGCTTTTAAAAATCTTGATACCCAGGCCACAACCCCAAATCAGTTAAGTCATAAAGCTCTGGAATTGTGGCATAAGCATCAGTATTTTTTAAAGCTTCCCAGGTGATTCCAAAGAGCAGCTGAGATTAAGAAGAATAATTTCAGAACTTACCCATAATGGTCCAAAGGGATGCAGATGGCATAAAGTTGTAGTTTTGGCACTTGGTGAAGAACATACTCCCGCCTTGTGGTACATGCAGTGCATGCCTAGAAAGTAGAAATAAACACACACTTTGGCCTTATTAGACCCTACTATTTTGTGCAACACTCATTAGACATGTAGCATTCATGAAGCCCCCAGAGGAAGCTCAAAAACCTGCAAAAATGGACCAGGGAAAGAGGGGAAGTTGATACAATTTGTCTGACCCTTTGTTTCTAAAAGCCATACAGGTCCCATAAGCACTCTTCTCTCCAAACAACCTGAAGGGCGTTTCATAATTTGATTAGTCATGGAAATGGGGATCAAAGGGGAAAATGGAGAAAGGAAATGCACCATTTAAATGAAACCGCCTTTTTGAAACATAGCACCCTTCGCTAAAGGAAGGTTTTAATCAGAATTACCAAATAGTGGAACTGGTTTCAATGCATCTTTCTCTTTTTATTCCTAACTTTTGTAGGCATCCAATGAGAAATCACATAGTTGAGAGACCAGCAGTAGATAGAGCCAGAACTCTGAATGAAACATACCATAGGGAATAACTCCCAGAGGAGTCAAAAGCTGACTTATATAGGGACAGATTGACTTGGATAATCCTCAAATGACAAATGGGTTGCTTTCCAGATGTTCACTTATAAATTGGTTGTTTAAAACTCCAACAAATGTATTTCCTTACACATACAACACACAAAGCTAGATTTCCTAAGTGAACTCAGTAAAGCCCATTTAAGTGGGTCTACTTGTTGTAATTGTACTTTACTAATTGACTGAGTTACAATATCCATTACACCTGATTGGGTTATGGTCCCAAGAACAGGATCCAGCCAAAGCAGCCAATAAGAGAAGAGAGATTACTTCCTCCTTTTTTGTATCTACAATGTGTCAAAGCTAAAGCGTGTCTAAGGTCCTCTGCATCTATCCCCCATTCTGTGTTTTTCTCCCCAGATACCCTGTGCTCCATGTTCTATAATCCCCCTCTGTGATAACCCATCCCATCTCAGCCTGCCACCATGCTTCATGCTCCAAAATGGCCTAACTCCAGTTCCAGGCGTCTGGGCCCAATGGTCAGAAGAAAGCAGTCCAACTGAACGAATTCCGAATGCCTGAGAGTCTTTTAACTTCACAGAGGGGCTACATTTTTTTTAAAGCAGTTGCCTTCTTCCTCCCATCAACTTCTGATTGACAGAATTGCTGACAAAGTAAAAAAAAAAAAAAAAATCAGGTTGGGAGGAGAGGTCTAGAGAACCAACTGGGTCAGACACCCAAATTCTTGTTGATCACAGCCTCCTTCTGTCCTCTTCACACCACACACTCCCCAAGCACCTTCCAAGCTGAGATCCTGGCCTGAGTCTGTTTATATCTGGGCTATTTATGAATTAGCTCAAAGGCAAAGTTCCTAACAATGACCTTTATTCAAGGTCCCTTCCAGGGTCCTTGGGTAACCTGGTCTCAAAGTATTTCTGCTGATGGTTGAGTAGAAAATCAATGTGCTTTACCAGTAAGATGAACAGTGACTTAGATTACAATAAGCTTGTTGAAGTCCTTTTCATCACTGATTGCCTTTTCTTGTTTTATGTGGATCAACATTTCAGAAAGTTAATTACTGAAACACTGCTTGAAGAATGCCAAGCATCTTCAACTTTGACAATGCAGTGGTCACCAGTATGCTAAAAAGAGTTGCTAATACCATGTTTATAAACATCTGTGTAGGGCGCCTGGGTGGCTCAGTTGGTTGAGTGACTGCCTTCGGCTCGGGTCATGGTCCTGGAGTCCCGGGATCGAGTCCCACATCGGGCTCCCTGCTCAGCGGGGAGTCTGCTTCTCCCTCTGGCCCTCTGACCCTCTTCCCTCTCGTGCTCTCTGTCTCTCATTCTCTCTCAAATAAATAAATAAAATCTTTAAAAAATAAAAAATAAACATCTGTGTAGTGCAAAAAATGCATATTTTTTGAAAATATGTTTGCCTCTTATTTCTAATTATATTAGTTAGCATACTTGGTATTATAGAATGATAAACAGGCTGCCTTTTGTTAATATGTAAATAATGGCCACCTCACACTCCAAAAAGCAATAGCCTTGAAATTGCAAGAAATAGAGAAAGAACACACTTTTCAATCCTCTGAGAATTGTGCCAAAAATGCTGAAAGCATAAAGAGAATGGCTGTACTGTAGAGGCATATAAATACTAATTTACTAGAAGATTTTAACATATGAGTGAATAGAAAATGTTTCCCTAGGAATAGAAATTAAAAGATTTCAACACTATTTGACAATAAATATTTCAAGGCTGAAATAAATGTATATTTTTCTTTAAAATGAAGAAAATAGTTCTAGTTTCCAGGTTTAAACTTTTTGATGAAGATTCAACCAATTTTTTAATGTACAAATATATTTGACAATTGGAAGTGATTTTGAAAAATTATTCTAATTCAAATTGTATAAATTACAACATGAATTATAATCTGGTTAAATATCAACAGAGCAACAGAAAGATAACTAGGTTTTAATCTTCCTAAAATATCCAGCAAATCCAGTAGACCTCTTATAAAATGTTCTTTAGCTCTCTAAGATAAAAATTCATTCTGCCTCCTAACTGAAAACAGAGACACATTTAAAAATGCGACTTAAAGATGGGAAAGATGGGGTAGAGAGGCTTGACCAGTTTAGATTGGAAATTAATGGAGATACAATAAAGAGGTGTTTTGGGGCACCTGGCTGACTCAGTTGGTGAAGCATGCAATTCTTGATCTCACGGTTGTGAGTTTGAGCCCCATGTTGGGTATAGAGATTACTTAAAAATAAAGTCTTAAAAAAAAGCTGTTTTAATACCCGTAAGAAACATAAGTTATTTTCATATAGTATGGTAAGACTGAATTGTACAATGTTCCAAAATTCCAGAGAACCTGATGTTTTTCACAGATTCAGTGACTTATCTGCAAACTAGCAGATTCTTGTAATTTTTCCACAATTAGTAGTGTAAAAATTCAGTGAATTATATGCTAGTATTGACTATAGCAGTCACTACCAAAAGATTACTAAATGTGCATGTGTACAGAGTATAAATGGTTTTACTGTGTTTAAGGAGAGTTAAAACCCTAAAATAATTCAAATGAAATCATTTGTATGCAACTGCATTGTCTTAATGCACATGTGTAAATTAAATTTTACTTTATCCGTATTTTTATTTCAGAGACACCTTATCTTCTTTTCTGATTTTCATTTTTCCAATCTTTAGCATTAAGTTTCTTTTTTTTTAAGATTTTATTTATTTATTTGACAGAGAGAGACATAGCAAGAGGGAACACAAGCAGTGGGAGTGGGAGAAGCAGGCTCCCCATGGAGCAGGGAGCCCGATGCGGGGCTCAATCCCAGGACCTTGGGATCATGACCTGAGCTGAAGGCAGACACTTAACGACTGAGCCACCCAGGCACCCCTTTAGCATTAAGTTTCTTAATCTACCCTTTTCCCTTTGTTACCTTTCTGTTGAGATTTTAAAAATCTGTAAAATATTTAATAGCATCAGGAAAGCTCCTTATTTCTAGGCATTCTTAGGTGAATTCCTAGGAATTCAAGGGGGATTTTAATAACTCAGATGAATTTCAGACACATTCTCTGATTTTTCTATAACTCTGAGGTCTCTTGTTTCTTTATCCATAAAATAAACAAAATACTTGATTGAAACTTTTCCAGGATGGAGGCTAGGATAAATAAACATTTATGAAGAACTTACTTTGGAGACCCCCAAAAAAGTATAGCAGTTTTTTTATTCCAAAGGAAACATTTAAAATATTTTTCTCCAAAGTAAGTAGTTAGATTTGCTTTAAACATTCACATTTCTTTCCTGCCCCACTACCCTGTTTTTCTTTAGAGGAGTAGTACAAAATGGTGGAATCGTCTTCTAACATGGTATGCAGTTAAAAGAAGAATCTAGAGAAAAATCAAATGAATTCAAGAAATATTCTATCCGCTTTCTGCGGCAGATTCCAGGAATATTTATTTTGGCGTAGATAGAATAGCCTACAGGAATTCTGACTCCTGTGTCCATGATTGAAGCTAGTGGAAATAATGACTCTGCCGCCCACAAAGAAAGAGCAAAGGAGTTCCTGTATTCCTTTCTGGCTTAAGCAGTTCAGGACAACTTCATTGTACTATTCCAGACCCCAGTGAAAAAACTTTTGTTTCATGCTAGCATGTCAATGGCCTTATGTTGAAATGAATCAACTTTACAATAACAGATAGATATGGACCCACAAAAATGAGCACAGCCTTTGGCCACTGTTTTTGCATTCTTGGCTACATCGAGTCTGAATTTAACCCCAATGATTCATTTCAGCCATGAGGACTGACAAAGGATGTACATATGCCCACAGGCATGGACACACATGCACACAAACACACACACTTCAACTGAGGCATGGAGCACCCATAGCTAACATTCAATCAGAATCAGCACACAAACACACACACACACTTCAACTGAGGCATGGAGCACCCATAGCTAACATAATTCAATCAGAATCAAGAGATGCCTCTTACAAACATGGTATGCTTCCATCTTAGGAAGCTTGAGTCAACTTATTTTCTAAAGTACTTTTTTGATTATTGAAATCCTAATGGAAAAAACATTGTAGCAGCCATTTTAAAATGTGTGAATTATATAAACTATGTTTTGCTTCCATTACTAAAAAGCAATTAATGGATCTTGGCTTTTATTCCTGTTCTTCATCATGATGCATGTTAGATATTCTGTGGAACTGAAAACAAGTGATCGCTTAAGCCCAAATGTTTGTGAGCATAAACTGTGTCTTTCTTCAAAAGGTATGTGGTACTATATTCCCGTAGACCAGGCATCTCCATGACATTGTTACTGTTTCCCAGTCTTGCTTTCTTAAAGATTTGTTGGGGGTTGTGTTTTGTTTGGAAACTTTGCAATTAGAAGAAGAAAAAATAAGAATTAAGAACCAGTATTTAATTCAACCTGGATATTTTAAAAAGCAATTTAGAGGATGTGATGGACTGTTTCTTTATTCATTAAATAAATTTTATTTATTCTCAGTTAATTGTTGGGTTTGTTTTGCTCTGTATCTTGGTTCCAGACTATGTATGTGAGATAGGTAAATTCTTGTTTTCAGTGGTTTTCTTTCAGCTCAGGTATTTTTTGGATACACTGCCAGTTTAAAATAGCAATCTTAAAGACCTATGTTACTTTAATAAAACAATTGTTAGAGCTTGTACACACTTGTATTCATGACGAGAGAGCAGAATGGGTTATACCCATGTATGAAGACAGGTCATATATTTATGGTGTTTTTTTTTAAGATTTTATTTATTTATTTGACAGAGAGAGAGACACAGCGAGAGAGGGAACACAAGCAGGGGGAGTGAGAGAGGGAAAGCAGGCTTCCCACGGAGCAGGGAGCCCGAAGCGGGGCTCGATCCCAGCACCCTGGGATCATGACTGAGCTGAAGGCAGATACTTAACGACTGAGCCACCCAGGCACCCTATTTATGGTTTTATACGCACTTTGAAATTGTTTTCATCCATAGGTAGCAAAAAGAGGTAGCTTTAGTGATGCCTAAGCAGAGAGCAGAGGTGAGCCAAATTCAGTCCAAAAACAGCACTATGCTTTTACTATAAGATGGCAAAATTTAAGTAACTGAGCCTCAGTTGTTGAATCCTACACTTCTATTAACCACAACACAAATACATTCTATCTGGTTCATATCTAACAAATTTTAGATCTTCATTACTATAAAGGCCACCTCATTAACTAAGAAACTGGCTGTATTGGATGTTAAAAAAGATAGCCCAATCCTCTTCACATCTGCAAATACCAAAAGTTGGAAGTCAATATAATCACTTTTTTGTAATGAGGTTAATGATGTTATAGTACATATTGTTCAGTTAAGTGGTTTTTAACACTGACATCCTACTAGAATCACCTGGGGAAATTTTTAAACTATGTCCAAGCCTCATCTTGGAGCAGTTAAACTAATTCTTGAGCTGAGGGCTCCAGACCTGGTATTTTTTTACAAGACTCCTAATGATCCTAGTGACTCTAATGAGCAGACAGGGTTGAGAACCACTGGCTTGAATGGTCTTTCGCATCTTGATAGCCCTGTTCATTTGTATATGGTTTTCAAGACTTCTGACCCTGGGGTTTGGGTATTCAGCCTCCGGCTAGCACCTAGGAAGAGCTCAGATATAATAACTAGTCAAACTGAAAACCTGCCCAGGGGAGTCTTCTTTTATCATTTAATGTCCCCTCTTAAGAGTTCTTATGGCATAGGTTACTGGTACTACACTGTTGAAGCATTCAGCTATGCTTTGTTTAGGACTGCTTATTGATTAGTACATGTGTGTTCTTCTTGGCTGCATACCCAAGGACAGGGGTGCTGTTAAGCAAGCCTGTGTGTGGGTAGCTGCTTGATAATATTTGTTGATTTTTTTAAAGATTTTATTTATTTATTTGAAAGAGAGAACACACGCAGGGGGAGCAGGAGAAGCAGGCTCCCCGCTGAGCAGGGAGCCCAACGCGGGGCTCAATCCCAGGACCCTGGGATCATGACCTGAGCCGAAGGCAGACACCCAACTGACTGAGCCACCCAGGCGCCCCTGTTGATTTTTTTAAAAAGGGAGCCCAGGTAAAAGAATATTTTTGAATTTCAATATGCCCTGCTGTCAAACTAGAAAGGACACAGATTTTTCAAATGTGGACAGTATAGAGTACTGTAGAGTTGCAACTCTTTAGTTTTTGGTATATGTATGATAATACATGAATCTTAACTTCAAAAAGATTTTGCACCTATGCTATCCAAGCTCTTAATCCATAAAACATAATGGATTTCCCACTGTACAGTTTTTGGAGTTTTATCAAAGACTGGATTTTTTTAAAAGATTGTATTTATTTATTTGACAGAGAGAGACACAGCGAGAGAGGGAACACAAGCAGGGGGAGTGCGGGAGGGAGAAGCAGGCTTCCCGCCGAGCAGGGAGCCGGATGCGGGGCTCCATCCCAGGACCCTGGGGTCATGACCTGAGCCTAAGGCAGACGCTTACCTGAGCCACCCAGGCACCCTTATCAAAGACTGGATTTGATCACTGAGACCCATTTACTTTTCCCTCAAATGTCTTCCAGGAAAACATAGTACATCAAGTGGGATGGATAGCTTAGGGATTTGGTAAGAGCTAAATTGCTTCCAGAGATTTCAAAAACACAGGACAGGCAGCTATAGGCAAAATATTTAAAGGACAGATTCCCATTCTTTTTGGAGAATGGGGATGGGGAAGAAGAGACACAGGATGAGGATCCTATCTTTTTAATTAAATTGTTCGATTTCACTAAGAAACTACTGTTAATCAAAAAAGACATATTTATTGAGTTTATTCTACCTATCCCTCTATACTAAAAGCCATAGAGATAAAAATGAAAAGCACAGTTCTCTTTTACAAGGTATTTACAGTCTAGAGAGTGGGATATGAACCCTACTGGGAAAAGGAGTCCATCTTAATACATTTTTGAGAATTGTCCTAATTAATACATTTTTAGTACTGATTTTATTCATTCTCAAACTCTACAAATTTACTGGGATTATTAATGAAGCTTTATGAGTCTAAACTACTGTGCCCAAATAGTAAGAAAGGCAGATGCCCAGAGCCTTGCCGTTAGTTCAAGTACACACTGCAATGTGGAGTGTGGCCAGAAAGAGAACCTGGCATCGTCTCTTCCAGAGCTGTGTAGTTTAAACTATAGTGTCTTCTAAGAGCCTAAACATTTTACCCTCTAATTTGCAGTGAGGAAGCAAAGCCCTGAGCCCTCCTCAGCTTCTTATTAATGGATATCAGAAGGGAAGGGAAATTCAGCATTGGTTTCTCAAAGTTTTCTAGAGATACACTTGCGATTTTGTAAGTTTAAGTTTATGCCCTGGGGAAGACACTTTCATTCCTTACAAACCAAATGGATTTTGATAATTAGGGATAACTAAGAAAGTAAAATTTCTACGGAGACTTTCTATAGAAATAAATATAAATTGCCAATAGGTGGCTGCCTCTGATGTTAGGCGTTGGAATCCGTAAGTTTGGGGAATGTCACTATTGTTTCTGTTGACTAGTGAAAAATGTCAAATGCACACACAACTCAGAGTCTTGTTTTTTCTAGTTATTATTTCTAATTACTATTTCTAATAATGCACGCAGAGCTGTTGACCACCAAGTCACTCTTTACATTAAAGGTTTGGTTTATTCATCCAATGGTTAAGCAAATTTATAAAAATAATTCAAACCAATACCATGCATACTATTTTGCTCTAATCTTGATTAGTCTTGATGGTGGTGATGCCCTTTTTGCTAGCTTGTATTGATTAAAAGGAAATCACTTACAAAAGCAACATTTTTTAAGTTCTCAGTGCTAGTTACATTTATATATATATTAACATATATATATTCCTATATAGGAATAAATATATTTATTTGGGTACTTGTAAGGAATTAGTAGTAATTGGCTTAAATAAAATATTGAGGAATTGTATATCTAGTTACTTAAAAGCTAAATGTTATTTCAACTACTTTAACCTTTAAAAAAAACATGAAAAATGTATCTATATTTCCAAGTTCACAGAGAAAGCTTTCAAATTAATTATTTGTATTCTCATCAGCTTGTCTTTTTTTTTTTTAAACGAAGTATTACAAAAGGGCACATTTGCCAATCAGTGCAATTAGATTTCAACGTTCCATATCTTCACTCAGAGAAGCACTCAAATCATCGTCCCCAAAGAGGCCTTTATTGCCATCACGAAACTAGCAGGGCACTTGGCATGAAGAACAAACCCACATTTTTATTTATATATTACAAAATCTATATTTTATAATGTATACATTTAAAAATACAGAGCACTCACGCCCTGTACTCTAGCAAAAAAAAACTATGACTACTTCATGCATACACACACAATGCACTAAGCATAAATGCATTTACACGACGGGTAGGTAGCTGTTTTAAGCATACACAAGTAATGGATATTGTCAACTTCACCCGAACAAGTCAAACTTACAAAGTTTAAGAAAGTTATTATCTCTCTGAGGACTAAAACTGCAGTATAGCCTAATCCTATTTTTTTCTTAAGATTGTTTTCCCTCAAAGTCGTCCCAAAAAAGGGGGAAGGGGCATTATTTTCACAGCAATCAAAACCATTCACAAGATCCATTAATGTAATCTACAAAATACCGATAAGGAGGAAGAGAAAGGCAATAAAATCGTGTCCGTAAGACCGGTGACGCGAATAAAAGTAACCTGAAAGTTTGCTATTTTATTCTAAGACTGCATCCTTGGCCACCTACTGGGGAAAGGGCCACGGCTCCGGAGCTCGATTACTGGGCATCTCCCCCTGGCAGGGCCGCGCGCCCTAAATGGCCATCTGAAAGGGCTCTGGCTGGAAGCCGAAGAGCCTCTGGCCGTAGGGCTCGCTCTCACCCGGTAGCTTCGCGCCCGCAAACGGAAGGTAGTGGTCGCGGCCAAAGTGCTCACAGTGGAGACTGACCCAGTCCCGCTCCGAGCCGAATCGCTCGGCCTCGGCCAGGATACGGGTCAGCGCCATGATGTAGCTCAGTGCCATCTGCAGGGTCTCATACTTGGACAGCTTTTTATCCTGGCCCCACTGGGGCACCACCCTGCGCAGGCGATCGAACGCCGTGTTGAGACCCTGCATGCGACGGCGCTCGCGTGCGTTGGCCGCCAAGCGCCTGCGCGCCGCGCTCTCCAGCCTTCCAGCCCCGGCGCACGCACCCGCGCACTCGGCGCCGCCTGCGCACGGGGCCGCGGCGCGCGCTGCCGCCGCCGCGTTGCTGGGCTTGCAGGACTTCATCCCCCGCCGGAAGGAGGGAGGCGCTGAGCTCACTCGCCCGCTTAGGCACCTGCGCGCGAGCCGGTCTATCGAGCCGCTCCCCAACGTGGCTCTTCTGAGCGAGTAAGTCATACACAAAGCAACTCGTGTGGAATCAGAGTTTACAGTGGGGAGTGGGGGACCCCGCCTTCCGTCCTACTGGATAACCAGATTGATGTCTCTTCACTGGCTCAAATTTAGGGGAAACTGAGGTGCTGAAGAGAAAGTCATTTTCCCAACGTGAGGTTGGAAAAGAGAAGGGAACCTTCTTGCTGCAGAATTTGGTGTGGCTGGTTTGGGGAAGGTCTTTCAAGTCCTCTGGGAAAGCCCGAGACTTCTTTTTCAGGAAGACGAGATCTTTCCAGATGCTCAGATAGAGAAGGAGCGCTTTTTCCGCAGTAGCTGTCGGAGAGTGCTGGATGAATCTTTGAAGGAGGAGAATTTATAGCAGAGGGCTGAGGGAGGGAACAGGTGGTGGCAGGTGGGCGGGCGTCCCTCGGCTTCCATCTCAGCACCTTCCTACCCTGGGAACTGCAGGCGGGGGGAAGGGGAACGACGCACAGCAAAATCCTGACATTACAGCCTTCGTCTGTTGAAGTTTCTCCAAAGCTATGTCCAACAGTAACACACCATCTGGAGTGGCCTGGCTGTCCCCAAAAGAATAACAGGGTGGGGGGTGGGGAAAGAGCTTGGTCCATCTTTTCCCGTATCAACGGGCAGCTTACATATCAAAAACTTAACCAAAGTTTTACAGTTATTAGAAATTATTTGTGTGAACATGTTGGTCTTGGAATTATGAGATATATTAGAAGTTTAAGATGATTTAGCTTTGTCAAGATGAATGACAATTTTGGTTAATGCCGATCTAGTATATTGATGTTTTTATT
Organism: Callorhinus ursinus; assembly: GCF_003265705.2. Classification (NCBI taxonomy): domain Eukaryota; kingdom Metazoa; phylum Chordata; class Mammalia; order Carnivora; family Otariidae; genus Callorhinus; species Callorhinus ursinus. The sequence goes on along the minus strand of NW_027397093.1, from coordinate 16,510,035 downwards.
TTAGCTATTAAATAAGTTGGGACAAATTAGTAGGTCTTAATATTGCAGACCTGGAATTTTACTGTGCAAATAATTTGGCTGTTTTCTGCAGAATAACTTATTGTAACATATCAAAAGATATTACTGGTATATCAAAAAAATATTCTAGTTATATAGTTGGATTGCATGAGTTTGGATACTTAGGCAAATTAACTCAGAATTTATACTCCATTTCCCCTGAAAGAGGCTCATAAATGTTTTGGGGACATATATTGAGATGATAATTATTTAATCTGACATTTAAATCTAATAAAACTAATCATAATGCACATATATGTGCAAAATGGAAACATCTAAGTAATTTGTGAGATTTTTAAAAACAATTTCTAATGGAAGATTTATCCCCATCTCATAAAGCTATAAATATTTCATACTCTGTGGATGTTTTAGTTGTATCAGCTGTCCTCAGGAACAATAACAAAGCATGATTTCCACTATTGATAATGATCTGATTTATACAGAGAACCCATTAACTTGATTCTCTCATCACGACTTTTTTCTAGTTCTTAAGGAAGAGTAAAGTGGCAAAGAAACCAGATCCAAATAGATTCAAGCCAGGATCATTTCTGGATTCTTCAGGAACACCATGTTCTTTCTCCTTTTGAAGTATGGATTGTGTCAGCATTATTCTCAGATATTTTTGTTAAATTCAATTTTCAACAACCTCTCACAAAGCAGGAGTCTTTTTACTGTAACTTTCTTCCCCCACCTTTGCCTCAGACTGAAACCCCATTGTGAATGCCCTGACTCCCAAGTCCAGTCTTCCCATAAATAGTTGATTAATCCCCAGCTGAAGCAATGACAGTGAAATGAAGTTGAGTAACTTGAAGACAATAGGATGCAATTGAACATTAATGATCTCCAGCATGACAGATGTTGAACACAGACTTTTACACGGAGCCACTCAGCTCTGTTACTCTGAGTCCTAATAGTCTTGGTCAGGAATGGTAGTCCTGTGACAGGAAAGACTATGTTATTTCATCATCAAAATGTCAAATATACTTTTTGAATTTTTATGGAAATCTGCCCTATTAATCCTATTCTTTCTCATGTTCACTTATCTCATCCCTTTCCCCAAAGGAGCCTTCTCTGTGATACTCTTTGGAATGTTCCCTCACAAAACATACTGTGCACTTGTTCGGGGCACTACTGATCAAAGTGCTAATAAGATGCATGATTTTGCAGGCCATATATTCATCTTTGGAGAGATTATAGCCTGTGCACCAAGAGAAGAAAAGCACAACTTAAAGAGAAAAAGGAGGGGCGCCTGGGTGGCTTAGTTGGTTGGGCGACAGCCTTTGGCTCAGGTCATGATCCCAGGGTCCTGGGATCGGGCCCCGCCCGCATTGGGCTCCCTGCTCAGTGAGTCTGCTTCTCCCTCTGCCTCTCTCCCCTGCTTGTGCTCTCCTGCTCTCTCTCTGTCAAATAAATAAATAAAATCTTAAAAAAAGAGAACAAGAAAAAGGAAAAATAGCAGTATGCATACAGCACATAAGAACATAAACTAGTGGATATCTATGACATGGAAATTGATCCAGGATAGAGAATATTGCTATAATAAAGGGCCTTAGGAGTATATAGTGTGTACAGTAAGACATTTCCCAAATGCATTCTGGAGGACAATTTATTAGTACTATGAAGAGGCTATTGGGGAAAAGGATTTCATTGTCAAGTAAGTTTGGGAAGCATATTTACTGTCTCCTGCTTGGATAGACACAAAGCAAAATTGGTATAGTAAAGTTTCTGAGAAGTTCTAAGGTAAAGAAACCTACTGACTCTAGCATTTCCTAGACCTTTTTGAATACAGAATGCTTTTTTCCTAGAGAAGCCTGTTCACAGAGTTCCTTGGAATACACTTTTTCAAACCTGCTCTAGTACCTCCCATTTATTTTATAGAGGAGAAGGTGAGATATATAAACTAAACACTATGCTCAGAGGTATTGAGCTACTTAATGACTATATTAAAATTTCCTGTGTCCTTTGATTTTAGAGATTTTGAAATTATAAAAGCACTTAATACAAGCCACTCAGTTTACAGTGGGGCAACAGATCCACCAGTGACTTCCCGAAGTCAGACAAGTCACTAGTAAAGGTTTCAGGAATAAAATTAGAAATTTTGTGCTTAAAGGACAGTGTTATTTATTTTATAACCCTGATGTCTAGCACAGTGCCTAGACAATGAAGGGTAATACATGACACGAACTGAATGGCTAGAAAAATAAATTAGGTAAATGAGAGATAGATGCTACAGAATGAGTGCATTCCTAGTGAATAACCCATGTAAATGATTTGCATTCCCTCACCTTGTAAAGAACACACACATTAGCTCCACATTTTGAATGCAAAATTAATTCTTTCTTACCAAAAAATATAGCCATTTGAGCCAGGAGAACATGCATGTCAGAAACTCCCACAATGTTTCTGTACTGAGGGTATGATCCTACCAGGTGAACTGGTAGTTACTGTATATCTCAGGGTTGGCCAGAAATCAAAACTGGCAGATAGAGATGGGGGAGAGGGAGAAGTAGAAGGAGCTTACACCTGTAGGAGTAGAAAAATAGGAGCAATATTATTTTAGAGGAAAGATGACAAGGATGCAGGAGTTCCTGTCCCAGGCCCCAGAAGTGATCACTTATCTACAGAAAGTATGGGCTCACCACAGTGCCCCAGGTGATTCTCCAGCCCCCATCACTTCACACACTGCTTGAGAATTCTGGCTTGACAGTCTGATTTAGTTTCTCATCACCATGAGCCAGACTGATTTGCATGGTTTGGACTCTGCATTTACTCTTCTCCATAGTGGATCTTAGCCTTCTCTTAGCATCTGGGTTAAGCACCATCTTTGGAGTCAGTTTTGAGTCCTGTATCTCCTGTCAGCTAGCTTTGTGCTCTTGCACAAATCACTTCTATTTTTCTATCTGCAAAGTGGAATCATAATACCTACCTCACAGGGCAGTAGAGAGCATTAAATGAGACTATAGCTGTAAAGGACCCTGCCTGGTCCCTAAGGAAGTCACTCTTTAAATGACAGCTAATACTACATGTTGTGAGTAGTTTTTACAAATGATAATGAAAATGAACTTAATGAAACATTGTTTGAATCTTTTATACATAAAGCTACAGTTAGTCATGATGAGAATCCCAGCTGTGCAACCTTAGGCAAGTTACTTAACTTCTCTATACCTCTTAACTTAATCTGTTAAAAAGAGGGTTAATGGGGCACCTGGGTGGCTCAGTTGTTAAGCGTCTGCCTTCGGCTCAGGTCATGATCCCAGGGTCCTGGGATCGAGACCCGCATCAGGCTCCCTGCTCCGTGGGAAGCCTGCTTTCCCCCTCCCACTCCCCCTGCTCGTGTTTCCTCTCTCACTGTCTCTCTCTGTCAAATAAATAAATAAAATGTTAAAAAAAAAAAAGAGGGTTAATAATAGAACCAATCTTATTGATTTGGTATGAGATTAGATAGTTACTCTTTGTAAGCACTTAGCTCTGTGTTTGGCATACAATTAAATGCAGTATAGGTGCTTGTTTGGGTAAGTAAAATGACCTGTGGCAGTTGTTCAAGATGTAGATTAGCTACCCCTCCTTTCTGCTCATTTTTGCTTTATTTTCCTGCTCTTCCATACAGGGAGCAGTAACAGAGAGAAGAGTAAATGAAGAGGAGTTCCCTTTCCCTTTTGCTGCTCAGGGCCTTACTGGGTAATAAATTTAGGGATTGCATTATAGTTTGAGGTTCAGTTTTATAGTTATAAACACATATTTTAAAGCGTTAATTTTCAGGGGATGCTCTGTTTTTCCAGTGACTGGAATATTTGCATTCACCATCCAGGGCCTTCCCTTCCTGGTACTGAGGTTTTTGAGAAGACAAATCAGTTACGGTTTCTTTTCATGAGTTTAGAAGCAGAACAAAGGGAATCAATCTGAGGGATGTGCTGCACTGTTCTATGGTAAATTTGGACCAGAAACTGTTTTTCAGAATGCCTTTCCCTGTGTCATTCTGGATTTGAGGTGGGCAAAAGGAAGTTATCTGCTTCTTTGGGAAGCAGAAGTGAAGCCACCATGCCCTGAACATCATTTGCAGGTTAGAGGCCATGAAAGACAGACACAGGGGTGCAGGTGGATTCCAGTTTGTTCTTGAACTTTCTCATTGTGTATCTACTTCTCCCTCCTGACTGCCAGCTCTGCTGACAGCACCTCCCCAACCCAGTCTTATTGCAGCCGCTGGAAGTACATGCCTCCCAGACCCCCCTACAAGCTCCTCCTCACTCACCCAAGCCAGGGCTGCTTAGTGACTATGCCCTGATGCTTCAACAACCCCTTCTGGACCCTTATGTTCTTAGCTCCTTCCCCTATTGTGTAAGTCCTCATCCTTAGAATACATTCCTGCTTCCATAGTCCGTACGGTGGCCCTGTTTCCCTGGCTGAACCCTGACTGGTACAAGGAATCTTTTCTCCAGGCAACAGCAAAATCACAGGACCCATCCCTGCCTCCCAGCGAAGACTCTCTACAAGGGTGCCTCCTTGTCTGTGTGTCCACCGATAGTTACTGTTTCCATCTGTTCAGCCCTGTGCCAGACAACATCAGGGATGACGGCCTTTAAGCCTAATGGAATTCACAATCCAGTTATGGAGATAAGACCCAACACCCATCAAAAAACTAACCCTGAGTCATAAACCAGGGTTATATTCCCCAAACAGCACACAAGATAGTCCATTAGAGTATGTGAAAAGATTAGAAATTCTGCTGATGTTTATCTCATTTTACAAATTTCTATCTTGGGGTATAATTATAGCATACAAAATATAAAAACATATTTTTGTATATGAGTATATAGGGCTGGTGACCCCACCCCTCTGACATCATCTCTTACTGCTGCCCCCTCAAAAGGCTGCTTCTCCTCCACTTCGCATGCTTCCCCCCACTTTGGTGCTCCTTCCTGGTTGCTTCCTTAGCCTCAAATGCAGTTTCCCCAGATCCTCCCTGGCTGGCTTGGTTGTGTCATTCAGCTCCTGTTCTATCCAATGCTTTATGTCCTTAGCTGTTTGTTTGACAAAGGAATTCAGGGGTTTCCTCTATACTATTCCTAGCTGTATCTCCAGTACCTAGAATTGTGTCTAGCACATAACAGAGGCTCAAGAAATACTGGCTGAAGGAAAAAAAGGGAGGAGGAAAAGGTAGATGAAGGGACCCCACACACAAAGGGAGTGTAGACACTGTTCCCCTAGGAACACAGCTCTTTTTCTTCCTCCTCATACAGACTCTTCTGAGGGAAATTGTGCCCTCCAAAAGCGGTGGCAACAGACCTGCTGCTTTTGTTTCTGCTCTGAAATTGTGGTATTTGCTGTTTTGCAGGGAGCAGGTGGCTTACTTCCCCAAAGGGTGGCTCTCATTACAATCCAGGTTTCAGGCAGTACCTGAGTCAGCTCAGAGTCAAAGCCCAGAAGCCTACTGGCCCAGGCCAGCCGCTGATACCCGCTCCCTGCCCCAGGGGGAAGTGGTTTTCTCTCGAATTTAGTTGGTGTTGCTTTTTGTTTCCTTGTGCAATTTCACCAGCTTGGCTGAACAAGTTTTTCTAATGTGTGAAGACTTGGGTCTTTTAATTCTGTGTTCTTTTTCCTCCTCACCATCATGTTCGATTCTTACTTCCCTATTTGTGCCCCAGCCTCCTACTGACCTTCACTGAGCAGGGAGCAAGAAGATGTCATGCCTAGCTGATCAGATATCTGTACCAGTCAGATTCCTGGCTGTCTCTAAGTGGGATCCAACACTGGTAGCCATAGGAGTATATGTGCTTTTCTATTCCTTTGGCAGCCATGTACCAATTTGTTTCATTGTTTCAAACTTTTCACTCATTTATTCAAATATTAAGTGAACTTATGTGCCGGGTACTAGAAATAGAACTGACCACACTGCAAAAATCTCTACCCTCGTGGATATTTAAAACTAGTATTGTTGGTATCTTCTTATGAATTTATTTCCTGTTTCTCCAAATACGTTATAAGGTTTTTCTTGAAGATTTTATTTATTTGACAGAGAGAGAGACAGCAAGAGAGGGAACACAAGCAGGGGAAGCAGGAGAGGGAGAAGCAGGTTTCCCACTGAGCAGGGAGCCCAGGACCCTGAGATCATGACCTGAGCCAAAGGCAGACGCTTAATGACTGAGCCACCCAGGCACCCTTAGGTTATAAGTCATTTGAGGGAAGGGGCAAATTTCAGATACCTGGGTCTTGCTAGAGTGTTCGATAAATATGTATTTGCTACTTGGTTTACTGAAGTTTTTACTCAGGCTGACCTTAAGCTAAAGAAACCAATATCATCACCATAAATAAAGTAATGCCTTCAGGAAATGCCAAATGCTTACCAGGTGTTAATTCCTATCTTCACAATACCCTTTTAGGGGGTGTTATAATCTTCATTTTGTGGCCATGCCTCCATGCCCTCTGATGGTGTGCAGGATACAGGTAAGTCATCTCAGATGGAAACCAAAAGTTTACTGAAATACTTGATAACTTTAGGCCAAGAAATACCCCTAGAACACAGGTTTTCTGCAGAAGCCCATTATGAGAACCTCTTACCAATTCAGTCTCCCCAGTGTCCCCAGACTCAAGTGTGTCAGAGAAATTCCAGAGTGCTGACTCTAGCCCCCAGTACCCCCTTTCTTTCATGCCTAACTTTACCCAGAAGATCAGCTTTATTGGTTTCCCAAAGAGTATTCTGAAACTGTTACCCTTCAACAAAGAAAAAGAAATTCTGGCTTAAACAAAGCTATAAAGGCTTTTTACTACAGGACTTTTCAGACCTTTTACTATGATCATGGTCCTCAGGATGAGATATACAGAGTTTCCCAAATTATGTGGTCATGGAAAACTCTTCATCTCAGAGGATATCCAGAGAGCAGTATCCACACACAAAAAATTTGGAAAATGCAAGCTGAATTCATAATCTTACATTTAGGGGCACCTGGGTGGCTCAGTTGGTTAAGCGACTGCCTTCGGCTCAGGTCATGATCCTGGAGTCCCGGGATCGAGTCCCACATCGGGCTCCCTGCTCAGCAGGGAGTCTGCTTCTCCCTCTGACCCTCTTCCCTCTCATGCTCTCTATCTCCCATTCTCTCTCTCTCAGGTAAATAAATAAAATCTTTAAAAAAAAAATAATCTTACATTTAAGGAAAAGGCCATCTTAAAACATTTTAGTGTCTGATTTTTAAAAAAAATATCTATATATCTTGGGGTGCCTGGGTGGCTCAGTCGGTTAAGCATCTGCCTTCAGCTCAGGTCATGATCTCAGGGTCCTAGGATGCAGCCCCGAGTAGTTGAGTAGTCGAGTAGTCGGGCTCCCTGCTCGGTGGTGAGTCTGCTTCTCCCTCTCCCTTTGCCCCTCCCTGCACTTGTGTGCTCATGTGCTCTCTCCTTCTCATTCAGAAGAATAAAAATCTTTTAAAAATCTGTATATCTTTACACTCAAAAGTCTAACTTGCAGTTTTGAAATTAATGAACTAATTCCTTCTCCACTATATTCTGGTCATTCTTTTGAATCCTGAAGATTTCTCTTATAGTTACTAGGGAGTATGCAAATTCTCTGGCAATGCCAATGGTTAGATGGATGTGCTGGGAGAAGTATGTTGAGGCTGGGAAAATTTTCAGGGCAAAAAACAAGCTGTCAAAGAGGATGATCAGAGGTTCACTGCTCAGCCGGGTCGGAATTTGACTGTATACGAAGGGACCCAGGAAAGGAAGGAAGTGCCAGTAGAGAGAAGGGCATTGGTGGCAGGGTCAGATTCAAACTGTCCTAACCCACAGTTTATTGCCCAAAGCCTGCTGGTAGACCTGTGCCTGCAAATAACCTGCCTCTATTATTTTAGTGCTTCCAATTATTATCCAGTTAACCCACTAAAAAAAGTTAAGAGAGACAGAAGCAGACACTGTATGCCTCCTGATGGACAGACACAGCACCTAGTATATCTACTAAAAAATTGAACCTGAATGTTATGAGGCCTCTATATCTAACAAGCCATTTGCATGACAATTAGAAGACAGAGGAACATGTTAAGAGATACCGTGGGGAGGCAGTCAGCAAGATCCAGAATTGGAAAATCTCAATAGGACAATTACTGGTTTGTCAACAAATGTACTGCCAAAAAAAAAGAAAAATCAAAGCGGGAACCTATGGAATTATAATAAGAGACTAGAACCATATCAACCATATGCAATGTGCGGATCTTGTTTGGATCCTGATTCAAATAAACCAATTTTACAAATATTTATGAGGCAATGGGGGAAATTTGAACACTGATTGCTTATTTAATAATAAGGAATTAATAATAATTTATTATTAGCAAGTTCTTTTAGATGTAATAGATACCATGGTTACATTGTTTAAGTCCTTATATTTTAGAGATACATACTGAAATACAAATGAAATTATATAATATGTGGAATTTGCTTCGAAATCTATGACAGAGAGAAATAGGTAGAAGTGTAAGTAAAACAAGATTGCCTATGACTTAATAATTATTGAAGCGTGGTGATAGGCATATTGTGGTTCATTATACTATTCTTCCTGTCTGAAATTCTGCAAAATACAAACTTAAAAAAAGGGGGGGTAGTGCCACAAGTTGATCACACCCTATGAGCTCATGAAATTAGAAAGAAATTAGTAGAAAATTTCCATTTTAGGGTTATATTGGGTGAATATTTGGAAATAGGGACAGAACAGGAGTACTACGTATCTTTAGGTGCTAATGGTCAGCATCAGTACTTTGGGGTCAAGGAGGTGACCCTCTTTGTACTTCAAACCACAGAGTCTGCTTCTGGATTCCCAGAAGTTAATCCAACCCTTTTCTGGCTTTACCCATGACTTGCCTGGAGATGCACCTAGCTGCCTGGTCTGTTCCCAATCCCTTTATCTACCATGTGGGGAGGAAAGGGATGGTGGGAGACAGAGAGACAAATGGAACACTTGAGTCGTCAAGGGGGGAGCTCCTTAAGAGGGCTCTAACTGCTAATTCATGACATTGAAACATGAAAACTCCAGGAAGCGTGGAGGAAGTTTTGGTGAATCATGTGGTCTATGGGAAGCTAAAACAGTAACACTGATATTCTCAGTGGCTCCTACAGAAGTGAGGATGGATTGTGCCAAGGGTAACCATCTGGGAGGAGCCTAATCATGGCCATGGGGAGAGGATGAACTCCACGGCCAGAAAAGAGGAGAAATTGAACTGGCCCTCACAGGGACTTGTGTCTTTAGCTGTGCTACGGAGTTAACCAACCCTTGGTGATATCGTGTGGAAAGTCTCCCTATTTGAGGGAGCTGGGAGAGAAACTTTGATCTCTTGCTCTGGGATATTACCTAGCTTCAAAGTTGTCATTCATAAAAGGACCCAAACTCATATTTGGGTCCTCAGGGGAAGCTCTTTGGAGAAGATGGGGCTAGGGCGTTCCCAGTCTGAATCAACAGCCAAACATGGTTTAGAAGGATAGATCCTATGGAAGAAGCCATTTCTAATAATAACTGTAGGAAACCCATGGCATGCTTCACTGGATGATTGGCATAGCTGAGACTGTCCCAGTTAATCACTGAAGGTAATATTGTAGTTCCTAAAGAATAAAATGGGGGCACCTGGCTGGCTCAAGCGGAAGAGCATGCATGGGGATTCAGCTGAAGCTGCAGATAAAGGGGAAGAGTAACCAGGCGTCTCAGGAAAGCTGCAGTTTGGGCTGTAGCACAGTTCTCTGACCACCCCCGCACTGTTCATCTGGGAGAACTGGCCCTTCTTCCCCTGTCCTCTTCCCCCAGCCGCACCCAGAAGCAGGGCTCCTCGCCCCTGTTCCTTTGGTGTCCATTTCTATGAAACTGTCTCTGATAGGGGGAGGGAAAGCTTGGGGTACGGATGGCCAGGCAGGCCCACCTCCAGCAGAGTTTTGGCCCTGAAGAAAGCAACCCCATCCCCAGCTACACAAAAGTTTTCTCCCTTGAGTCATCACTTGATCCTGATTACCCAGCTCTCTTGGGGGAGTGATGGACCTGAGATCTACGACAGAAGCTGTTGCCAGACTACTGCTGGGTTCCCTGGAGTTCTGGTTCTGATAGGACCAGAGACCGGCATGAAGTGCTCCTAACACAAGAACCCATTCATTACAGGGTAAATCAAAATATGTGCCTGGATCTTCATCTCTTCATTGAAAAACAAGAGAGGCTAGTGAGTCCAAACAAGGGAGAAATGAGCAACTTAAAGACTCCCCATACAACTTTAAGACTATGAACTTCCATTGTAAAAATGTTAACATTCAAGATTTTTAAGTCAGCACTACTCACTTGGTTCCTGCCTATTTATTTAACATGTCTATCTTACTCATATTTAGCTGGAATTTTCATTATTATCTTTATTGTCATTTTTAGTACCTGAGATTTATTAGATTTTAGTACCTGAGATTTATTAGAAGTGAACTAATGTACCAGGTACCATACTAAACCCTTGCAACATATTATTTCATTCTCTCAGCACCCCAGCGAGATGGGTACTACTATTGTCCCCATTTTACAGATGAAGAAAATGAGGCCCAGAGGGGTTAGAAACTTGTATATATACAAGTTATATAAGAATATAGTGTCTTAACCACTATAAAATCTGTGTCAGTCCAAAGAATACTGGTCTGCTTAACATGGTGTCCGAACATTGAACATAATGATCCAGTATTGCCACACGCAGAGGAACCCACATGTCTCTCTCAGGCTGGAGACGATGTGGTAGGCTTTGGGGGCTTACATGTATTGCATTTGTGGTCAAACCTCCAGGCCTTGGATAAATAGTGGCTAACCCCACCATTACTGTAGTCTGGCTTAGCCTGACACCAGGCTCCAACCCTAGCCTCTAGTAAACAAACTCTAATTCAATTTATCGATGGGCTGCGAAGACATCAGTCCATTGGAACAACTCTGGGAGGCTGCTCTGAGCTCTGCCCTTCCCATTAGGGGCTGTAAGTTTGTGCAAACAACCATAAAATTAAACCCACCCAGGGAGGGACATTGATTTCCAATTGGCATAGTTCGCCAGATGCTGTTTGGTCTAAGAACTGCTTGACCTCTACTAGTGACGCCACCTGCCCTTGGCTTTACAGGGTGTGTTCCCAGCAGGGAAGGCCTCTCCACTAATGCCTGCCACTGGAACTTGGGCTGAAGGCGTGGTGGGTTCCCCATATGTTGCAGGGAAGAGGCCAGCCACACCCAGGTTTGGATTCACCCTCTTATCCAACCCTGGGACTAAAGCTGCCCCAGGAGATTACAGACGCTCCCACCCCCAACTAATTAAATAGGTGGCCTCCTGCTGCTAAAAGGGAATGAGGGCGGAAAGACAGAGGATGCCTGATTTAACTACGACCTGGGTAAGTAGCTCAGTTGCCCGGACCCAGAAATCACCGATGCGTGACTAAACGGTCTCTAATGGGTTAGGGGGGTTCCTATGCCTGAGACCTGGAGTTCTGTTTATTCTCAGGCTGCTTTGTAGTTTTCAAATCTTATAGTCCAAAACGTTTATTACAGAAGCTTTACACGTTATTAAAAATAAAATTATTCATGGGTGTCTCTTACAGTTGTTATTACACACCGATCCTTGCGTTAAAGCATTGGAATAAAAGTGACTATTCAAAGACACTATTTTTTCTCCTGTGACAACCTGAAGATGATTCTACTGCTTCATACACACCCACACTTGTGCGTGCACACACATGTACACAAAGAGCAGGTTTCTGGATTCAAAGCTAAGTGTCTGCCTAAATTACTAGTGCTACATCTAAATGTCCATGCAATTATGTTTATTTAGAAACTAAAATCATGGCTTAGATTAAGGAAAGAAACCTTTTAAAAGTTTTTCAGGAGTTCAGCGTACCAGTGAGTTATTAGTTGCTCCGTTTTCCATTCTGTTTTTGCTACAAATCACTTAAAAGCAAAGAGGACCTGAGAGGCAAAGAGGAAGACAGTTGTAATAATAGGAAATTGGACTAAATTAAAATGATACTAAGTCACAGCACAACTTGGCCTCTTTGCCACCAACTTTTGACATTCTAATTAGGGTAAATGGTTATGCAAATCTAGTCTGCCACTCATGTCCCCCCTAGCCAGAGTGCCTGTGATTGTTTAAGTGAGGACTGTTGATGGCATAATTAAAGCTCTCCTAAAAATTAATTGGGAATTGGAGGACAACCTCCAAAGATGCCCTAATTTGTGGTCAGCCCGGCACAGCTGTTCTTTTGTCCTACCCACCACCAGGACGCCTCGAATTTCCCCATCAAGTATAATAGGGTGTGACAGTCGAGGTGTTCTCAAGCTTCGGTCCACAAGATGGAGTGGAAGACAGACCAACAGGAGTCTGCAGCACCCAGGGTCACCTCCTGGGCAGGTTCAGCTGAGGAAACAGGGTTTCAGATGAATCCAGACGAGGAGCACAAAACACCTGGGTTTGGGGGCGTATGTGAAACAAAATTGGTCATGAGTTGATAAATGTCAAAGCTGCATAATGAATACGGGGTGGAGGGGACTGGAAGGAGTAATTATAGTATTTCTTTGCTTTTGTGCACTTTTGAAATTTTCCATAAAACAAAAAATTTGATGCATACACTACTGTTAAATTAATTAAACGGAGGCCACAAGACTGAGATGGTTCTAATGCCTTAGCCCCCTATATAAGCAAACCAAGACCTAAGCCTGTAAATATCTCGAGGTTAAGAAACCAAAACCTAAGGAAAACCAATCATAAACAGCCAACTAGGCTTTCGGAAATAATGCAGCTGCTTAAGCTATAGCCAGTCAAATAATTTACTTGCTCTGCTTCCAAGTCTTTTCTGTAAAAGTGTGGCCCGTAGCTCCTGTTGGTGGAGCATTTCTAACCACTTCTGGTTTGGCACTGCCAGATTGGAATTTATTTTTGCTCAAACTCTTAAAATTTTAATATGCCTCAGTTTATCCTTTAAAACAACCAAAAAGTAACTACCATCATGAGGAGGAAGCTCTTAGTAAACAAAATCAACTTAATGGTTCTGCTCTTAAAGGAGAAGAGTCAGAGTAACTAATCCTAAAAGTGAGTATGCTATTCTAGTACATCTTTTTTCTTTAAGATTTTATTTATTTATTGAGAGAGAGTGGGGGGGAGGGGCAAAGGGAGAGGGAAAGAGAGAATGTCAGGCAGACTCCGGCTAAGCAAGGAGCCCAACTCGGGGCTTGATCTCACGACCCTGAGATCATGACCTGAGCCACCACCCAGGTGCCCCTGTTCTGGTACTTAACACACCCAACACATCCCCACATCCAGCCCTGACTCTTCCTAGTTTTGCCCTAGCTGGGAACGAAGAGCAAGGACTGAGGAAAGACTAGGAGAGAATTGGGGCCAGGTGAGAGACAGACGAGGGGAAACTGACTGAGTGAGTATCATGAGTGAAATCCCCAGGAGAGCCTGGGAGGCACAGTAGGTTGAGCTCCACCTCAGGCTCCACGCCCTGCTTAAGATTCTCTCTCTGCCTCTTCCCCCACACTCTCTTTAAAAAAAAAAAGAAAGAAAGAAAGTGAGATCCCCAGATAATCTCCAGAGGAGAACTGAGAGTTGATTATGAATTAATTCTATGTCATAAAAAAACAATACAATCCCATTTGACTTAAGAAGAAAAATAACTTGGGGCACCTCGGTTGAGCATCTGACTTGGTTTCGGCTCAGGTCATGATCTCAGGGTCGTGGGCTCTGCGCTTATCTGGAAGTCTGCTTGGGATTCTTTCTCTCCCTCTGCCGGCCCTCCCACCACTGTCTGTCTGTCTCTCTCTCAGAAGAGATAAATCTTTTAAAAAAGAAAAAAAAAGAAAAAGAAGTAAACTTTAAAAATAAAAAGTACCTGATAGTCAAGGGTAAATTCTCTCATGATTAACAAGCCTGCCTTGGCTTCCATGAGTTAAGATGCAATGGGAGAAGCAGTTGATTGCTTCAGTCCTAAAGGTGAAGATTTCTGAAAGACAAGGAGCCCCTTGGCTGCAGGAATTATAGTACACGATAGCTGCAGACTTTGGAGCTCACCCATCATCCCCCATACAAAATGATGCTTTTTTCTTTATGTTTTAGAAGTATCCATGTTTGGGGTGACAGAATTAATGAGCTAGCAGAAAGCTGCCCCAGCCAGTGTTTCCTAGCTTTGTTAGGAAAACTGGAGAGAACCAGTGTGGGCTAATTAATTGGTCTTCAGGTAGTAACTAAATCATAGGTGTCTTGGGTACCCTGGGAAGTCGGAGTCTCCCCTTTCCTGAGAATCAATCAGTGCAAGATTGATGAAGGGCTGCTAAGGTCAGGCTTAGAAACACAAAACCATCTGCCAACTCTCTAGGGTTTGTACCTGCAGTAGAGCAATTTTAGAAGAACAGGTGTTCACTTTTAACTTACCTCTTCTTTTCTTTTATGCTGAAATCATGATTTTAGCTAGAAAGAGCCTCCAGTTGGTTGATGAAATCCACAAACTGTCTACTGTAACTTAAAATAACCTGGCCCAAAGGTATTGTGATAACCTCAACTGCCTCTTGCACAAAGTAATAAACCACTCAACTTTGACAGAAGCTGCTCTGGCCTCTCCAGAAGCATTTGAGAGCATCAGGAAACAGTGACTTCAAGGTCTGCTATAGACTGAATATTTGTGTCTCCCCAAAATTTATATGTTGAAACTTAATCTCCAATATGATAGTATTTGGAGATGAGGACTTTGGGAGATAATTAAGCCATGAGGATAGAGCCCTCATGAATGGGATTAGTGCCTTTATAAAAGAGACTGTAAAGAGCTCCCTTGCTCCTACCATGTGAGGACGCAGTAAGAGGACACCATGAGAAGACTGCCATCTATGAACCAGGAAGACAGATGTCTTCTTAGCAGACATCAAATCTGCCAGCACCTTCATCTTGGACTCCAGAACTATGAGAAATAAATGTTTGCTGTTTGTAAACCACCTAGTCTATGGCATTTTTATTACAGCAGCCAAAAAAAAAAAAAAACCAGTGCTAAGCCAAGGAGCACTGCGTCGCTCTGTAAGTGTGGTACAAATCCAATCTGGCCCATCCACTTTGCAGAGTATGCTTGAGAGGCCTGATTTCCTTAAAAGCTGACACTTAAATGTTTCTGGTTCTTGGAAAGTATCTTCTGGTTCAGTAGGCTAAGAACATTTTCAAAAGTCTTTGATGATGATCTATAAGCACATCCATAGGTTAGTTGATGATAGTCCAATGAGTTGGTTTTCCTCTATATAAAAAAAAAATTTTTTTAAGATTCAGGATTTACACCAAGTTTCCTTCCTTTAAATGAAGGTATTCCTTGTTCCTGCTAACCATTTATGTTCTAATTTCCCCAAGAATATGGGAAATTTTCCCGAACACCCATGTGGTAGATAGTTTGTATTTTTCCAAAGATGGCTGTAGCCAAATATATCCCATCTCATAGGCTCTTATTATAATGTGACATTAACAATCCTCCATCAAGGGGTGGGATTTGTGTTCCTGCCCCATGAGCCTGAGCATACCTTTGTAAATTCCTCAGCCAGTATAATGTAGCAGGAGTAAAACCATGTGACTAATATGGTCATAAAAGGTAATACAGCTTCCACTTGACTCTCTCAGGGCCTGGGGGACCAAGCTGGTGTGGAGGAAGCCCAGCTATCCCTGAGGAGGGGAAAGGTAGACAGACTAGTGAGGATCAGAGGTGGGATGAAAACTTATTATTCAGAACTCCTACAAATCAATAAGCAAAATGCCCAATAGAAAAATGAGTAATGAATTTGAAAAGATGTTTCACAATAAAAGGAAGTAGAAATTGCTAATAAACTAAAATATGTTCAACTTCACTAATAAACTAGATATGGAAATTAAAGCCTCAATGAGATATTGTAACCCTCCTACCAGCCAGACTGGCAAAAAATGTTAAAAATCTCACCATACTAGGGGTCGGTGAGGATGTGACACAATGGGAACTGTTGTATGGGAGGGAGGATTGTCTTTAAATTGGTACAACTGCTCTGGAAGCCAGTTAGGTGGTATCTACGAAAGCTGAAGTTATGCATAAGCCATGACCCAGCAAGCCTGCCACTGGGTACATACCATAGAGAAAATTTTGCATGTGTGCACTGTAACACATAAAGAAGAATTCATGGCAAAAATTTTTGGCAAAACCTAAAGCAAGAAACAACTAAATACATAAGTTGTGGTATGTTCTTTTAATGGAATGCTATACAAGACAAATGAACAAATTATGGCTGCACACAAAAATATATATGATTCTCACAAACATTATGGAGCAAAGAAGCAAGATACAAAAGAACACATACAGAATGATTTCATTTGTAAAGTTTGAAAATAAACTATTTTGGAAGAACACATACACAGATACTAAAATTATAAAGAAAAGCAAGGGAGGGGCACCTGGGTGGCTCAATCAGTTAAGAGTCTGCCTTCAGCTCAGGTCATGATCTCAGGGTCCTGGGATCGAGCCCCACATCGGACTCCTGCTCAGTGGAGGAGTCTGTTTCTCCCTCTCTCTCTGCTGCTACCCCTGCTTGTGCTCTCTCTCTCTCTTTCTCACTCTGTCAAATAAATAAACAAAATCTTAAAAAAAAAAAAGAGCAAGAGAGTGGTTATCCTAAAAATCAAATAGTGGTTACCTCTAAGAGAAGGGAGGGTCTTATAATCAGGAAAGGGAACATGAGGACCTTCTGAGATGCTGGCAGTGTTCTATTTATTGATCTGGGGTGGTTTCATGGATATTTACTATAAATTATTTGTTAAACTGTACATATGTTTTCTATATTTATGTTGTATTTTCCAATAAAAAATAAAAAAAATTTTTAGAGCTAGGTCTTGTGTTCTTATTATTCAATTCCAGTACAATTAACATATAGTGTTATAGTAGTTTCAGGTGTATAATATAATGATTCACCAATTCTATACATTACTAAGTGTTCATCATGATGAGTATACTCTTAATCCTTCGCCTATTTCACCCATCCCCCACCCACCTCCTCTCTGGTGGCCATCAGTTTGTTCTCTGTGGTTAAGAGTCTATTTTTTGGGTTGTCTTTTTTTTTCCTTGTTCACTTGTTTTGTTTCTTAAATTCTACATAGAATGAAATCATATGGTATTTGTCTTTCTTTGACTGACTTATTTCACTTAGAATTATACCCTCTAGATCCGTCCATGTTGTTGCAAATGGCAGGATTTCATTCTTTTATTGAGTGATATTTCAGTGTGTGTGTGTGTGTACATCTCCTTTACCCATTCATCTATCAATGGACACATGGGTTGCTAAAAATGTGAAAAATTTTAAAGCCCAGAAATAGAACACAGAATCTACAGACAATTTTACTATATGACAGAAGAGGAATTTCTGTTCAGTGGGATAAACTGTTCAGTTCAGGATGGATGGATGGATGGATTATTTAGTAAATGTTACTGGCACAACTGGCAGTCAGCCAAAATAAAATAAAATATCTCTGTGTACAAAAATAAATGTCAGATGTATTTTTAAAAACTGAATGGAAAAATTAAAATATTAAAAAACCTTGGAAGAAAATTTAGGAGACAATATATACCACCTATAGTGTAGGGAAGATTTTTCTAACCAAAAATGGAAACTCAGAAGCTATAAAAGAAGCAATACATATTTGACTACATAAATACTTTAAAAATTGTTTCATGAGGGGTGCCTGGGCAGCTCAGTCCAGTTAAGCATCTGCCTTCAGCTCAGGTCATGATTCTGGAGTCCTGGGATCGAGTCCCACATCAGGCTCCCTGCTCACTGAGGAGTCTGCTTCTCCCTCTCCCTCTGCCCCTCCTCCTGATCCTTCTCTCTCTCTCTCAAATAAATAAAATCCTTTAAAAAATTGTTTGATAAAAGTCAGACAAAATATTGGGGAAAATATTTCCATACCTATGACAGGT
Organism: Callorhinus ursinus; assembly: GCF_003265705.2. Taxonomy (NCBI): domain Eukaryota; kingdom Metazoa; phylum Chordata; class Mammalia; order Carnivora; family Otariidae; genus Callorhinus; species Callorhinus ursinus. The sequence goes on along the minus strand of NW_027397093.1, from coordinate 16,492,053 downwards.
AAAAGTCATAATATACAAAGTGTTTTTACAAACTGATAACAAAATGCAATTGAAAATAGGCAAAATATATGAATAGAGAGTTTAGAGAAGAGAAAGTACAAATGGCAAGTAAATATATCAAAAGATGCTTAACTTCCCTAATCAGGTAAATGCAAATTAAGTAACAATGAGCTATCACTGATCAGATTAGCAAAATTCTGCCAATGAGCTTGTGGTAAAAAGGATGCAGTGTTAGTGGCAATGTGAACCGCTACAGCCTTTTTTTGGAAAGCTATCTGACAATGTCTACTAAAATGAAAAATACACACATTCTTCAAACCAGAATTGCCTCTCTCAACCTACCCTCTGGAAACAAAGGTACCAGAACATTAAAAAATAAAATAAATTTGCTCTCTGTAATACAGCTTGTAATGGTAAAAATCTGGAAATAAAGTAAAAGGTCTTCAATAGGAGATTGAGAGGACTGATCAAATAAATTGTGGAACAGCTATTACGTGGAAAATTGTTCAACCATTAGAAAGAATAAGCTGGAAGATGAGCTAAAAGATCTAAAGCAGTTGACTGTTCCATGAAAAAAAGAAAGATGCAGAGGGGTATAAGACACTATTATTTTAAAACAAACATACAAAACCAAAATTATATATGTGTGTGTATATAAGCTGATGGATTATATGATCATGGAGAAAAGTATGGAAGAATATACCAGGTTATCAATAACAATTTCCTGTGATGGGGAATGGGGAAGGAGGAGTACTAGTTGGAGAAGCAAGGAGTGACAGTTGAAGAGAAAAGGAAGAAAATTCATGTAGGAGTGCTGACAGTACTGACTCCATCTTTGGCCCTCTCTTGGTCTCCCTCTGGTGCACAGATGGCACCACTTTAGATAACTACCCTTTGACCTTACCACCAAGCCTCTCACTCCATAAAAGCTGGGGATTAAGGTCCAGATAGTAGCAGAGAATAGGGACAGAGAATAGTTTCAGAGTGCCCTCAATCATCCATCTGCCCCCTCTATTGCCCCGTCACTAAGTTATCCTGAATAAAACTCTGTGTCAATGATGTGGAGGGTCTTGCTTCATTTTTCAGTATTAAAATGACTTCTCAGTCTGAAAGATACATTATTGACCCTCCTCCACCTTCTAACAACTCAGTATTTATCAGATAGAACATTGAACAAGTACATGAGTACAAAACTAAGCACTCAGTAAAAGCCCTGAGATAAGAAGGAGGTAAGTCACTACAAATGGGTGACATATGCCTAATGTAGGGCACACAGACACCGATGGGACCCAGGGTTCAGAATCCAAGCAAGGGAAGGAGAGTATCCATGTAATAAAGGTGGTAACCTGAAATGGGAGTCAGAGTCCAAGCAGGGACTTCCCTGCAGGATATGGGGTGGAGAGATAGGAGATGGTTACAAACAGGGGCACTGATCAAATAAATAAATATATTGAGGATAATGAAGGCAACTTTTCACTTGGTGAAAGGAGTTACAAATACGGAAAGGGCTGGTGATGTTGGATTAGAATTGGAGGTATTCGTTTGACTGCATGCTTTTCAACATATATAGATATAGAAATAAATATGTATGTATAAATATATATTCCTTAATCATTTCACAGTATGTATAAATCAAATCATCAAGCTATACACTTAAAATTTATACAATGATATATGTCAATTATTTTTCAGTAAAACTGGGGGGGGACATTTATTCCCTAACTCTGTCCACTGAGAGAGGCAGAAGCAGCAATACCCAGTAGACCTAACAACTAGATCCTGGCTTCTAAATGTAATTTTGCACTTGATGGAATCAAGACTCCTTGGAGAAATGGCTGATTCCAAATCTGGGGCATAGAATGTACAAAATGAACTGGAATGTCTTACTGTGCCAAAAAGCAAGGAAGTGCTCAAAGAATGATATGGACAAAAGCCAGCTTGAATGGGCTCTCTCTGGCCAAATTCGGGATAATTTGAGCATCAAAGCAAATACCAACAGTAATTATAGTCCATCGTATAATATAGAAAACCAGGAACCCATAAAAATATTAAAAAATGAATGAATATGTTGAAAGTTTGTTGAGAAACAGAATATTTAAATGGTTTTAAAGTATTCCGCCACAAGATGCTTATTAATTACAAAGGGGGAAAGAGTAACTATACAGTGAAGAAATCTAGCAGACACCACCTTAATCACATAATCAGAGTGACGGTCATCAGTCTTAAGGCTGATCAAAATCATGTGCCACCCAATAGGATTGCAACAAGGACACAGTGTCACCTCTGCAATATTGCTGCCATAGATGCCCATCCTGAATCTAACCACAAAAAGACCTCACACAAACCCAAACTGAGGGACATTCCACACAAAAACTAGACTACACTCCTCAAAAGTGTCAATGTCATGAATGTCAAGGAAAGACTGAACTGAAGAGACTTGAAAAATTGATGGAACATGTGATTTAGGACTGGATCCTTTCTGCTATAAAGGGCATATTGTTATAAAGGACTGTTGTTGAAATGTGAATCAGGTCTGAAGATGAATGAGTAGTAATGTATCCAAGTTAGCTTCCAGATTTTGATGATTTTATTGTATGTATTTAAGAAAACATCCTTGTTGGGGAGCCTGGATGGCTCAGTCGGTTAAGTGACTTCGGCTCAGGTCAAGATCTCAGGGTTCTGGGATCAAGCCCCACAGGGGCTCCGCACTCAGTGGGAGTCTGCTTATCCCTCTCCCTCTGCCCCTCCCCCCTCCTCGTGCTCTCTCTGTCTCTCTCAAATAAATAAAGTCTTTAAAAAAAAAAAAGAAAATGTCCTTGTTCTCAGGAAATACATACCAAAGTATTTGGGATAATGGAGTATCAGATTAGCAAATTAATTCTTGAATAGTTCATGGTGGGAACATTTTTCTTTTTTTTTTTAAGATTTTATTTATTTATTTGACAGAGAGAGGGAGAAGCACAAGCAGACAGAGCGGTAGACAGAGGCAGAAGGAGAAGCAGACCCCCGCTGAGCAGGGGGGCTGATGAGGGACTCAATCCCAGGACCCTGGGATCACGCCCGGAGCCAAAGGCAGACGCCCAACCGACTGAGCCATCAAGGCTCCCCAGGGGGGAACATTTTTCTGCTATACTACAAACTTTTCTGTAAGTTTATTTTGACAGGAAAAAGGATAATGCCAAAGAGAGGGAAAAATAACAAACACAGGCCCCTGATTTAGTTCAATTCCAAATTCCACTAAATTAGAATAAAGGTATTTTTTTTAATATTTTGTTGAGGGGCGCCTGGGTGGCTCAGTCGGTTAAGCGGCTGCCTACGGCTCAGGTCATGATCCCAGGGTCCTGGGATGGAGTCCTGCCTCGGGCTCCCTGCTCCGCGAGTGGTCTCCTTCTCCCTCTGCTGCTCTCCCTGCTCATTCTCTCTCTCACTCCCTCTCTCTCAAATAAATAAATAAAATCTTTAAAAAATATCTTTTGTTGTCATAACATAAATATAATATAAAACTTGCCATTTACCCCATTTTTTCTTTTTTAAAGAATGTTTATTTTGCACACTTCTTTGGCACTTTCTCATTTAATCCATTTTAGTTGTACAACTCAGTGGCATTGAATTCATTCACAATGTTGTGTAACTGTTATGGACTGAATGTTTGTGTTCCCTCCAAATTCATAGGTTGAAGTCATAATCAGCAACATGATGGTATTTGGGGTAGAAAGTAATTAGGATTAGATTAAGTCTTGAAGCTGGGGCCCTCGTGATGAGATTAACACCCTTATAAGAAGAAGGGAGATCTCTGTCTCCATGTGCATGCATGGAAGAAAGGCACATTGAGCACACAGCAAGAAGGTAGCTGTCCACAAGCCAGGAAGAGAATTCTCATCAGGAACCAAATCTGCCAAAACCTTGATCTTGGAATTCCCAGCCTCCAGAACTGGAAGAAATAAACCTCTGTTCTTGAGGCTGCCCATTCTATGATATCTTGTTATAGCAGCCCCAGATGATTAGGACAGCAACCCTTTACTACTACTTTTTTCCCAAACTCTCTCATCACCCTGAAACAGAAACTGTCACCGTTAAATAATAACTCTCCATTCTCCCCTTCCCCTGGCTCCTGGTAACCTAACCTACTTTCTGTCACTATGAATGTTCCTATTCTAGATAGTTCATATAAGTAGAGTGACACAGTATTTGTCCTTTTGTATCTGGCTGATTTCCCTTAACATAATATTTTCAAGGTCCACCCATGCTGTAGCACATATCAGAACTTAATTCCTTTCCTATGACTGAATGACATTGCATTTTCTGTATATGCCAATTTGCTTTGTCCATTCATCTGCTGATGCACAATTGGGTTGTTTCCACCTTTTGGTTAGGGTGAACAGTACTGCTATGAGCATTGCTATACAGGTATGCACTGAGTCACTGTTTTCAGTTCTTAGGGGTACTTACCTAGGAATCAAATTACTGGGTCATATGGGAAAGATACTTTTTTTAAAGGCATAGTTCACGAGGATCAAGAGAATAGTGAGGAGTAACAACAATACAAATTTAGAAGCTAAAAATGAACAAGTGGTTATCAACTTAAATGAACTGAGGGTCAGATTCTACACTGGCAGTAGGGAAAGAAAAGAACCGTGACTGGATCCTCAGAAGGCTCAGGAATCAGCAGCACTAAGTACCCCTGAAATTTGAAGGTGGGAGTGCTGTAAATAAGATAAGGTGAGGGTGCTGAAAGAACAAGACTGGTTGAAAGGTGCTTCAGCAATGGTTATAGAGAGGGGCCCGGGTGGCTCAGTAGGTTAAGCGTCGGACTCTTGGTTTTGGCTCAGGTCATGATCTCAGGGTCCTGAGACCTGGCCCCGTGACGGGTTGCTTGCTGCATGTGCGGCCTGATTAAGATTCTTTCTTTCTACATGTATCATATGATTTCACTGATATGAGGAATTCTTAGTCTCAGGAAACAAACTGAGGGTTGCTGGAGTGGTGGGGGGGTGGAAGGGATAGGGTGGCTGGGTGATAGACATTGGGGAGGGTATGTGCTATGGCGAGCGCTGTGAATTGTGCAAGACTGATGAATCACAGACCTGTACCCCTGAAACCAATAATACATTATATGTTTAAAAAATATATATATATATAGTAGGAAGGGAAAAATGAAGCGGGGGGAAATCGGAGGGGGAGAAGAACCATGAGAGACTGGACTCTGAGAAACAAACTAAGGGTTCTAGAGGGGAGGGGGTGGGGGGAGGGGTTAGCCTGCTGATAGGTATTAAAGAGGGCACGTATTGAATGGAGCACTGGGTGTTATACACAAACAATGAATCATGGATCACTACGTCAAAATTAATTAATTAATTAATTAAAAAAAAGATTCTCTTTCTCTCTCTCTCTCTGCCTCTCCCCCACCTCAAGGATGCGCACACTCCCAATCTCAAAAAAAAAAAAAAAAAGTGGTTATAAAATATCCAATTGGGGGCGCCTGGGTGGCTCAGTTGGTTAAGCATCTGCCTTCGGCTCAGGTCATGATCCCGGGGTCCTGGGATCGAGCCCCGCATCGGGCTCCCTGCTCCGAGGGAGGCCTGCTTCGCCCTCTCCCACTCCCCCTGCTTGTTTTCCCTCTCTCATTGTGTCTCTCTCTGTCAAATAAATAAATAAAATCTTTTTTAAAAAAATAAAAAAAGCAGGGGAGCCTGGGTGGCTCAGTCGGTTAAGTACCTGCCTTCGGCTCAGGTCATGGTCCCAGGGTCCTGGGATCGAGTCCCACATCAGGCTCCCTGGTCAGTGGGAAGCCTGCTTCTCCCTCTCCCACTCCCCCTGCTTGTGTTCCCTCTCTCGCTGTGACTCTCTCTGTCAAATAAATAAATAAAATCTTTAAAATATATATATATCCAATTGGGCCACCATAGAGTAGCTGGTATCAGACTTAATTTAAAAAAGCAGGGGTGTGGGGCACCTGGGTGGCTCAGTTGTTAAGCATCTGCCTTCGGCTCAGGTCATGATCCCAGGGTCCTGGGATCAAACCCTGCATTGGGCTCCCTGCTCCACAGGAAGCCTGCTTCTCCCTCTCCCACTCCCCCTGCTATGTTCCCTCTCTCATTGTGTCTCTCTCTGTCAAATAAATAAATAAAATCTTTTTTAAAAAAATTGAAAAAGCAGGGGAGCCTGGGTGGCTCAGTCGGTTAAGTACCTGCCTTCGGCTCAGGTCATGGTCCCAGGATCCTGGGATCGAGTCCCGCATCGGGCTCCCTGTTCTGCGGGGAGCCTGCTTCTCCCTCTGCCTGCCGCTCCCCCTGCTTGTGAGCATCCTCTCTTTCTCTCTTGAATAAATAAATAATCTTTTAAAAAAAATGAGAGTTTTTTTTTTTTTTTACTGAGAAAGGGAATGAGGGAATCTTCTGTGTGATGGAAATATTTTATGTCATGATCTAGATGGTAGATACACATTATATACATATGTTAAAATACATGTGATAATAATAAAATAAGAAATAAAATAAAAAACATGTAATATGGATGTGCCCAATTTCACACACTGGGCAGTTCCCTCTCCCCACTCTGGGAAAACTTGGTGATTTTTTTCTTTGGAGAATATAAAACAGAAGATCTCTGTACTCAGGGACACCAAACACAGATGAGGGAGGGATGCCATACCAAAACCTGGGGAATTAAGTAAACCTATGCATGCCAAATGCTGGTTCACCCCAACTCCAGGTTCTATGTACTCTGAACTGAAAACATACCTTCATGTCTCATTAGCCAGAGTTGTGTCACATGCTCAATCCTAATCTAATTAACAGACTAGGGAATGTGCAGGACGAGGGGTGGGGGGGCGTCCAAGAAATCAGGACAACCTGATGGTGTCATCAGCATCCTCATTATCATACTACCATACAGACTTGTCTGTATTACCTATTGGGCCAAAATTACACAAGTATCCTGTAGCCATTACTCCGAGCACCTTCTCCAAACTGTCAGAATTCTAGATGAGCTCATGGAGCAGCCACTGCAGGGACCAGGGCTTCCAGCCACCTCCACAGTACTGCTGCCTTTGTTCAGGATCCAAATTCCCAGGAGATCATTTTGGATTTGGCTGAGCCTGAGTAGCATGCCCACAGCCTGATTTGCAGGGAGCAGTAGCATCTGGCCACTTTGGCTTCCTCGGTGAAAATTGGACACTACCTTCTTGACCACTCACGATGACAATTTCCCATCCAAGGAGGATGGTGTTCGGATGCTGCTTTACAGCAAAAAGTCATGAAATGTATGTTATCAATCTTGAGGTAAAAATTTAAAACCATTTCCCCTTATTTAGCTATCCTTAAGTTTTCCTGATGCCCCCTTGACTGAACAGTCTCATTTCTTTTTCTGCTTCAATAGCACAAGGCTGTGAATCTGCTTACTGCGATTTAATACACAGGGTGTTCCTGGTCTCCAAGAGTTCACAACCTCCCCCCACTCACCTGGTGTTCTCTGGCACAAAGGACTGGTGTGTAATTTTGACCCTCTCTGCCGTAAGTCCCATCCCGTCAACCAGTGGTCTCTGTTTAGCAAAGACTCAGTATAGCAGTTTGCATGTGTGCAAAACAGAAGATTGAACAGTCTTCCCCTTTAACAGAATCTCACTAGAGTACTATACGCTTTTTTGATAGGAGGATCAATTCCTGCTGGAAAAGATTACATATTTATTTGCAGTGAATGAGTAGCATTACCAAGCCAACCCCCTGATATTGCATAAAACAAAGTTTGTTTTAGATCCCCTAAAACTCAGTGTTTCTTATTCTTGCAGGTCTCAGCGGCCCAACCTGTTTTGCATATGGTTGCATGTTTAATTAGCGGTCCTTCTGTAAGTGTCTGCAATTAGCATGGTGATGATTAATAAAATAACTCCTTTAAAGCTCCATTTAGCTAGCAGAACTGCACAATCAGGTATAATTAATTCATCATTAATAAATCATGGCTGATTAATCTGTTTATTACCAACACATTACTGAACAGCTCCCACCTGAGCACAGCTAATTTTTCTATGTTGAACAGAACTGGAAGCTAATAAGGCCGCCACCACCACCACAACAGCTCCTCCAAAACTGCACAGAGCAGCAAGTATATTGGTATGGTCAGGGAGATGTTGAAGCCATGTACATTTGCAAGTGATGTGATTGAGCTGCATAGACAGTTACCGCTTTGCAGGGAAGAAAGCAGTGACTACGTCTGGAAGCCTGAACACCAGTGGTTCTCAAACTTCAGTATGCAGCGGAATCACCTGGAGGGCCTGTTAAAAACCAGAGCCTCTGATTCGGTAGGTCTGGGAAGGGGGCTGGGAGAATTTGCTTTTCTAACAAGCTCCCAGGTGATGCAGATGCTGCTTGTCCAGGAAACCACACTTGGAGAACACAGTTCTACACTTTCTCATACACAGGGGATGACTCACAATGGCCACAGTTCCCAAGTCCTTTCTATAGATTTTAATAGTTTAAAACAACAACAAGAATAGCTTTCCATATTATTTATCTGTCCTTGTGCTTACATGCTATCTATTCAACTGGATTGACAATGTAAGAATTACTTTCTTCTATTTCTCTCTGTTCCCCACAAAACCTAACAACTACTTTCTAGATGAAGAAATTTGTCGACAAAATGTGGACATGCTTTGCGTATTCATCTCTGAATCTTTGCTCGTGCCCCCGTCTTTCTAAGCCCTGCTCTTCAATACTCCTCTGGCTGTGCCATAGCACTCAGTGTCTGTACCATATGTAGGTCCTAATCACAGACCAGCACAAGTGCTCATTATCTTGTCATGAAAGGATGAGCCTGGTCTCCCCAGTTAGAGTCCCCAGGGAGCTCTGTAAGCTCCCTCTCTAATCTCCTTTGCAGCTTGCGCCCCCACCCCCCTGCTCTCCACCCCGCCAGCTTCTAGCACAGTGTCTTATACACAGGAGACAGCAAATTGCTTTTTACCAACCATGTCAGATTGCTGCACAGCAGATCTGACCCACAGGCTGCAAAATCAGATCCCTGCTGGGCACCTAACTTGCAGAAAATACATAAGGAGCAATAGCAAGGGGGATTTCCACCCTGAAGAACTTGGAAAGAGGCAAATAATCTACCCTCTGAGAGTTAAACCATAAAAAATATATATATATGATAAGGTGTGCCTGGGTGGCTCAGATGGTTAAGTGTCTGGCTTCGGCTCAGGTCATGATCTCCGGATCCTGGGATCAAGCCCTAGATTGAGCCCCAGATTGAGCCCTGCATGGAGCCCTGCATCAGCTCACTGCTCAGCAGGGAATCTGCTTCTCCCTCTCCCTCTGCCTCTCCCCCACACCCCCCCCCCGCTCATGCTCTCTCTCTCAAAGAAATAAGTAAAATCTTTAAAAAAATATATATATAAAGTAAAAAATTTAAAAGCAAATCAGAGAAGGAAAAAACAAAGTCAACTTACAGCAACCAGGGTGATTGATTTTGCCCCCTGCCCCTACCTCGAGGGTATTGGGCCGTGTCTGACAACATTAAAGGAATGGAATAGCTTGACTATAGTCTGATCTGATCAAAGTGAAAAGACAGGGCTGGTCAGCAATGGACACCCTGGTAAAGGTTGCTCAGGGAGACAAGCATCAGCAAGGCCCAGCCAAGTTTGATCTAGAAGAGAGCTCCTATAAAAAAAAATTTGTAAGACAGGGAAATAGATACATTAACTGGACATTCAAAAATATTAAGTAACTTTCTAATTTTTTAAATCCTGTAATGGTTTTCTATTGCCGTGTGACCATCACCACAAATTTAATGGTGTAAAACAACACACATCTGGGGAGCCTGGGTGGCTCAGTGGTTAAGCGTCTGCCTTCGGCTACAGTCATGATCTCGGGGTCCTGGAATCCAGCCTCGCACAGGGCTTCCCTGCTCAGCAGAGAGCTTGCTTCTCTCTTTCCCTCTGCCTCTCCCCCAGCTTGTGCGCTTCCCCCACCCCCGCCTCTCTCTGTCAAATAAATAAAACCTTTTTTTTTAAGATTTTATTTATTTATTTGAGAGAGAGAATGAGAGAGAGAGAGCATGAGAGGGGGGATGGTCAGAGGGAGAAGCAGACTCCCTGCTCAGCAAGGAACCTGATGTGGGACTCGATCCTGGAACTCCAGGATCATGACCTGAGCCGAAGGCAGTCACTCAACCAACTGAGCCACCTAGGCACCCCAAATAAATAAAATCTTAAGCATGTGCGCGCACACACACACACATGCGCACGCACACGCACGCACACACACATACACATTTGTCCTATCACTGGTTCTGTGGGTCAGGAGTCCAGGCATGGTTCAGCTGGATCCTCTGCGAGGCTGAAATCAAGGTGTTAGGTAGGGCTGGGTTCTCTGAACTGGGCGGAAAGGTCTGCTTCCAAGCCACTCAGGTTGTTGGCAGAATTCAGTGCCTTGCTGTTTTAGGACTCAGAGCCTCCCTCTGGTCCTGGCTGTTGGCTAGAGGCTGCCTTCAACTTCCAGAGGCTTCCCCAACATGGTACTTTGTTTCCTCTGAGTGAGCAAGAGAGAGTTTCCAGCAAGACTGGCGCGACAGTCTTATGTAAGTAGCACAGTCGTGGAATCATGTACATGTAATCACATATATCCCAATGGGATATATCTTTGTCATACTTCCTTGGTTAGAGGCAAGTCACACTCAAAGGGAAGTGATTATAGAAAGGCATAAACGCAAGGAGACAGGAATTATGGGGTCACATTTAAAGTCTGCGTACCATAGATGTGATACTGGTATTAAAGTAACTTTGTTTTTTTTTTTAATTGAAGTATAGTTGACATGGTTACTTTCTTTAAGAACCCTTGTATTTTAGGGCTAAATCCTGAAATATTTGCCAGTGAAAGTATATGATGTCTGTCAATGGGTTTGCTTCAAAGGAATGGGTTTGCTTCATGATAATCCAGAGGGGGAGAAGTAGGTGGAGGCATAAATAATTGGCCATGAGTGAGAAATTGTTGAACCTGGATGATACATTCATCAGAGCTCATTACATATTCTCTATACCTCTGTATGTGTTTGAAATTTTCGGAATAAAATTAAAAAATGAATAAAGAGACAGTATGTGTATTAGTTATCTATTGCTACAAAACTACCTCACAACGTAGTCATTTAAAATAAACATTTATTATCTCGGTTTCTGTAGGTCAGGAATTTGGCACAGCTTAGGCTGGTGCCTCTGGTTCAGGGTCTCAGAGGGCGGAGTCAAGGTGTCAGCCGGACTACAGGCATCCGAGTCTTGACGGGCTAGAGGGTCTGCTTCCAAGGCCATTCATGGCTCTGTTGATCAGCCTCTCCTTAAGGCAGTTCACAAGGGGCAAGTGACTTCTCACAGAGCAAGTGACAAGAGAGAAAGACACACACACATCTACCAAAACATAAAATGCGGTTTTTTTTATAACTTAATCTTAGAAGTAACATACTGTCACTGCTGAATATTCTGTTGGTCACACAGACCAACCGTGGTGAAACGTGGGAGCCGACTACACAAGGGTCTGAGCAGCAGAAGATGGGATTGTTGAGAGCCAATTTTGAGGCAAGCTACCACACACAGTGCATAAGGCAAAAACTGAGTGCTGTCCAAGTTTTCCTTGAAAATCCTGTAAATAACCTATAAAGCATAGTAGAGTGATATCCCAGTGAACAAGCCCAATACTGCCAGGTTTTTCTCTAGTGCTGGAACACCTCACTGTTTTGTGGAGTACTAGATAAAGTTGTTGGCTTGAATTATGGACCATGGTTGTTCCAAAAATAAATGTATTTTTTAAATTTTTTTAAAGATTTTATTTATTTATTTGAGAGACAATGCTCAAGAGAAAGAGCACAAGCAGGGGGAGGGGCAGAAGGGAGGGAGAGAGAAGCAGACTCCCCGCTGAGCAGGGAGCCTGATGTGGGGCTCGATCCCAAGATCCTGGGATCATGACCTAAGCCAAAGGCAGACGCCCAACTGACTGAGCCACCCAGGTGCCCCTAAAAATAAATGTATTTAAAACTAAAATCGCATTTGGCCATGCCATGAGCATATATAGTTAAATTCAAGTAAATTAAATGCATTATGATGGGATTCTAATGCATTGTTAAAGTGGGGAAGCTTATGTCTTGGTGACATCTGCCATTTAGGTCCATTTTGCTGACTCTCCTCATTTCAGCTCCACAGTCATGAAGCCGCTTTCTGATTATAATTTATTTATTTATAATTATAATTTGGCTTCCCAAACAGATATGCAAATGGAGAGAAAATGCTCTAATCTAATCCATTCTGTGATTACACTTCTCATATAAAAAATTGGTATTCTGGCTCTATACATCAATCTCTATGCGCTAGTTAAATGTGAATGTACCCCTGAAAGATGGATTCGCTCTTGGTACATTTACATAATAGGCTTCTAAGCCTGCACCCCTGATCCCTTGGACTGTGATGAATTTACAGTCCACCCTACCCATTACCCAAGTAATGCCACCCTAGCGGGTACTGTCTGAGTGACCTAAAAATCTCCCCCAAGTGTGGCAGCTATATTTACCATATGCAGAACATATCCATGAGCTCCCCCACATTTCTCAGGTCCCTTGCTCTTAGATGGGGGTATATGACCAGTTGCAGCCAATAAGCTATGAGCAGAATTGACACCTATCACTTCTGAGGCAAACAGAGTGAGACTTCCATACACTCCTTCCTCCTGCCGCAGCACCCACAGAGGCCACATGTTGAAATAGCAGAAGGCACTATCAGCCTGGGCCCCTGCAGGACCATGGAACAGAACCCCTCCTGACTTGTACTAGACAAGTGATAGGAATGAAAATAAAAGTTTGTTATATTAGGCCTCTGTGATTTTGTAGGGAGGTATTTCCTACATTAAGATAACTCAGTCTGACTCTATGGCAGGTGATGCTGACTTTGATGGGAGCGCTTTTTTCAACCAATGGCAACATTATACTTGAGTGCTGGGATACATCTCTAACAATCTCCCTACACATTCCCCTATGCCCACTCTTAGTAAGATCAGGTAGGTAAGAGGTGGGCAGATGCCAAAGAAACGGGAAACCTGTACCCTGAAACCCGCCCTACTCATATCAGCAAAAAACTCACTCTGCATAGTATGCTAATTCTAGAAGCTCTTTGCTCCTGCTACCCACAGATGTCATTTCATTTCTTCTTATTTATCTATTTAGGTATGCCTCTCCCGCCCCCACCCCTGCTTCCTCGGCTGCTACTTCTGGAGCACTATGGCCCCTACAGCCACTCAACATTTGACCCGGTTGACCCAGTAAACACAGTAAGTATGATCAGTTGCCCTGGCTATTCTGACTCAACTGTTCATTTCTAAATGGACAATTTTTTAAAAGTCACTCACAAAAGTGAATATAGAGTTTAAAAATATAGGATGAAGGGGCACCTGGGTGGCTCAATCGGTTAAGCATCTGCCTTCAGCTCAGGTCTTAGGGTCCTGGGATCGAACCCCGAGTCGGACTTCCTGCTCAGTGGGGAGTCTGCTTCTCCCTCTCCTTCTGCCCCTCCCCAACCCCCACCCCGCTTATGCTCTCCCTCTCTCTATATCAAATAAATAAATAAAAATCTTCAAAAATATAGGATGAAAAGTCAACTCAGATGTTTGAAATAGCAACTTTCATGCAAAAAGAATTCAGAATCACCTCAGGGACTTGTATCCCAAAAATATCTATTAAGAACTTAGAAAGAAATTAAGAGTATGCTTATTGCGATGAGCCCTGAGTATATAGAATTGTTGAATCACTATATTGCACACCTGAAACTAATATAACACTATATATTAATTATACTGGAATTTTAAAAATAAATAATTTTTGAAAAGAACTTAGCATACATTGGGGAGATAAAATTCAGACCCTTACAACTATGCATTTATATAAAATCATTCATACAATTCAGTTCAAGGTGGAGAAAACTTTGTACTTTGTGAAAACCTTCCAGTGATTCTTACCCGTGGTGTAACCCACTGATAAGTTGGGAGAAGGGGTGAGCTATGTGGCAGGTCATTGGTTACTCATTAAGCTAAAGCCCTGAAGCCAGTGAATTGTTTACTTCATTGCAAATTAGGGGAAACACAAGATTACTGCTAGAATAAATTCACTGTCACATGCCTTAGCAAAAATAAAAATAGAAAGCGTGGTAGCAGTAAGGTGACAAAAATTGGGACACTACGGGAATTTCTAACTGATTAGCTTGCAGTTTTTGAGATGGCTGAGAATTGCCATCATTGAGATCACCTTAAACAAACACTGTTAATGACTTGAAAAAGTCCCCATCCCAAAGTCAATTATAGGTATTCAACATTACAGATTTAACTGAATTGAAAATATGTTAGAACCAATTTTATTAAGGTAAGAGAAGAATGCTTTTTAAGTTACACTCTAAAACTATACATCAAGATAAAGATATTATATTGCTTTTAGTGTTTAATTTTATCACCACAGTAATACATATACATTTTTTGAAATATCTGGGTTTTTGGGTTATTCTGTTATATGTCCTGATTTTTTAGTTATTGAACATGAGTGTGTTCCAATAAGGGAAATAATTTTTTAGGTACATTTAATGACTCCCAATCTTACCCCCACACACGCACACATATGAACAGTTGTCACCTTTCTATCTTCATGACCCATCTTAGTCCATATACATTCATATTGTCCATAGATATAAACATAACATTGCCAACATTTTGTAGTCCACTGTAATTCCCTTTCTTAGTATTGTGTCATGAGATACTTTCCAATATTTCCACATAGTTATTGCGTCTTTTTAATGGCTACAAAATAGTCTATCAGATACTCATACCTAAGTTTAAATGGTTTGATCTTACTCCTCATAAATGTACTCCTCATCTGTGATTGGTAGTCATAATCGAAGGTGACAACATCATTCTTTGTTACTGGTTACTTCTATGTCAAATACACTCACGGGCAGAGCCAAAACTCCATTAATTAATTAGTCAGGAAGCACGATGAAATTTCCATTAATATGTCTTCATTTTTCTATTTCTAACATGAGGATGAAGTGAACTGCTCTGCAAGTTTGGTAAAGGCAGCTGCTTACATTTCTTTTTGTGCAGAAAATACTTAGTCATTCAAAATCGCAGCATCGAACCACAACCACCTCTAGGCTGTCAGTGTGCCCTCTAGAACAACAGCAGTGCTGCCCCTAATGTCAACCCGTCCATCAGGACGCAGTGAAATCTCCAGCTCTCCTCCTCGGTGGGAACACTGAAAGGCTAAAGAAAACATAAAACAAGTCACGAGTTAATACTGTTCATCTTCACCCTTTCTAATTCACAGAACATAGTGAAAGACCTCTCTCTCTCTTCTTATAAGCTCCAGAACCCTCCCAGCTCAGTGGAAAGAATAAATTCCTTCCTCTGTCCGTAGCACTGCTCAGCCTGCCCTGTTCTCCTGAGGACCGAGGGACCACAAACGCAATTTGAGCCACAAAACACACTGCTCCACATCTCCTCTTCCTCAGTTATTTCCTCTGTCACTTCCCGTAATGTCCCAGACACACCCCGCCCATAGCTTCCTCCCCGCTTCTGTCTGGGAGTAAGTGAGGACCTGTGATAAGATAGAGGCATGGACTAGAAGTTTAAAAAGAGAAAGAGGGGTGATCTTGGCCCTCCTGAGAGAGCCCCATCTTTCCAGGTCTGAAGAGGACAAAGGGAGCTTGTTTACCCATTGTGCTTATCAAGCAACCGAACAGCCTCCACCTTCCTGGAGTTCGGGGCATAAGGGAAAAACTAGGCTCACCAAAGAAAGACCAGCGAACCTGCTATCCCCAAATCAGAGTCACAGAAGCCTGACCCTCCCACTAGATAAGACCTCCCATCCTGGAGGGTCAAATTCCTACTTTGACTATTGGAACTGTGTAGCCTCCACTGGCTGCAATCTATTTCCTCTCCACCCTCCCAAAAGTCATTAGGGGACTTGGTTCAAAAGCAATTTGTTTGATTCAATCCCATGACTAGCAATGGCAATAAGGAACTTTGGCGATCATCCCATCTCAACTTGTGACATTCTAAATAACCTCAATGGGCCAAAGTTATACGGCCAGTTAATTTTATTCAACAAACATTTCTTGGGCACTTACTGTATTAGAAGTGTGTCTGTGTGTTGAGGGGGACAGGGATGGAAGATATTCCGAGTAGAGGATTCAGGGTGAAGCAATGTAAAACCTTTCATTTTCATATGGGTGATACATGACATTTTATTACATCTTCAAATCAATAGTACATGTGAGAAGGAATGCTAGCTTAAAGTTAGACAATTTTTTTAAAAAATGAAAAAAAAAAAAAACTATCCTACCATGCATGTCTTTCTTCCCCAGTTGCTGGGACCAGTAGCTGCTGAGAACAGCATGTGCAGATCCTTAAAAGAAGTGAAAAGTTATGATACAAAAACAGGGGTGACATTGTGGTAAATTTATAAGCAATTACAACCAACTATCTGGTTTGACTAAACCTTAAGTGACTTGATCATGATGTTGGCCAGGGCCACAGCAGAGTGTGGAATTATGAATGGACACAGAAAGGAAGACACAGAATTTATGGATACGTTCCTCCTAATAATGTATCTGCTATGTTTTACACTTTCTGCAGCCCGAATTAAACTGCAGGTCTTTTTTTCTAATGTTTTAATTTGAGTCTAGTTGACACACAATGTTACCTTAGTTTCAGGTGTACAACAGAGTGATTAAACTTCTCTGTATGTTATCCTGTGCTCACCGCAAGTAGAGCTACCATCCGTCACCATACAGTGCTATCACAGTATCATCGACTGTATTCCCTGTGCTGTGCCTCTTATTCTTGTGGCTTATTCATTCCATAACTGGAAGCCTGTACCTCCCACTCCCCTTCACCCTTTTCACCCATCCCCCCAACCCCCTTCCCTCTGGGAACCATCAGCTTGGTCTCTGTATTTATAGGTTTGATTCTGCTTTTTGTTTATTCGTTTTGCTTTTTAGATTCCACACATGAGTGAAATCATATGATATTTGTCTTTCTCAGTCTGACATGTTTCACTTAGCATAATACCTCTAGGTCCATCCATGTTGTTGCAAATCGCAAAAATCTCATTCTTTTTTATGGCTGCATAATATCTAGTGTGTGGGGGGGTATGTGTATATACACACATCACATCTTCTTTATCCATTCATCTATCAGTGGACATTTGGGTTGCTTCCATATCTTGGCTATGTAAATAATGCAATAAACATAGAGGTGCATATATCTTTTTGAATTAGTTAAGCTGCAGGTTTTAATTCTTGTCCTGTCTATCAGTTCATTGTCAGGCCACGGTAAGAAGATCAAGGGTTTCACCTAAATCTTTCTCTAATCTTTCAAGGGAAAATATCTCCTTCCTCCAAGGATGAACATGCAAGGAAAACTGGGAACGCTGACAAAAGGTTCAATTTTCCACCAAGACAACATTTTTAGGCTTTTAGTGCCAAAAGAACTTTCTTTTAGTGAGGCATTTTTTTTCACTTCTTTGTGCCCTAGTTTTAGATCAGTGAATAGATAATTAAAATGAAGAAACAAAATGTAAAGTAATAACTGACAGAAGAGTCTTTGGGGGAGAAAAGGATGGGTTTTCTTCAGGAAAACTTACTAAATATCATGGGAGGTCCACCTAGGATGACCAGTCATCCCAGTTCGCCCAAGACTGTCCTGGTTTTAGCATCAAAGGTCCTGTATGCTGAGGAATCCTTCAGTCTCAAGCAAGCTGAGATGGTTGATCATCCCTGTCCAAAGACCTTCCCACTTTAGAAAAGCATTATTACAGGGGAAACACTTGCTCTCTGTACCAGTTAAAATATTTGTGAAGCATGTGTAAATCCACTAGAAACTTCTTTTCTATGGGGGAGGGTCAAGCTGTACTGTTTGGATGTCATGGGGCATTTTCCTGAGTCTTTAAGAAAATGCTTTGCTGAGCTTTGAATTTCATGTGTTTTGTTTCTCAGAGAGTAACTAGGTCAAAGTCCTGAAACAATCCCAGTCTCTGTCTTCTGTTCAGAGCAGGAGCCTCAGAGGTTCTTCCCAGCCTCCTCCTGCCCTGACCACCATCCCATCCACCGGCCTCTTCTGTCAAGTATTCCCCCCTTTTTCTGCTCAGCCCACTCTTCTCTAAGAGGATGAAAGGAGGAAGCGTCACATTCTTGCCCATCTTTGATTTCATCCCTCTGCTTCTGGTTGGTAGATTTTTTTTTTTTAAGATTTTATTTATTTATTTGACAAGAGAGACACAGTGAGAGAGGGAACACAAGCAGGGGGAGTGGGAGAGGGAGAAGCAAGCTTCCTGCCGAGTAGGGAGCCAGATGCAGGGCTCGATGTGGGGCTCGATGCGGGGCTCGATCCCAGGACCCTGGGATCATAACCTGAGCTGAAGGCAGACGCTTAATGACTGAGCCACCCAGGCGCCCCTGGTTGGTAGATCTTGAATACCCACGTTCCCAAACCCATCCCACCCACCTTGGGGGCAGGTCTGGGAAAGCTATTCCTGTCTGTATTTCCCACCTACAACCCAGGAATTTATCCTTCAAAAAATAAATCTTATTTAGGTGTCAATGATCACACAGGCTGGTCATTGAAAAAAACAAAAGGCTTTGTGACTATAGTGGAAATTGGCCCCTGAATTTTGCAAATGGCAGATCTGGAAGCATTGGTTCAGGGAACCAGTTCTGTCATTATTATTAAAATAGCTAATAGTTATTGGGTACTTACCATGTGCCAGGCACTGTGCTAAGCATTTACCATGTATTGTTTTTACATAACCCTATGAAATATTACTCATACTTTATAGAGGAGGGAATATAAACTTTATTTTTTTAGTTTTTACTTAAATTCTAGTTAGTTAACAGATAGTGTAATATTGGTTTCAGGAGTAGAATTCAGTGATTCATCACTTACATGTAACACCCAGTGCTCATCACAAGGGGAATGGAAAGTTTAAAAAAAAGTTAAGTCATTTGCCCAAGGTCAACAGCTAGGCAGCTAGGATGCAAACCCAGGCTGTCGGACGTGAAGGTTTCACCCTGCTATATATACTGTCTCCTTAATTCTGTAGTTTTCACACAAGACTTCAGTGAAAGAATGGGGAGGGGAAGATAGGGAAACAAAACAGCTAAAAACCGAAACTTGGGCGCCTGGGTGGCTCAGTTGGTTGGGCGACTGCCTTCGGCTCGGGTCATGGTCCTGGAGTCCCGGGATCGAGTCCCGCATCGGGCTCCCTGCTCAGAGGGGAGTCTGCTTCTCCCTCTGGCCCTCTTCCCTCTCGTGCTCTCTATCTCTCATTCTCTCTCTCCAATAAATAAATAAAATCTTTAAAAAAAATAAAATAACAAGATAAAAAAATAAAAACCGAAACAACCTGAAAGGTCCTGTGAAGGGCACTTAAAGAGCTATTTGTTACTTTCCTCCACTGTTGAACCCTCCCCAGGACCCAAGTCAAAAAGTACCTGTTACAGGGTCTTCAGCCACACCAACCCAGGGTGCAAAATATCTGGAGTAAAAATCAAATGCTTGGGTCTGCCCTCCAGGCTCTCCTTTAAGGGTGAGAATGAGTCCTTTCACCTTCCCTGTGTTTTCCACTTGTGGCAGATCCTGTGTGTTCACCTTCAGGTTCTCCAGGAATGACCTGGTTCGTGAATGGGATGGATTAGAACAAACCCATCTCACAGACCACTACGCAGATTCTGTAAAGCAAGCAGGGGTGCAGCTTTTGCCCAAACCGCTCAGCAGGAGGGGAGGAGAGAGCAAGTAGAATATCTTCCTCCCTGGGAACAAAACTCTCTGACTGCATAAATCATGGTTTGACTGGACCTAAGCACGGCCAGACAAAGCCAGGGCTATAAATCTGGGTTCTCAGCCCTCCCCAAAGTGCTGCGGAAGCCAAAAATCTTGTTTACCTCTTGTAAGTATCACTGAGCCGGACAAGGAGTTTTCGGGTACCTGGAGAATAGCAGATGTCTTGGACTAGGGTATCACCTATGGCAGTCTGTGGAGACAGACCAAAAACTCCTCAGAAGTGCACCTTGGGTCAAATCATTGATCTTCTCTTTGGGGAACAGCCTCTCATGAGCATCTCCTGTGTGCCAGGCATACCCAATGTCCCCAATCCCAAGAGTTTTAGTTCAGTTTCAGGACTCAAGGTGTTGCCCAAGGAAGGCCAGTTTTTGGAGACCAGAGACCCTTAAGGGGGTTGAACTCACCCTCTAAGAGCCGAAGACAGGCATTGTTCACAAGTATTACTATGTCCTTCAAATGGGCATTTTCCTCACAAATAAGGAGCAAGACTTAGGCCCAGGGACAGACAGACAGACAGACAGACACACACACACACACACACACACACACACACACACACACACACACCCCTTGACCCAGGTCTGAGGGGCCCTGGAGTCAAAGCTCTGAATCACTACTGTCTACTGTCTGTAGAAATGGGGGCCTCGGGCCCACCTCTTAGCATTGTTGTGAGGATTAAATGAAATAATATATGTGGAGTCAGCAGTAACTAGAAGATTCTACATGGCAAGGACTCAGGGCCAGCAGTTTGAATGGAACTGGGGACTAAAACACATCTTAATGCTGCTTTACGTGGCAAGCACTGTTTTCACTTCGATTGTATGTTGCAGATCAGTAACATAGCAACATTTTCTAAAGATACCTGGATTCACCCTTTACCTGAGACTGCACGTAATCTTGCTCATATCCTAGAACTTGTTTGTCTGTTTGCTTGTTGACTTGGAGTGCCGAGGGGGATGCTGAGTGGGGGAAGCCCCTCCAAGTCACCCGTTGGCACCCCCACTGGCTGTAGGCAGAGCAAATGAGAATTACATGGTAGTTGTCTGGCTATCATTAGGTTGCTTCAGGTTCTCTAATTTTCTTTAGGTACTGAGATGCTTCGGGTCCCAAAGCCAAGACTCCCTCCGCTTTGGGTGGTGCCTCGGCTGTCTGCCCCGGCGACCACAGCTGAACAATGTCCCTCCCTCTGGAAATGGAAACTCTTGCAGCCAGAGCCCATCTGTTCTCCGGCCTTTCAGCTTCTCCGAGGGGTCATTCAGCCCTCCTCTGCATGAATTCTGATGTCAATTTGAAAGTCTAATTCTCAGCTGAGAATCTTATGACCAGTTTCTAGGAACACAAAACAACAATACTCAGGATACATAACCCTTTATCATCCCCACTTTACAAACGCTGACCCTGAAGCTTAGAGACACTGCGTTAAGTTCTTTCTACCATGAACAAGGTCTGTACTGTGATTATTGTCCATTTTCTTGTCAACTTGCGTAAAGCAGTTCATTTATGAATGTTGGCTTGTCTTCCAAAACCCAAGCCATAGGTGGGGCTGAGTGTAAAATCAGAATCTGTAATGCTTGCTTCTACTCTTTGAAAAACATAGATAATGCAAGACACTAAAGAGATTATAAATGCTGTAGTTGAACATTCACTGAGAAACACCCCAGTGGTACCCAGGATAGGCCATTTAGTGAGAATTGGTTTTCTCCCTGCAGCCCTTACCCTGATCCTGATGGGGCCTTTCCTACTCTACAGACTAAGAACTGGGTCATGCAGAGCTGCTGGGGGCGGGGGGGGGTCTGGAATCCCCATAGGATGATTGTAGTGCCTCCCTCACCCAGTGACAGTATTAGGTGAGATAATGCATGTGAAAAGCGTAGCACCTGGTACTGCCCAGGGGCAACTCTCAAAAATGTTCATTAGCATGATCGCTGTTATTCTTATGAAGGCCCACCCCTTCCTAGACCTCTTGCAGAAGCCAGGCTATGAATCCCGCCTTCTCTCTCAAGTTGCCAGAGCTTTCCTGTCCTCCTCCATCAAAGCACAGCCCCTCACCTCAGCCTCATTCTCCACCACAGAAATCCAGGCCGCCCTGCCCAACACCTTCAATTGCTTTCATGCTCGGCCCACCACACAGCAGTCTCTCTTCCCCCTTCCTTCAAGGAGGCTAATCTGGCAATGAAGAGCCCAGGACAACTGCTCAAGCTTCTCACCAGATAGATTCAACATTAAAACTCACACCTCAAATGCACCACGCACTTTTCATCCAAGCTTAGGCTGGAACGCTTATACTGATAGAAGGCCTATCTTTGGGGGTTGTATGGTACTGAATCCTTTTTTTTTTTAAGATTTTATTTATTTATTCATAAAGACAGAGAGAGAGAAAGACGCAGAGAGAGATGCGGGGCTCGATCCCAGGACCTCGGGATCACGATCTGAGCTGAAGGCAGATGCTTAACTGACTGAGCCACCCAGGCGCCCCAAATGGTACTGAACCTTTTTGTTCAAACAACAAATGACCAAATCACACGAGCTTAGGTTTAATTCTTTTCACCAACCTTTATCAAGTCCTCCACTTCATGGAAGTCCTAGATGGGGAAAAAGACAAGACCACAGTAAGGCACGCAAGCTGTCAGTTAATACGGTTCATGGCAATAGTTAGAAAGAGCTGACCTGCGGGTGGGCAGGATAAAGAGGTAGATCCAGGATAATACTGTTCTCTGCTCTTCTGGCCTTCAGTTCCCCACTCAGAGTGACAAAGGTTAGAGTGTTATTCACATTTTCTGGCAAAAAAAAAAGTCTTTGTCAATCAGAAAACTCTTTGAAAGGAAATCAAGAAATAGGAAAATAAACTTTGTTATATATTCACACATCTGTTTTGATCACTACTGCATTGTCTTAGATTCCCTGGCAGTGCACCTTTTCCTGAAAGGAGGGGTTCAGGTTTGGGTGACTGGGGTCCAGAGTAGAGATAGCCCCGACCAGCTTCTCACTTGAGAACCAAGAACATAACTGGTCGGACTTGACATCATACTGCAAGGCTTCAAAGGCCAGCTCCTTTATGCTGACTAACTGTGCCTTTGAGCAAATTATTTAGCCTCCTTAAGTCTCAATTTCCTCATCAGTAAAATGGGGTAATAATTAAACCTACCTCATAGGGATGAAATAGTGTTTTCTAATGCAGATTTTAAATATCCACCTACAGGGGCGCCTGGGTGGCTCAGTTGGTTAAGCGACTGCCTTCGGCTCAGGTCATGATCCCAGGGTCCTGGGATAGAGCCCCGCATCGGGCTCCCTGCTCGGCGGGAAGCCTGCTTCTCCCTCTCCCACTCCCCCTGCTTGTGTTCCCTCTCTCACTGTCTCTCTCTCTGTCAGTTAAATAAATAAATAAAATCTTTAAAAAAATAAATAAATATCCACCTACAATACTAGATTGTTGGAAATAATACCAGTCTAAAATATGCCAAGGGATGACAAATAGAATATACAAATTATGAACAACAGTCTACTAGAAATAAATCAAGCTTACCCTAAATAAACCAAGCTACACATAAATTTTTTATTTAAAAATTGGACCACAAATGCTCGTATACTAGCCCTTCATGTTACTGATACAACTTGGACCACTCATCTGACCTCAAAGTGGGTAACATTTTCAGTGAAAACAAAGATCTGTGCCCTAATTCTTCCCCCCCCCCTTAATATTTCTGTAAAACTTAACCATATCTGAAAGGTAAGGAAATTTGGCATTGTTGATTAACTTTCACTGAATATAAAATGTATACTCCAGAGCCCAAAGTTTAATTTTTCTCATTATAAATGGTGGGAGACATCATTATTTGCAAAGCATTTTTTCATATTTTATCTTATCAAATTTTAAGACCGCCCTGTGCGGCATCAATCTGAAGGCTATTATTCCAAATCTCTGCCCCACACCAAACAATGTGGGGTTTTCAAAAGGCACTCAATCCAACTTCAGTAAAATCTTTTTTCAAGGCTGAGTTCCTAAGCAATATTTCAGGGTATTTGCCTGCCTTCATTCTTGTCCCCTATCCACAGAAACCAAAATTATCTTGTTAAGACATACCATGGATTACATTATAGAGGGACCTCAATGTTATCTCCTGCCAGTCACCCCCGCCCCTGGCCCCTGGAAACTGCAGCCACTCCAGATACACAGACTACTCCTCAGGAGCTTTGCATTTGCTGCTGCCTCTGCCCAAATACTCCTCCCACTCGAATTCTTTGCACACATGGCTTGATATTCTTCAGCCTGAAGGTCCCCTTCTCTAGTGGATGCTGCAGTCCAGCATCTCAACCTTCCCCTCTGAAGGCCAGGACTAGCGAGGCAAGGAAATACAGAGGCATGCATTTAAGGAGGCACCTGCTCTCAGGCGCAGCCTGAAGGCCCTGCCCCAGCTGCCAGGGGTGTTGGTGACTGACTGCTCTCAGCTGAGTCCCACTCTGCGAATCGCCCTTGGGTGAGTAGAGCTACTCTACCCAAAGTCAGGCTGCTTTTCTGGGCGTTGGAGGCTGATCAATGGAGGGTATAAAGGCCTGCACCTTTGTTTCTATTTGGAACTATACTACTTGAAGGATTGTTGCAGTTTCAGATCTCCCTGTGGATTTGGCCTATGCCTTTCTTTGTTGCTACCACTTTGCAGTTCAACGTGTCCCTCTGTTCTATTCTGCTTTCTTTACTCCCTGCCAATATTGACTCCAAGAATACTGCCCACAATTCTCCCAGCATGCAATGTGCTTCCCAGGGGAACTTGCCCTGTAACACCTCCCCGTACCCTCCCCATCTAAGTAACTCCCCAGAGAACCTCCTTTTCCGATGCCGCTCTCCCCACTTACACTCTTACACTCTGTCATATCATCCTGTATATTTCCTTGCTTACCTTTCTGTTTGTTGTCTACACCTATTCATGGCTGCTTCCATCTCCACTTTTAGGGCATTTCTAGGCATCTCTCCTCTGCCTCATTGCCACAGAGCCCTAATCTTTATTATACTAGATGTAGCGAAGATGAAAACTGGTAGGACTGAGGTGAAGCATCCTCTCTTCACAAGGGAAATGTATATAGCCGTGGCTCATGAATCTTTAAACTTCAAAGTAAAGAAGCTCTTGTGAGGGGCATTTGGCTGGCTTAGTCCATAGAGCATGTGACTCTTGATCCTGGGGTCGTGAGTTCAAGCCCCATGTTGAGCGTAGAGTTTACTTAAAAAAAAAAAAAAAGCAGCAGCAGCAGCAGCTCTTGTGAAATGAATCTCAGTGTGGGTGGGGACATATTTGGAGCAAAATGTGACTTATGGTTCCCCGATACCACATCATGTGAGACCCCTATTGTGTCTTGCAAGCTCCCCTCCTGTGTTGGTCAGAGACCAGAGAGCTCCTGTTCAGAATAAAATGGCATTCTAGGGAGCAACGACCAGAGCTTCCCAACAGGCCTGGCACATAATCAGAAAGGCCAAAGTTTCGGGGGGCTGTATTTGTTTCAGCGTCATGAATGACATGAGTAGACTCTGTAAAGTCTTGATAGCAGGGACTTTGATTCATCACAAAGAGTGAGAATTTTAAAAAATACTTGCTATTTGCTCAGTGACAGGTTCATAAAAGAAAATCACATTACTTATTTTGTCAAACAGCACAGCCGCGGAAGCCAGGGTAGCGTGGCCGCAGAGGGGAACCTCACTCGCTGGCGTAAACCACCTTAATCCAAAGCAGGAACCTTCAGAGGCGGAAAAGCCAAAGAGAGACGAGATCATTCCCATGCAAGTGGGTCACAAACTTTTCATTTTCTTATTCTTTTCTCAATACTTCCCTAGCATGATTAACAGCTGAAATGCATTGTGAAGGAGGAGTGAAGTCTAGGCCAGCATCCTAGGGCTCCCTGGTGCCAGATCTGAAGCTGAAACATTCAAATTACCCAACACCTGCTCTCCCCAGACAAACTGAAAACCAAATCAGAATCTCCCCCACCTTCTCTCCTGTCCACATGCAAATCTCTCTGAAATATCATTCCCCCACTGGAAAATTAGTTTCTGGTACCGTCCAAGAATGGCTTAAAAAAAAAAAAAAGCATATTTACTTTGTGTAAAGTTGTCAGTGGGGTGCAGTTTTCGGATAAAAGCAGTTTCAGAGAGGTTCATTTCTCTTGCAATTTTTTGATGCATGTCTTCATCCAATTTCTAAATTAGAAACAAAAGTTCACTGAGACTCCAGAAACACAAATCAGACTTCCTTGGACAGCAACTGCCATTAGTTAATAACACAGCTTATTAATATTAAAAGTTACACTCCTCAAAGGAAATAATTGACAAGGAAGTCAAGACACTTTTACAAAGATTGCTTCTCAGAAATCTATGCTCCTAGCTCTCCATGAAGAGCTGTAGATGCACAAAGCTAGAACAGACTCTGAAAAACCTACCGGCCAGCCCTATCTTTTATCAGATTATTATCTAGTCTACCTGAGAGCATATGTTCTCTTCTAAACAATCTCCACAAAGGGAAACTCCACAATCTCCCTTTTTTGTGGAATAGAAAGATCTTCAGCATCCACTCTAGGTAGGCTGGCCCATTCTGCTCCCATCTATATATGGTTCACTCCCTTTTATGAGTCAAGCCTCAGGCTAGAGGTCACCTCCTCCAGGAAGCCTTCCAGACTGCTCTGTCTAAAGGCTTTGTCTCCTCCCAGTGCTTAGACCACCTGAATTTACCCACTGTGTCCCTTCACTGTCTGTCCCCCAACATCTGAGTTTATGAGGGCATACAATGTACTATCTTGCTTTTTTCTGACTTACACCTTGTATTCATCCCAGAATGGTAGGAGCTCAATAAACATTTGCTGTGAGAATACATTATTCACTACATCTTCATTTTTACTTGTTTTGTATGTGTAAGCTCTATGCCCAACATGGGGCTTGAACTCACTACCTTGAGATCTAGAGTAACATGCTCTACCGACTGAGCCAGCCAGGCACCCCACTTCACCTTCATCTTTAAAACTCTCAATATAGGGGCGCCTGGGTGGCTCAGTTGGTTAAGCGACTGCCTTCGGCTCAGGTCATGATCCCGGAGTCCCAGGATCGAGTCCCGCATCGGGCTCCCGGCTCGGCGGGGAGCCTGCTTCTCCCTCTGACCTTCTCTCCTCTCATGCTGTTTCTCTCTCTCTCTCTCTCTCTCTCAAATAAATAAATAAAATCTTTTAAATAAATAAATAAATAAATAAAACTCTCAATATAGATATTTTTATCCACTTGCATATAAAGAAATCAATCACAGAGAGGTTGTGTAATATCCTAAGGTCACAATATGCCAAATAAATGGTAGAGTGGTTAAGAATGTGGGCTTTGTAAATGGTAACAACCAGTGAATCTAGAGGAAAGGTATAGGATGTTCATTGTACCATTCTCGAAATTTTTCTGTAGTTCTTAATTTCTCAAAATAAATGGTTAAGAAAATAATGTGAATTTGTATCCTGGGTCAGGTCCTAGTAGCAGTGCAAGAGTGGGCAAGTCATTTAATTTCATGGAGCTCCAGTTTCCACACCTTTAAAATGAGGACAATAGTACTTAGGTGAAAGAGTTCCTGTGGAGACACACAAATACATATATATACATGCACACACGTTCCTCTTAACTCAAGGAAAAAAATGGGTCAGAAATATGAGTTTTCCTTCAGAGAATGAAAATCAAATTTTTAATCAACAAATACTCGCTAGTTATATTTTGAATTCTAAAGAAGTCTCAAGACAAATGCATTTTTGCTTTGGCCAAATTTACTATTCTTGAGCCCCCGAAACCCAGAAATAAGATTTATGACTTTATACTAATAAATTCATAATTCACTTAACTGACTTATGCAAGTTAAACACCCATTATCTTTCAGTTGATTCAAATTCTTTTGAAACACTTTCCACATACTCATATAAGGCACAAAATGCTGGTTATTGTGACAAATCAGTCATGACTTTTAAACTACCAGCTCATATAAAAATCCTAGCGGACTTACTAAGCTTTTCTTAAAAGGGCACTGTCTTCAAAATCTATAGATGTTGTGGAGTCCTAGAGAGAGAGAAATGACTTAAGCAATTGATATTTATTGTCTGAAAGCCCAAACATAACACAATGATTTTGTGTTCTACTTAGCATTTTTCTTTCAAAAAGATTAAATCCAATAATGCATATAATGTGCTCATCACAGTGCCTAACACAAAGCAAGTACTTGGTAAATGTTAGCTTTTATTTCGAGTGGCTCAAAACCCCTGCGTTAAGCAGCCACACCACTCTGCCTCCCCATAACAAAGACAAACTCTTATTACCCCTTTAGCACACCGCAGACAGGAAAACCAATGTCCATCAGGTAAGATGGATTCCTGCAGCGTTTCTAAAGGAAAGCAGCAGTCGGCTACCAAGTGCTGTGCTGGGTAGTACACCACTACGGAGGGAACACCTTAGAAATGCAGGGTCTCAGTCCCCACCCCAGACCTTCTGATTTAGAATTTCCTTTTTTTTACTAGATTTCTAGCTGATCCATGTGCACATTAAAAGTTTAGAAGCCCTGGTGGTTACGATACAACCCTGTGTTCAAGGGGCTTAGCATCTTGCAGGGAATCAGAAAGTACCCACAAGCAACACCAGAGAGTACGTAGTTGAGACACATAGATTTGACAGTAAATACTCTAGGACTTTAAAGATGAAACTGTGAGGTGGACTTAGAAAAAGAGCATATTTGGCTGAGTTGGACAGGAAAATGTGGGCAGAGAGCTTTGTGTTGAGGTTGCTTCTTAGGCAAGTCACTTGACCTCGCTTCTGTTCTCCTTCTGTTAGATCTTTGACACGCTAGGATTCTGTGAGCTGAGGTACGGAGAACCAGGATGGTAGGAATGAAGTGGCATGAACATCTGTCCCACCTGTGGGCCCGGGGAGTGAGTCATCCCCCCTGAGCAGAGGGGCTGGGATCTGCTGGGCATCCCAGCCAACAGGGCAACAATGTTAAGAAGCACTTCTCTCGGCTCACTGAATGTTCTGTGTGGAAACTGGCCCACGTGCCTGGGCATACAACACCTGAGAGGAGCTGGGAACCAATTAAGTCCCTCCTGCAGAGTGTGCCATCACAGGCCTCGGTGGTGATTGAAGGGGTAATAAATAAAAGTCTGTGTTGGTCTCTCTGGATTTGCCGCCATGGCTGCAGGAACCTGCAGTGCTTGCTAGTCCTTCCTCTGCTCTGGCCAAACTCCCTAACCTCGTCCTTCCTTGCCTTGTCTATTGCTTCTCTCCACCTTTAGGACGAGAGTCTCAAAAAGCATTAAAGCATCCCCCATTGTAGCCAAGTTCACCATCCACTGTTAATGGATTTCTTTGCAACTGGGCTTTTTTGCACATCGGCTAGAATACACATTTCACTGGCCATCGGCTCTTCCATCCTCTCTACCTTGGTGTATTGTACCAATTGCAATTTGAATTTCTATAGCTAATCTCTGTCCCAGGACACTTAAAACGCATTTGCTATTTGCCTGAGGGACCAGAGACGCCGTAGAAAGTTTGATAGTAGCCGTCCTCAATATGCATCACAGGCAGCCAAATTCCTACACTAGAACCAAAAGCCAAGATAATTGTAAATCATTGGAAGACTAAAGTTGCTTCAACTTTGGGAGCTTGAGAAACAAAAGAGACTGCATTCGGGCAAAAAACTGAATTTTTGTTTCAGTCATTTTTTTCATTTTATACTAAAGTTGTTTATTTTCAAATGCAGCGTATAACAGTTACACACCAACAACTGTGAATTCTCTTGCTTTAATATCCATTTCCCTTTGGCAATCTCATGAGTCAAATTTCCGACAGCAAAGACAGAGCCATGTTTGTTTTTCTCTGAGTTCCAGTGTGCTGCATCGGGACCCTGAGGTTTCATCACCATATGGCCCACAAACATTAATGATCAGAAAATCAGAGCAAAGTTTTAAAATACTCCCACCTTGTGGCAGCTTGGGAATATGACAGCCTACACATGACCAGCCTGCTATCAGTTCTTGTTCATTTATCCCTCTGCTATAAATAGATCCCAGCAAAGGAAAAGCACTTGGATATGGAAAGATCTAAATCATCCAGGAAGAAATGGAAAATTCCTTCTGAAGCACTTGGATTTCCTATTTTGAAGTTAGGTCCATACAACGCAGCACTCAAATTGCAGGCCGTCTTCAGTGGTTCCTGATGATTCTTACGGGTGCCTGGTCTCTCTAGCTCCATCAAAGAACTCAAAACTCGTACTCACTTTGCACACCCCACCACCCCAACTCACCAATGACGATAAAAGATCAGTAGTTGTTAGTCAGCTAGAACTCTTAGAAAGAGATCTTGCCATGATTTAATTAATAGATTTACTTTCACTCAACACATAGCTATTTAGTGCCTCTCATGTGCTAAGCCGTGTGTCATGGAATAAGGGTAGGTTAAGATTTCGTAGAATATGCAGTCTAGTGAGGAAGACAGGTACTGAATGAATTACACCAAGAGCAACGCATGCTACCAACTGGAAAGTAAGGGATGCCATGGGAGAACATAAAAGGGGAGGACATCTAGTCTGGTAGTAAGTACAATGGGTTAAAAGCATGGGATCTGCAGTCACACAGACCTGTGGTGGAATCCTGAAGTCAACCACTTAACCTTCCTCTGCCTGTCTTCTCATCTGTAAAATGGGGATGATAATAATAATAAGACCTAAACTTAGGGGTGCCTGAATCGCTCAGTCAGTTGAGCGTCTGACTCTCAATCTCAGGGTTGTGAGTTCAAGCCCAGCATGGAGATTAGTTTAAAAAAAAAAAAAAGACCTTCTCTTAGAGTCTATGTAAGGATTAAATGAGATAACATATAAAAAGCACTTTAGCACAGTATCTGGCTGAACTGCCTGAAGTCATTGCTCCCATAGCCATAGCTGAGAGTTATGTTCTAGAAGCCAGTGAAATAAATTCCCACAGCAGCATCTCCCCCTCCCTTGCACTGCTCTTTTTCCTCAAATACTGGGCAAGAGAAAAACTTCAATGCCCTGGAAAAATCTTCTCTGCACTCTTCATTATGCCTTTTCTGGGCATAAAAATGAGATATAACTTTGGAGCCCCCTAGAGCCCCCAGGAGCCTCTGAC
Source organism: Callorhinus ursinus (assembly GCF_003265705.2). NCBI lineage: Eukaryota > Metazoa > Chordata > Mammalia > Carnivora > Otariidae > Callorhinus > Callorhinus ursinus. The sequence continues at coordinate 16,461,073 of NW_027397093.1, read as the reverse complement.
CCAGTGTAGGCACACAGAGCCAGGGATCCTCTAAGGAAGGGCACCAAGTTTGGAAATAGCCACTGCATCATAAGCTTTCCCAAATGAGTTAAAGCACAAACTGAACACAGTATTGCTATGTACTCGGTTTTCCTTAAATACATAACATACCAAGCTGCAAAGAGGCTTTTTTTTTTTTTAAGGCTTTTGTTACTCTCTAAATTTAACCAGGAAAACTGGAACAGCAAATAGTTTAACAACTAAAACTAGGCATTCCTCTAAAAGTGCAAAGCCAACCCTCCTTGCTGTCTCTGGAAATGATTGGGTTAGTGTTTCAAAGAATAAAAATGCATAGATGTGATTATTATATTTGATCCTGGCATAGCGTCCAGCTCATGGTACCTACCCAGTAAATGTCAGCTGAATTGGAACAAATGTATACACTAGGCACACAGCAATGTTGTTTTTATGGATAATTTTAACAGGAAAACCTAAGAATAAACTGGTGTTTAGAAAAGATCCTCTGAGGGGTGCCCCAGAGGCTCAGTTGGTTAAGCCTCCAACCCTTGGTTTCGGCTCAGGTCATCATCTCAGGGTCTTGAGATCAAGCCCCGCATCAGGCTCCGCTCTTGACACTGAGTCAGCTTGAAGATTCTCTCTCCCTCTGCCCCTTGCCGTGCTCATGCTCTTTAAATAAATAAATAAATAAATAAAATCTTTAGAAAAGGTCCTCTGACACAGTGGTTTTCAACTGGGGGCAATTTTCAGTCCTCGTGACAGTGGGGAGAAGGGAAGACTGCTGCCATCTAGTGGGCAGAGACCAAGGATTCCGCCAACATTGCCCATGACAGGCGCACACAACAATTACCCGGTCCAGAATCTCAACACCGCCACTGTTGCGAAACCCCACCCTAAACACACACCTACATATACATAAACACAGACACACAACAGCAAGAACAAGAACAGCAAAACAAAACAACTTGAGGCTTCGTTAGAATATGAAGAATAAAGATGGGCTCCCTACCCCTGTTATTTTCCCTGATTAAAGCTGGTTGACAGAAAAGTAAACAAGATATCACCCTTTAGCACTACCCCAGCCCTCTGACCTATTCAAGTAGTTGGTCATGAGTTCCTGTAGTCTTTATATAACCTTCAAAGTAACATATCTATTTCCTTTTTAAAAATATTGTTTCTAGGGGCACCTAGTGGCTCAGTTGGTTGAGCATCCAACTCTTGGTATCCACTCAGGTCATGATCTCACAGTCGTGGGATGAAGCCCCATGTCGGGCTCTGCGCTCAGTGCAGAGTCTGCATCAGATTCTCTCTCCCTCTCCTGCTCTCTCTCTCTCAAATAAATTAATTAAATATTTTTTTAAAAATATCATTTCTAGGGGCACTTGGGTGGCTCAGTCAGTTAAGCATCCAACTCTTGATTTTGGCTCAGGTCACGATCTCAGGATTGTGAGATCGAGCCCTGCATTGGACTCTGTGCTGGGCATGGAGCCTGCTTAAGATTCTCTCTCTCTCACTCTGCCCCTCCCCTAAAAAATATTTTTTTAAATATTGTTTCTATACATTTTCCATGCCTCTACATGATCTTTACTGTCAAATAGATTTTCAGGCACTTGAGGACACCATCAATTTTTTAAGGTTTTAAATATTTTTTTTCAAATATCTGTTCCATGTTCCATTTAGTCCTTAATCTCTTTTTATTTTCAGCTAATGTACAGTGTTATGTTACTCATGTGAAAATTTAAAAATGGACTTGTCTAGAAAAGAGAACAGAACAAACTTTATATATTCTAGAAGCTCTTGGAATGTTACTACCCAGAATTTTTTACTTTCCTTTCTTTCCAGAAGTCTTTTATCAAAAAAGAAGGAGGAGTGGGGTGGCTGGGTGATAGGCATTGGGGAGGGTATGTGCTACGGTGAGCGCTGTGAATTGTGCAAGACTGTTGAATCACAGATCTGTACTTCTGAAACAAATAATGCAATATATGTTAAGAAAAAAGAAAAAGAAGAAGATAGCAGGAGGGGAAGAATGAAGGGGAGGAAGTCGGACGGGGAGACGAACCATGAGAGACGATGGACTCTGAAAAACAAACTGAGGGTTCTAGAGGGGAGGGGGGTGGGGGGATGGGTTAGCCTGGTGATGGGTATTAAAGAGGGCACGTTCTGCGTGGAGCACTGGGTGTTATGCACAAACAATGAATCATGGAACACTACATCAAGAACTAATGATGTAATGTATGGTGATTAACATAACAATAAAAAATCTGCTCTGAAAAAAAAAGGAGGAGGAGGTCTTTTTTTCAAGTATTCAAACAGCTCAAAGTGCAATTGCCTTGTCTTTAGCCTGTCAACGAATTTCTTTTTTTTTTTTAAGACTTTATTTATTTGACAGAGAGAGACACAGCGAGAAAGGGAACACAAGCAGGGGGAGAGGCAGAGGGAGAAGCAAACTTCGCGCCGAGCAGGGAGCCGGATGTGGGGCTTGATTCCAGGACCCTGGGATCATGACCTGAGCTGAAGGCAGACGCTTAACGACTGAGCCACCCAGGCGCCCCCACCAAGTTTTTTTTGTTTTTTTTTTTTGTGATTAGTCTCATCTCGTCAAATTTTTAAATAATTTTAAACAAAACAAAAAAGAATATTCCTCTGAAGCCCTTCACTTAAAATCTGAAGTAGTTTCTCCTCTGTAAAATCTAACACTGTTGTGTTCTCTGAGTCCCTGTTGTAGCTGGTACCATTAGATCTTTTAGCCTCTGTGGTAACTATTGAATAATGATCAGGTTTCCATGTCTGTTTCTCTCACTAGACTTTGAGCACCTCAGGGTCAGGCAAACTTACTAATCTATGTACTTCCTATCCCCCCAGAAGCTGGCTTGTGGTAGATGTCGATAAATATTTGTAGAATACGGTAATGATAGGCTAAACACATACTGAACTGTGGGCAGCATTATAAGGTTTAGCACTTATTTGTCTCTGATATTTTCCTGAGTTTACTTGTGTTCTTTCTAGGTGTTTCAGGCGTCCACTGTGCCCAGCCATGGGTAAAAGAATCCAAGGGCATAAACCACATTTTATACTTCCACTAGAATTTTTATTGATTATGAATTGGGGAAAGTGCCAAATTAGCCTCCAGGAGAACAGGATTCTCACATCCACAGAATTGAAAACTAGCGAATTATTCTTTAGATCATCTTATTCAGTTGTCCCTGACAGGCCACCAAATTAGCCCGGTACCACAGATCCAAAGCCCGGAAGTGAATTGGGAGACTCTCTAGAAAGTATCCCTGAATCATGGACTTCCTTATTTTCTTTTTCCTTCTTCCATTCTTACTGAAGCAGATCTCTTTGAACTATGCTAAGTTCTTTGCTTAAATTTTTGCATCCTGGGGCGCCTGGGTGGCTCAGTCATTAAGCGTCTGCCTTCAGCTCAGGTCATGATCCCAGCGTCCTGGGATCGAGCCCCGCATCGGGCTCCCTGCTCAGCGGGGAGCCTGCTTCTCCCTCTCCCGCTCCCCCTGCTTGTGGTCCTTCTCTTGCTGTGTCTCTCTCTGTCAAATAAATAAATAAAAAATCTTAAAAAAAAAAAACTTTTGCATCCTAGTTTTTCCAAATATATAAACAACATATAAAATATATTTGAAGAGAGAGAGAGAAAGGCTCTGGTGTGCAGTGAGTATACTGAAAGTAAAAGGCTTTAAGTTGAAGAATAATACTAATTCTTGTCATCTGGTGAAAACTGAATATGAAAATCACTTGAAACTATTTTCAGAACTCTGCAAGAATACTACATGGAGACATGCAACAAATATACTAAGACTCTTGACAAGCAATTTCAGTCATTTCCACAATTCCTTGACATGAAGTTGTTTGCCAGCTTGTTTCTAAAGCAAGTTCACGATTCAGAATCTGCTTGTTAATCATTCTCTCACTAATCCTTCCAAGCTCTTGTGTTACTTGATAAAGCCTATTAACTTTATTACTTTCCGCATTTTATGGTTGGAAAATGCCAGCTGCAAGGTTGCGTAATGAATGTATTCTTAAGGTGAGACGAGGACTCTTCATCACCATTTTGCTGCTCTGCTTGAGGGAGAAAATAAGTGTACCAAGGACTCAACCAACAGTATTCACCCATCTCAGTAAAACCCCAGCCATTCATCGTCTTGAGAGCACACTAGACTCACTTGGGGAACTTTAAAAAATAGTGCTGCCTGGCTCTCACCCCCAGAGAGTCTGGCATAGGAATTTTAAAGCTCCTTGGGTGATTTTCATGTGCAGCTTGACATTCACTGCACTTGAAGTCCCCAACACCCATCTTACCCAAATTAGTAAAACTTACTTAAAATCACCAATTGCTTACTGTATTTCTGAAATAATTCTCAGATAATCTACTCTTGAACTAACTGCTCTGAGTGGAAGGGCTCCTTGGCTTGTTTCCTAATAGCCAGGTACCAACACAAATGAATATTTAACTATTCTGTTAATACTTATCCTGATCAAAAGCTGGGTTTTTTTTTTTCCCTTTCCTTTCTTTTTTCTTTCTTTTTTTTTTTTAAGTAGGCTCCATGCCCAGCATGGAGCCCTACCGGGGCTTGAACTCATGACCCTGAGATCAAGACCTGAGCTGAAAAAAAAAAAAAGACGTGAGCTGAGATCAAGAGTCAGACACTTAAACTGAGCCACCCAGATGCCCCTCAAAAGCTATTTTTAAAAATGAGGATTTCAGGAAACAGTTCTCCCTGTATTAGAGCTTAATTCCTTCCTTCTACTTAATAACTTAATTCCTTGCAAAATGTTTTTTGGTTGTCCTGAAAAGAATTTCTAATTGTCTGAAATAGGTAAGGTTAAAGATATCCAGCTAAAATCTTTTATGTTAAATATAATATCAACAATGTCCAGTCACATAAAACTCATCTAATTTCATTTGCCTTCATATTTGGTGCTCACTAAATGAAAACCTGATGGCTAACAAAGAGTTCTCTGTATTTTTTTTAATTGGTTTTAGTTCTTCCTTACACAAATCTTTCTTTTTCCAGACTTAAAGCATCTGGGTGCAAGCATTCTCCTCATATAGTTTGGTCAAAATCAACTCGCAGACATGAACATTGCTGATATCATTTGACAAAGAACATGAACCAAAGACAAACAGGTGGAACTAATTTTTTTTTCTGTAGGAAATATTTGGTTCTACAGGAATCTAGAATTTCAGATACTGCTCTTCAAAACCAAGTACTTACATTTTCTAGGAGGCAAACAGCGGCAGGATTTCCATGAAATGCTTTTGCTGTAAATGCATCTACTACAAAAACAGGGAGCTTCATTTTTCTTGCTCTCAAAATTGCTGGTACCTGCTCTACTTCTACTTGTTGAAAAAATCAGGAAGTTAATGTTTTACTTGGTGTACAGAAGCAACCAATGACCCAGGTCAAGCAATGACTCCAATACACCTACATTTAAAGATAGGTGATCCCCTAATATTTAAGTCTCTAAATTGAATTTGTTTTAAAATACTGGATGAGGGGCGCCTGGGTGGATCAGTCCTTAAGCGTCTGCCTTCGGCTCAGGTCATGGTCCCAGGGTCCTGGGATCGAGCCCCTCATCGGGCTCCCTGCTCGTGGGAAGCGTGCTTCCCCCTCTCCCACTCCCCCTGCTTGTGTTCCCTCCCTCGCTGTGTCTCTCTCTGTCAAATAAATAAATAAAATCTTAAAATAGAATAAAATAAAATACTGGATTAATAGGATATTTAATTTTCAAATTTTGTATTGATATTTATACTGAATGTATACTTAAGAACATAATCATATCATTTCTTAGAGTAGCCAAACTAGCTTAGGTTATGTTTTTAATGAAGTGCTTGAAATGTCCAAGGGGACGTGTTGCAAGATTTCTTTTCCTTCAGCTCGTGGTTCTCTGTCACACTGCACGAAGAATGAAGAGGTAGACCAGACGAAGAGTGGTGGGCAGCAAAGCAAAGTTTATTGAGCGATAGCACAGAGCTCCTGAAGAGGAAGGGGACCCGAGAGGGTTGCCACTAGAGTTTCTAAGTCTAGGTTTTAGCAGCTTGTTGGCTCTGTTTTAATCTGATTAACCCTCCAGGCGCCTGTCACCAATCTAGTTTTCGTCATCTAACTATCACATGGGAAAGGGTGGAGGGTTCCTTCCAGGGAGGTGTAAAATCCTTTATTTTTATTTTTTTAATTCAATTAATTAATATATAGTATATTATTAATTTCAGAGGTAGAGGTTAAGTGATTCATTAGTCTTATATAACACCCAGTGCTGATTACATCACATGCCTTCCTTAATGCCTGTCACCCAGTTACTCCATCCCCCCAGCCCCCTCCCCTCCAGGAACCCTCAGTTTTTTCCTATGATTAAGAGTCTCTTATGGTTTGTCACCCTCTCTGATTTCGTCTTGTTTTATTTTTTTCCTCTCTTTCCCTATGATCCTCTGTTTTGTTTCTTAAATTCTACATATGAGTGAGATCATATGATAATTGTCTTTCTCTGACTGACTTATTTTGCTTAGCATAATACCCTCTAGTTCCATCCACGTCGTTGCAAATGGCAAGATTTCATTTTTTTTTTGATGACTGAGCAGTATTCCATTGTGTATATATCCACATCTTCTTTACCCATTCAACAGTCAATGGACATCTGGGCTCATCTTACAGTTTGTCTATTGTGGACATTGCTGCTATAAACATTGGGGTGCACATGCCCCTTCAGATCACTACATTTGTATCTTTGGGGTAAATACCAAGTAGTGCAATTGCTGGATCATAAGGTAGCTCTATTTTCAACTTTTTGAGGAACCTCCATACTGTTTTCCAGAGTGGCTGCACCAGCTTGCATTCCCACCAACAGGGTAGGAGGGTTTCCCTTTCTGGGCATCCTCACCAACATCTGTCGTTCCTGACTTGTTCATTTTAGCCATTCTGACAGGTGTGAGGTGGTATTTCATCGTGGTTTTGATTTGTATTTCCTTGATGCCCAGTGATGTTAGGCATTTTTCATGTGTCCGTTGGCCATTGAATTATTTGTTCTTTGGGTGTTGAGTTTGATAAGTTCTTTATGGATTTTGGATACTAGCCCTTTATCTGATATGTCATTTGCAAATATCATCTCCCATTCTGTCGGTTGTCTTTTGGTTTTGTTGACTGTTTCCTTTGCTGTGCGAAAGCTATTTATCTTAATGAAGTCCCAATAGTTCATATTTGCCCTTGTTTCCCTTGCCTTTGGAGACGTGTCTAGCAAGAAGTTGCTGCGACCGAGGTCACAGAGGTTGCTGCCTGTGTTCTCCTCTAGGATTTTAATGGATTCCTGTCTCACATTTAAGTCTTTCATCTATTTTGAGTCTATTTTTGTGTATGGTGTAAGGAAATGGTCCAGTTTGATTCTTCTGCATGTAGCTGTCCAATTTTCCCAACACCATTTGTTGAAGAGACTGTCTTTTTTCCATTGAATACTCTTTCCTGTTTTGTGGAAGATTAGTTGACCATAGAGTTGAGAGTCCATTTCTGGGTTCTCTATTCTTTTTTTTTTTTTTTTAAGATTTTACTTATTTATTTGATGGAGACAGAGAGAGAGGGAACATAAGCAGGGGGAGTGGGAGAGGGAGAAGCAGGCTTCCCGCCAAGCAGGGAGCCCAATGTGGGGCTCGATCCCAGAACCCTGGGACCATGACCTGAGCCGAAGACAGACACTTAACGACTGAGCCACCCAGGCGCCCCTGGGTTCTCTATTCTGTTTCTTTGATCTATGTGTCTGTTTTGTGCCAGTACCATACTGTCTTGATGATCATAGCTTTTAATAGAAGTTGAAGTCCAGAATTGTGATGCCACCAGCTTTGCTTTGCTTTTTCAACATTCCTCTAGCTATTTGGGGTCTTTTCTGGTTCCATACAAATTTTAGAATTATTTTTCTAGCTCTGTGAAAAAAGTTGATGGTATTTTGATGGGGATTGCATTGAATGTGTAGATTGCTCTAGGTAGCATAGACATTTTAACAGTATTTGTTCTTCCAATCCATGAGCATGGAATGTTTTTCCATTTCTTTGTGTCTTCCTTAATTTCTTTCATGAGTTCTATGGTTTTCTGAGGACATATCCTTTGCCTCCTTGGTTAGGTTTATTCCTAGGTATCTTATGGGTTTTGGTGCAATTGTAAATGGGATCGACTCCTTAATTTCTCTTTCTTATGGGGCGCCTGGGTGGCTCAGTTGGTTAAGCATCTGCCTTCAGCTCAGGTCATGATCCCAGGGTCCTGGGATCGAGACCCGCATCAGGCTCCCTGCTCTGTGGGAAGCCTGCTTCTCCCTCTCACACTCCCCCTGCTTGTGTTCCCTCTCTTGCTGTGTCTCTCTCTATCAAATAAATAAATAAAATCTTAAAAAAAAAAAAAAGAAAATTCCTAGAAGCAGAAATGTTTGACTTTAAAAAAAAATTTCTCTTTCTTCTGTCTCGTTATTAGTGTATAGAAATGCAACTGATTTCTGTGTGTTGATTTTATATCCTGCCACACATTCCTGAAGTTCCTATATGAGTTCTAGCAATTTGGGGGTGGAGTGTTTTGGGTTTTCCAAATAGAGTATCATGTCATATGCGAAGAATGAGAGTTTCACTTCTTTGCTGATTCGGATACCTTTCATTTCTTTTTGTTGTCTGATTGCTGAGGCTTATAAGACTTCTAATACTATGAACAACAGTGGTGATAGTGGACATCCCTGCTGCGTTCCTGACCTTAGGGGAAAAACTGAGACTAATATTCGCTGTGGGCTTTTCATATGTGGCTTTTATGATATTGAGGTATGTACCCTCTATCCCTACACTGTGAAGAGTTTTCATCAAGAAAAGAGGCTGTACTTTGTCAAATGCTTTTTCTGCATCTATTGAGAGGATCATATGGTTCTTGTCCTTTCTTTCATTGATGTATTATATCACATTGATTGATTTGTGGTTGTTGAACCAAACTTGCAGCCCAGGAATAAATCCCACTTGGTCATGGTGAATGATCCTTTTAATGTACTGTTGAATCCTATTGGCTAGTATCTTGGTGAGAATTTTTGCATCCATGTTCATCAGGGATATTGGTCTGTAATTCTCCTTTTTGGTGGGGTCTTTGTCTGGTATTGGGATCAAGGTAATGCTGGCCTCGTAGAAAGAGTTTAGAAGCCTTCCTTCCATTTCTATTTTTTTTAAACACTTCAGAAGAATAGGTATTAATTCTTCTTTAAATGTTTGGTAGAATTCCCCTGGGAAGCCATCGGGCCCTGGACTCTTGTTTGTTGGGAGATTTTTGATTACTACTTCAATTTCCTTGCTGGTTATGGGTTCAGGTTTTCTATTTCTTCCTATTTCATTTATGGTAGTTTATATGTCCCTAAGGATGCATCCATTGCTTCCAGATTGCCTAATTTGTTAGCATATAGTTGCTCATAATATGTTCTTATAATTGTTTGTATTTTTTTGATGTTAGTTGTGATCTCTCCTCTTCCATTCATGATTTTATTTATTATTTACTTATTTGGGTTCTTTCTGTTTTCTTTTTGATAAGTCTGGCCAGGGGGTTATCAATCTTATTAATTCTTTCAAAGAACTAGCTCCTAGTTTTGTTGATCTGTTCTACAGTTCTTTGGGTTTCTATTTCATTGATTTCTGCTCTAATCTTTATTACTTCTCTTCTCCTGCTGGGTTTAGGCTTTATTTGCCATTCTTTCTCCAGCTCCTTTAGGTGTAAGGTTAGGTTGTGTATTTGAGACCTTTCTTGTTTCTTGAGAAAGGCTTGTATTGTACTTCTCTCTTAGGACCCCCTTTGCTGCATCCCAAAGGTTTTGAACAGTTGTGTTTTCATTTTCATTTGTTTCCATGAATTTTTTTAAAGATTTTATTTATTTATTTGCCAGAGAGAGAGAGAGAGAGAGAGGGAACACAAACAGGGGGAGTGTGAGAGGGAGAAGCAGGCCTCCTGCCAAGCAGGGAGCCCAATGCAGGGCTCAATCTCAGGACCCCGGGATCATGACCTGAGCCTAAGGCAGACACCTAACAACTGAGCCACCCAGGCGGCCCACGTTTCCATGAATTTTTTTTAATTCTTCTTTAATTTCCTGGTTGACCCATTCATTCTTCAGTAGGATGCTCTTTAGCCTCCATGTATTTGAGTTCTTTCCAAATTTCTTGTGATTGAGTTCAAGTTTCAAAGCACTGTGATCTGAAAATATGCAAGGAATGATCCCAATCTTTTGGTACTGGTTGAGACCTGATTTGTGACCAGTATGTGATCTATTCTGGAGAAGGTTCCATATGCACTTGGAAGAATGTGTATTGTATTCTGTTGCTTTAGGGTGGAATGTTCTGAATAGGTCTGTGAAGTCCATCTGGTCCAGTGTGTCTTTCAAAGCCCTAGTTTCCTTGTTGATCTTCTGCTTAGATGATCTGACCATTTCAGTGAGTGGGGCGGCAAAGTCCCCTGCTATTATTGTATTATTATCAATGTGTTACATCTTTAATTTTGTTATTAATTGGTTTATATAATTGGCTGCTCCCATGTTAGTGGCATAAATATTTATAATTGCTAGATCTTTTTGCTGGATAGACCCTTTAATTATTATATAGTATCCTTCCTTATCTCTTATTACAGTTTTTGGTTTAAAATCTAATTTGTCTGAGGGCACCTGGGTGGGCTGAGTTGGTTAAGTGGCTGCCTTCGGCTCAGGTAATGATCTCAGGGTCCTGGGATCAAGCACCACATCGGGCTCCCTACTCAGCGGGGAACCTGCTTCTCCCTCTGCCTGCCACTCTCCTTGCTTGTACTCTCTCTCTCTGTGTCAAATAAATAAATAAAGTATTTAAAAAAATTTTTAATCAAATTTGTCTGATATAAGGATTGCCACCCCAACTTTCTTTTGATGTCCATTAGCATGATAAATGGTTTTCCACCCCTCACTTTCAATCTGGAGTTGTCTTTGGGTCTAAAATGAGTCTCTTGCAGACAGCATATTGATGAGTCTTGCTTTTTTTTAAATATTTTATTTATTTATTTGACACAGAAAGAGAGAGATAGAGAGGGAACACAGCAGGGGGAGTGTGAGAGGGAGAAGCAGGCTTCCCACGGAGCAGGGAGCCCAATGCCGGGCTCAATCCCAGGACCCTGGGATCATGACCTGAGCCAAAGGCAGACACTTAACATCTGAGCCACCCAGGCACCCCAGGTCTTGCTTTTTTTTTTTTTTTTAAGATTTTATTTATTTATTCATGAGAAACAGAGAGAGAGAGAGAAGCAGAGGGAGAAGCAGGCTCCCAAGGAGCTGGGAGCCCGATGCGGGACTTGATCCCAGGACCCTGGGATCATGACCTGAGCTGAAGGCAGACGCTTAACCATCTGAGCCACCTAGGCGCCCAGGTCTTGCTTTTTTTATCCAATCTGATACCGTGTATTTTTTGATTGGGACATTTAGCCCATTATATTCAGAGTAACTATTGAAAGATATAAATTTAGTGCCATTGTATTACTCGTAAAGCCACTGTTTCTGTATATTGTCTCTGTTCCTTTCTGGCCTATCCAGTAACATACTTTTGGGCTCTCTCTTCACTTAAAGGATCCCTTTTAATATTTCTTGCAGGACTGGTTTAGTGATCACAAATTCTTTTAGTTTCTGTTTGTCATGGAAGATTTTGCAGGTGTTCAGAATAATTTGATAGCTATCTAGCTGAATTCCTGGGACCAGAAGAAACTAAGATCTCCTATTCTTCCACCATCTTGGACTATCTCCCCTATAAAATCCTTTTAAGGGTGGTTTCCTCTTAGGGCGGGGGCCCCTGTCCTTGCCTGCCTTTCTTCCAACTATCCTTCATTAGACATATATGTTGCTAACATATCTTGAGTTTTTATTTGTGTTTCTTGGATTATCCTAACCAGACTGTATAGAGCAGAAAATTGGAACCTCTTTTTGTTTTTCCTCACTGCGATGATCTTAGTTCATAGAACAGTGCCTGGCACGCAATAAATATTTATTCAAGTAATTAAGTAAGTAAATAATACACTGAGCATACACCAAAACTGGATTTTGATACATTGCTGAAAAATACTTAGGGGTTCTCAACACAGAATCATCTGCCAACCAACATTTCTGTTTCAGGAGTATCACTGTTATTGTCAGTACATTGCAGTTCATTTATGCAATTACATGGAAATTTTATCATAGATTGCCTTTATTATTTTAGAAAACTTAGAGAACAAATTAAAGTTCTGATAATGAAGCATAGTTTTCATCAATTTAATAGAATTAATACTATTTTGGAAGTCAGGGGTGTGGCAAAAGGAGCATATTTTTAACCTCATTGAACTTCAGCCTCATTGGTCCTAGCTGTCAGCTACATATGCAGTTGGATAAGAAAATGTATATTGAAAAGATTGTCTAATTTTTCCATAGTGATCATGAATTACATGTGCAAGTTTTTAAAATACAGTGTTTGTTTAAATACTCTTCTGAAGTTTTTTAAACTAGTTTAGAAGAATATATTTTGTAGCTAAGTACTTTATGAGGCTTCTAGATTGCATTGGTTCTCAAATGGCAACCATTTCTTTAAAGGGAAAACATTTTTCTTTAAAGGGAAAGGATTCTCAAATGCTAACAGCCAATATCATTTGCCTATTTAACAGCTATTCCCTCAGCCCCACCCCAACCCTTACCCACAACACACTTGCACTTCATTTTTCCTAAAAGAACTCTGATTTTGTTTGGGGAGGCAATGTGCCCAGCCCCATCAATGAATCATAAATGGCCTAAGCCAATCAGGACAACTTCATTCTCCTTTGCCAGATGCTCATTCTTCCAAATTCTCTTGCAGCTAGAGATGGCCATATGATCTCATTAGGGCAAGCTTGCTGGAGGGAGTCTGGGAAAAATCATTTGCTTTCTGATAAAAGGGGTAGCCCTGAGAGAGGAGAATGGACTGTCACTCCCCCTACTCCTTTTCCCACCTTCAACATGCTTCTGACGCCTGGATATGCAGCAATCATCTTTTGACCATGAGGTGACAAATATGAGGATGAGAAGCTAACAAACTAGGTGAGAAAGAAAGAGAGCAGGCATTCTGAATAATATAGTTAAGCTGCTAAAGAAATGTTAGAAGCTCCTACTTCCAAACGTCTTAAATAAACAACAGATGTTTTTAAGGTTCAAACCATTATTAGTCCACATGGTAACTAAAATAATGGCTCCCCAAATATGTCCACATCCTGGTTCCAAGAACCTGTGAATATGTTATGTTACATGGCAGTGGGACATTAAGGTTGCTGGTAAGATTAAGGTTGCTAATCAATTGACCTTAAAACAAGATTCTTCTGGATTATCCAGGTGGACCCAATGTTCCAGGGGTCTTTAAAAGTGGAAGAGAGAGGCAGAAAAGTTCAAGTGAGAGAGACTGGAACATGTGGGGCTGCTGGCCTGAAAAAAGAGGGAGGAGCCACAAACAAAGGAATGTAGGTGGCCTTTAGAAATTGGAAAAAATCAAGAAAACAAATTATCCCCTAGAGCCACTAGAAGGTTAGATAAGTCAGTTCAGGATGCCATAATAAAATACCATAGATTGAGTGGCTTAAACAACAGAAATTTATTTTCTTACAATTTGGAGACTGGGAAATCTAAGATCAAGATGCCAACAGATTTGGTTCCTGGTGAGGACTCTTTTTCTGGCTTATAGACAGCCACCTTCTTGCTGTGTCCTCACATGACAGAAAGAGAAGGAGAGAAGGCCTTTTCTTATAGGAGCATTAATCCCATCATGAGGGCCCCATCCTCATAACCTCACCTAAACCTAATTACTTCCCAAAGGCCTTCATATCCAAATACCATCACATTGGAGGTTACAGCTCTAACATATGAATTTGGGGGGTGGGGGTAGGGGACACAATTCAGTCATAGCACCACTCCTGCCAACACCTTGATTTTAGCCCAGTGAGATCCATTTTGGACTTCTGACCTCCAGAACTATAAAATAAAGAATTTGTGTTGTTGTTAGCCACTAAGTTTGTGGTAATTTGTTATAGCAGCAAGTGATGCTGATGCTGTCCTTGGAGAATCACTACAGAAAGTGCATGAAGTTTCTAACACCTTAAATGCATAAAAAAATTTCTAAAATGTATTATATAATTTGATTTTAATTTTTATTCTTGGTCAAAAAGTAGAGAAAGGAGGGGTTTTTTATTTGTTCAATTTAATCCAGTGATATCCCTATGGTGACAGATTATGCTTAAGGTAGAGCTCACATTAACATTTTATTTTTCAAAAATTACTTTGTATTTCTATGGGGCACCTGGGTGGCTCAGTTAGCTAAGCGTCTGCCTTCGGCTCAGATCATGATCCCAGGGTCCTGGGATCAAGTCCCACATCAGGGAGCCTGCTTCTCCCTCTCCCTCCTCCCCTCCCCTCGCTTATGCTCTCTCTCTCTCTCTCTCGTTTCTACTCTCTCTCAAATAAATAAAATCTTTTAAAAATTACTTTGTATTTCTTAAATGCCAGGCACACGCTAGACTTTGGGGATAAAATGATAAATAAGTCACTAACTCTCTTTCAAAGAATTCTCAACTGAGAATCTCTCCAAGTGGGGAGACCGACATAAAAATTATAATATGAAAGTAATATAGATAAAATGCTTAGGAACACGGGCGCCTGGGTGGCTCAGTTGGTTAAGCGACTGCCTTCGGCTCAGGTCATGATCCTGGAGTCCCGGGATCGAGTCCCGCATCGGGCTCCCCGCTCAGTGGGGAGTCTGCTTCTCCCTCTGACCCTCTTCCCTCTCGTGCTCTCTATCTCTCATTCTCTCTCTCTCAAATAAATAAATAAATTTAAAAAAATGCTTAGGAACACAATAAAAGAGCAACAACTCTGCCCAGGAAACAGTGAGAGGGAGCTCCAGAGATGAGGTAACATTTGAGTTAGTCCAAAAACACAAAAAAAAAAAGTGTTCCGCAGTTCCAGAAGGTGGGAACAGGCATGTCAGACAGAGTGCATGGACTGATGACAGGGCAAACAAACTGAATACAGAAATAGAGAGGGGGAGAGGATGGGAGAGAGTAAAGATGAGGCTTTAAAGATCTCCTGGACCCAATGTGTACAATTTGGTCTTCATCTTTGTAGGTTCAGAAATCCAAAGTTCAGTCCGACACTGTGTGTCAGGCTCCAATGCTAGGTACCCAGGGAGAGGAGAGAGGCTCTTGAGTGAGCTATACCCCTCTATCCCAAGGTTCCAATCTTTTTTCTGAAGATGTCTCTCTTTTCTCTCCCCGCCCCCCCCAATTAATTTTGACTTCATTTCTCAGGAAATGAAGGAAAAAGCAGCATAACCTCCCACTAAATTACTGAGAGAAAGTGTGAGGCAGGTGAAGTTTAAGCAGCTTGTCTTTATTTCCCCAGTAGAGGACTTGCACAAGTTCTGGCATCCTGGTCAACCTAATGGCTGCTCCTGACATGCAGCTATCAGGCACAGTGTTTTTCAAATTACCAAAATAATTAAAATGTTTCTTCTCTAGTTTTACTCACATTCCACTGGATCCCTAGACTGGCTTTATACGCCCTTCAATAATGCTAAACTGTTACAGGGTTTCTTTTCCTTCGGTGCCCTGCTTCTTGGGCACGTCGCTTGGAAGAATGAAGAGGTAGACCAGACAGAGTGGTAGGCAGCAGAATAAAGTTTATTGAGCCATAGTACAGAGCTCCCGAAGAGGGAGGGGACCCTAGAGGGTTGCCACCAGAATTTCTAAGTCTAGGGATTTTTCTGAGTCTGCTGGCGGGCTGTTTTAATCTGATTAACCCTCCAAGGGTCTGTCACCCAATCAGGTTTTTGTCATCTACTTACCACGTGGGAAAGGGTGAAGGGCTCCTTTCAGGGTGGTATCAAATCCTTTTAAGGGTGGTTTCCTTTTAGGGCAGGAGAGCCCCCTTGTCTCTGCCTGCTTTCTTGCAACTATCCTTCATTAAAACAAATATGCTGTTTAAATAGAAATCAATCACCACCAGAAGGTACCAGTTCATAAATCTAAATTTATATGATTTCTCAACTATCTGTATCTCTTTTTTTTAAGTTAGTTTTTGATCATCAATTTACTATATGAATATGATCTCCTTATAAAAATAAGTGAGTACAGGGGCGCCTGGGTGGCTCAGTCGTTAAGCGTCTGCCTTCGGCTCAGGTCATGATCCCAGGGTCCTGGGATCGAGCCCCTCATCGTGCTCCCTGCTCAGCAGGAAGCCTGCTTCTCCCTCTTCTACTCCCCCTGCTTGTGTTCCCTCTCTCGCTGTGTATCTCTCTGTCAAATAAATAAATAAATAGATAAATAAAATCTTTAAAAAAAATGTTAGTACAGAAAAAACAAAAATCCCATTTGACAAATCCCTGTCCCACTATCTTCCTCAGAGGTCTATCAGGTGTGTTTCTGAGAACACTATGGACACTTCCGTGAATTCTAATCTACCATGTAAATGTAGAGAAATCATAAGCCTCCCTTGTTCAAATAGCTTAGTCATTAAACCTGCCCATGGGTGTGCCTGGGAACACTAATGCTTATTCCTCCCTCTGTAATACTCTTAGCTTGTTTACGGTCTCCTGTGGTTACAGACAACAGAAAGTTGATTCCTGTTATTTCCCTGCTGTTAGCACAAAAGAACCTACTTAGCTTTTGCTTATGACTGTTGCCTCAAAAACAGGCTATTCATTAGTAAATACCAGTTCCGTTTCTTGAAAATGTAAATACTTAAAAGTAGAGTATGGCATTCAATGTGTCGGTGAACACTGTCTACTTTATTAGCTGGTAAAAAGAAAATAACTATAAAAAGGAATTATAATTATAAGTAAAATAAGTTTTACATCAAAATTTGGAAGAAATGTATGTTTAATTTCATCTAGCTATGAAGATTATTTTTATATATATATATGGCATTCTATTACTTTGTGTTTATTATTTATATGTGTATATATATATACACATATAAATGTATATTTATATATACATATATATGTGTGTGTGTGTATATATATCTGGCACTCTCTTTGTGTTTACTTTTATGCATATCTCCTAGACTTAATGGAGCTCTGGAACACTGCCTTTGTTAAAATATTAGCTTGGTTTTGTTAAAACAATAGCTTGGTTTTGAATTCCTCAACTATTTTTATGTTCAAACACCCACTGTTTTGGAACTTTTCACTTTTCTGTTGGTTTATGGTTCTCATCATGACTTACTATTTATCAACCAAATTTTTATTTATTTATTTATTTTTAGATTTATTTATTTTAGAGAGAGAGAGTGTGTGAGGAGGGGAAGGGGCAGAGGAAGAGGGAGAGAAAGAATCTCAAGCAGACTCCCTGCTGAGCGGGAAGCCCTGACACAGTGCTCAATCTCAGGACCCTGAGATCATGAGACCCTGAGATCATGACCTGAGCTGAAACCAAGAGTCCAATGTTTAACTGACTGAGCCACACAGGCACCTTATCAACCAAATTTAAAAAAAAAAAATACTTTGACTATTTGGAGCGTCTGTATGGCTCAGTTGGTTAAGTTGTCTGCCTTTGGCTCAGGTCATGATCCCAGCATCCTGGGATTGAGTCCCACATCAGGCTCCCTGCTCAGCATGGAGTCTGCTTCTCCCTCTGCCTGCCACTCCCCCTGCTTGTGCTCTTCCTCTCTGTCAAAAAAAAAAAAAATCTTAAAAAAAAATACTTTGACTACTTGAAAATAAGACCCACATTCTTGTCCCCTAAGAAGTTCAAGGAGTTAGAATGGACTGCAGAAAACAGATTATGACCTGATGTTATGATTCTAAGTAATAAAAACATGATTCAGTACTTTGTTTGCAGTAATAAAACTCTCAACATATTCCAAAAATTGTTTAGGCTCTTTTGCTCTACAAAGAAGCTATATTTGACTACCCAACTATACTGCATATTTATATTTTGAATTGTGAATTTTTGGGTAGTCTCATAAAGACTCATCAATCTTTTTGTAAAGCACAGATGAAGTTTCGCTCTATCTTGAAATTAATGGGTAAAAGTGAGTCTACAGAGTCTTTAGAGAAAAATACTATCTATCTCTCTCTTTATATATATACCCTTTGGGTTTAATGGTGCGAAATAGTGGGTTTTTTAATGTTATGGATCTTTTTACAATCTTATGAATAAGTAAACAAAATAATAACTCTTAAAACCTAGTAGCCTTCTCTATTTATATATATCCTTCTGTTCTTTTTATGTACACTTGCGTGCTTACATTCGATCCCAGGTTTTAGCACCAAATAACAAACAAGTGCATGCTTATAAGAAATATACATATATTCTTTATATATATTCATATATATATCATATATATGCAAATTCATGTATAGATATAAAATATGTATGAGGCGCCTGGGAGGCTCGGTCGTTAAGCGTCTGCCTTCGGCTCAGGTCATGATCCCAGGGTCCTGGGATGGAGCCCTGCAGCAGGCTCCCTGTTCCGCGGGAAGCCTGCTTCTCCCTCTCCCACTCCCCCTGCTTGTGTTCCCTCTCTTACTGTGTCTCCCTCTGTCAAATAAATAAATAAAATCTTAAAAAAAAGATATAAAATATGTAGTTAACACAAAAGAAAGCAGTAATGGAGGAATAGAGGAACAATAAAGACATAAGATATGTAGAAAACAAATAGGAAATGGCAGACTTAAACCCTACTTTATCAGTAACTATATCAAATGTAAATGGAATAAATGCTCTAACCAAAAGGCAGAGATCAGCAGAATTGGGTTTTTTAAAAAATGATCTAACTATGCTTTCTATGAGAGACACACTTTAAATTCATAGACATAAAGAGGTTGAAAGTAAAAGAATGGGAAAAAGATATGCCATATAAACAGTGACCAAAATGGAGCTGAAGTGACTATACTAATATCAGACAAAATAGACTTTAAAGACAAAAGTTGTTGCTAGAAACAAAGAAAGACATTTTATAATGATAAAAGGATCAATTCATTAGGACTATATAATAATTATAAACATATAAGCACCTAACAATGGAACCCCAAAACATCTGAAGCAAAAGCTTGCAGAATCGGAGAAATAGACAATTAAATAATAATAGCTGGAGATTTCAAAGCCTACTTTCAGTAACAGAACAACTAGACAGAAGATCATGAAAGAAACAGAAAACTTTAATAATACTGTAAACCAACTACACCTAACAGACATCGATGAAACATCTTCCAATAACAGTAAACAACACATTCTTCTCAAGTGTACATGGAACAGTCTCCAAAATAGATTATATGTTAGACCATAAAACAAGTCCCTGTACATTTTTTTAAGTTTATCAAGTCCCAGTAAATTTAAATACTTGGGAT
Organism: Callorhinus ursinus; assembly: GCF_003265705.2. NCBI lineage: Eukaryota > Metazoa > Chordata > Mammalia > Carnivora > Otariidae > Callorhinus > Callorhinus ursinus. The sequence continues at coordinate 16,441,719 of NW_027397093.1, read as the reverse complement.
CATAAAAAGTATGTCCTCTAACAACAATGGAATGAAATTATGTATCACTAACAAAAGGAAAAGGAAATTTGGGAAATGTGGAAATTAAACAATATTCCCTGATAATAAAAGGAACTGAGGCTTTATGGAGAATTGGCTGATTCTAGGGCCAGGGCAAAGAAATACCAGATGATCCTGGAGCATCTTCTAGTACCAGAAAATAAGGCAGTACTCAAAAAATAAAAAGGATAGTGGTATGTCAAAGGGATACAGGAGCCAACCTAAAGAAGCCTCAATAGTCTAAGGAAGAACAATTTGAGCAACAAACTATAAATACAAATAATAAGGTCGTATTGGATTATACTCAAAGTATAAAATTAATATCCAAGAGTCTGTATTGACATAAAAATTGGAAGAAAGGAAGGAAAGGAGGAAGAAGAGCTAAATCTACCTTATAGAATAATTCCAAATAATTTATCTAGCTACTCTCCCTTTCAGGAGATGGAGATTATATGTCTCTGCCCCCTTGAGTGTGGGCTGCACTCAGTGTGACTTGTTTCCAAAGAATAGAACATAGGAAGAGGATTTAAAAAAGTAACAGTAGGGTGCCTGGGTGGCTCAGTTGGTTAAGCGACTGCCTTCAGCTCAGGTCATGATCCTGGAGTCCAGGAATCGAGTCCCGCATCAGGCTCCCTGCTCAGCGGGGAGTCTGCTTCTCCCTCTGACCCTCCCCCCTCTCGTGCTCTATCTCATTCTCTCTCTCAAATAAATAAAATCTTTAAAATAAATAAATAAATAAATAAAAATAAAAAAGTAACAGTAAAACTTGTTAACCTGGCAGAAACCTGGCAAATACTACTTCAGCCAGGTGACCACAGCTAATATTATCAGTGATGAGTCATGTTGACCCTCTGCCTGCTGCTTCCCCTGCTTGTGCTCTCTCTGTCAAATACATAAATAAAATATTAAAAAAAAAAAGTCCAGGGCGCCTGGGTGGCTCAGTTGGTTAAGCCACTGCCTTCGGCTCAGGTCATGATCCTGGAGTCCCAGGATCGAGTCCCACATTGGGCTCCCTGCTCGGCAGGGAGTCTGCTTCTCCCTCTGACCCTCTCCCCTCTCATGTGCTCTCTCTCTCTCTCATTCTTTCTCTCAAATAAATAAATAAAAAAAATCTTTAAAAAAAAAAAAGTCCATCTCCCAGTTACCCATTCCCCACCCCCTCCCTCAATTTCCATTTTATTAACAGCAACTGTATCTGCCTATATTAGAAAAACAGCAGTACATTACATGTAACATATTACTTGCTCTGTCCAGAGGTGATACTTGGTAGTCATATGAGTCTACTGATTTCCCTGAAATAATTTCCTGCCTCCCAATACAGTGCTTAGGACACCATACTTACCCCCAAAATTCTATTAAATTCACTGTTGAAATAAATTTATCAAGAATGAGCCACATTTACTAACAATGACATGACAAGCATGCATGAAAGAGGATGGGACTAGAATTATTATTTCAACTACTAATCTCTACCCTACATAACAACCCAACCACCCATTTTAGAGATTTAAAAACTGAGGTTCAAAAAAGTTAAATGCCTCAGAATCAAGCAGCTGGTAGGGAAGTGTCAAAGCTGGGATTGGAACCAAGGCCTGTCTGACTCCTTGATTATGAAGATAATTCTAAGTTTTGCCATTGATTTTCTTTGTAAACTTTGACACATTAAAGATCTCTTGGTTCTTCTATTTCTTGGTCCATAAAATAATAACTTCTCTGGACTGTATTGAAAATTAGTTACTTATGGGGCACCTGGGTGGCTAAGGCAGTTAAGCATCTGACTATTGATCTCAGCTCAGGTTTCCATCTCAGGGACATGAGTTCAAGCCCCTACTTAAAAAAAAAAAAAAAGTTACTTAAAGTGCTCTACTCCCAATATAACCATCATTGTTTGTACACTGAGAGACATAGGTATATATATATATATATATATATATATATATATAATGAAAACTATATTTTTATCTACCACTCAGAAACTTAAGATCAACGGGAAACAGTCTGTTACTCTATTACCTGTGCTGTTACTAAGTTATCAATGTGCTTTTGACACACTAAAAGCTGTACAATAATTTGATTTAAAATCCTAAGTAGCTATCTTTTGTAGCTGTTGTCCCTGTTCTTCACAACAATCGACTAGAACAGAAAGAATGTTCAATACTTCTAATTATTTTTAAAAATTACAGAAAGAGTGTGTTAGGTGCTTTCTTCCTTTTAAGTTTCCATTTGTTTACTTAGTGTATAATCATTAAAATCAGAAGGGACCTTTTGGTTTCCCTAATCCCAGAATGAACACTTGGATGACTGAAAGAAACAAAAAAGTATCAAGCATATAAACTGTGTAATTAAGCCTTGTCTTGAGAAATAATTTTGCATCATGACAAGGAAGATCACGGCTTTCTAAAGACAAATATGAACAAGCATTTCACAAAACCTTAGTAAGGCAGGTTTAGTTTTAAAAAGGCATTAACTAATTAAACATACTCCTAGAAACTTATTTGTGGGTTTTGCTACCTTTTTTAGCTTATTTGCTTTCCATAATGGCAAAAAGATTATGGTAACCCAGTTTTTATGTTATTTTAGAATGCCATTGGGGTAATGCAAACAACTATCTTAACTAATTTTTAGTGAATGTGCCTTCCCTCTCCCAGAAGGGTGCATTGTCTTTCAATTTCTCTTTCTTTCTCTTTCTCTGGGCTCTGCATGGAATTTTTCTCTCCTTTCATCCTGATGGTGTAATACATGATCACATGTTCATTGTTGGTGGTGTGGGTACTTCCATTTCCTTCTCCTTTTTCATCTTTTCTCTCATTATGGCCTCTAACAAGATCCTCTCCAGGGTCCCTCTGATCTCTATGCTAACAGGAAAAGCACTGAAGCACTGAAATGACTAAAAGGAAGACAAAGAGAAAACAAAATCCCGAAAGCAGCTGGGAGCCCTCAGTTCTAACCATCTCTATGGAAACAATTCCACAGAGATCAATCTGGAGACAATTCTGTAGGGATCACTGGAGCAGTTGTGAACCAATCTCACCAAGACTTACAGAATTCAATTTGCAAATGGGAATAGTTGATAGACTTTTTTTTTTTTTTTTTGAGAAGCATAGTAAAATAGGAAGACAAATAAAAATTAGATCTGCCCCTGGGGTGCCTGGCTGCCTCAGTTGGTAGAGCATGAGACTCTTGATCTCTGGGGTATGGGTTCAAGCCCCACACTGGGTATAGAGATTACTTTTAAAAATAAATAAAAACAAAAATCATTTAAAAAAGATTAGGTTTGCCCCAAAATTAGTGTACATTTTTTTCAAATTCAAAGCTTCCTACTTTGTGTAATAATAAAAAAGCAAAAGGAATGCATGTACTAATTTCAAGTCCTTCCTAAGCATTCACACTGGCAAACAGCAGAGTGCCTGATATAAGGGAATTGTGGCCAAAACACAAAGAAAACATTGCAGTTCAGTGGTGAAAAGTCATTAGAATGATTTTAGGATTGTGGCCCATAATCATACAAATTATGTGGAAAGAATGCCAAACTCAATCAGGCACTAAATATATTGTTTGAATTCAGGCAAGGGGTGAAAGGGATTACAGAATTCCATCTACCAAATCAGGTTGAAAGACTGAAAGAGTAAAGTAGTGATGTAACTTGAACCCAGGGAAGAACTCCATCTGAAGTGTGGGAGCTTGGAGTCTTACTAATATAGCAAATTTTTTTAACTGGGGGGAAGGGCTCAAGGTGTCAGTGACACCAGGATGTCAAGTTTCAGGCCTGTTCAAAAGTCTCCAGCCAATGAACCATTAACTGCAGGTCTCCTGAGTTGGTAATGTTTGTTAGGGGGAGTAACTTCAATTTGCCTAAAACGATGTTTGTTCCCTGAATGCACAGTTAAGTTACTTGCAACCCCAAGAAGGTCCAGAGTGCTTTAAGACCTTAACCCCTGGAGTAAAACCATTTGGATTCACATTCTAGTTTTTTCACTAGGTGTGTGACCTTTAAAAAAATTTTATTTATTTATTTATTTATTTATTTATTTATTTGAGAGAGCAAGCAAGCAAGCAGGAGTGGGGGGGAGGGGCAGAGGGAGAGGGAGAAGCAGATTCCCCACTGAGTAGGGAGCCCACTGGCTGTGGGACTCAATCTCAGGATCCTGGGATCATGACCTGAGCTGAAGGCAGATGCTTAACCCACTGAGCCACCCAGGCACCTACTAGGGGTGTGACATTGAGCAACTTTTTGCACTTCTCAAACTCAGGCATCTCGTCTGCAAAATGGGGACAAAAATAATGATTATCCTTTAGGATTGTAAGGAGTCAGTGGATTGAGCACAGCACTAGCTCAAGCAAGCTCTTTTTTTTTTTTAAGATTTTATTTATTTGACAGAGACATAGTGAGAGAGGGAACACAAGCAGGGGGAGTGGGAGAGGGAGAAGCAGGCTTCCCGCCGAGCAGGGAACCCGATGCAGAGTTCGATGCGGGGCTCGATCCCAGGACCCCAGGATCATGACCTGAGTCAAAGGCAGACGCTTAACGACTGAGCCACCCAGGAGCCCCTCAAGCAAGCTCTTAATAAATATGAACCATAATATTACATTATCCAGGTTTTGTTTTTCTGTGTCTTGTAATGATGACCACACTGTCCCATCCCCCTTTCTCTAAGAGGTATTTTGAGGAAGTGGGCTGAAGAAAAGCAATAGGGCACTATGACCTAGCCAATTCTTACTGTCCTGTCTAAAGCAGGTTTGAGGGTGAATTAAACCATGACATGGAAATGTCCATTATATGCAGGTAACTGGCCTCCTGCCTCCACCCTACACATTTGAGATCTCATGGAGTAAAAAATTATTCAAGCTTCTCCACTGCTAACAGCCCTTATACCCCCTCATTCCACCTCAAGGGCTTCCCAACGTCTGTAGTACAAAGTACAAGGTCTTTGGCTAGATATTAAAGGCCTGCAACCTAGTTTGGTCCACATTTCCAACCTACAGGAACATCCCTGTGTTCAAATTCATTTCTTCCCCTCCCTTGCACTTCAGAACGGTTCCTACATTTGCACTTTAACTTGCTTTGATCTCTTTACCAGGACCGTCCTGCACCCTTCCCACAGATATTTGGCTTGCATTTTTTTTAATTAAAAAAAAAAGCCATAAGGTGTCACTAAGGACCTTGGTGGTAGGTCAGCACAAGCCAAAAGTATTAGGTGTCACTTGTACGTGCAATTTTCAAGAATGCAAAGCCCTATTTAGAAAACAATCCGAACTCCTCAGTCACGAGTGCCTGATTTGTCACTGAGGTTATAAAGAGATGAAACTAACAAACAAAAATTAACAAATGAACTCAATAGGGAGAACAAACTGGTGGCTGCCAGAAAGAATGGGTGAATAGATATAGGGGATTAAGAGGTACAAACTTCTAGTTATAAAATAAATAAGTCACAGAGATGAAAAGCCCAGGATAGGGAATATAGTCAATATTATAACATTATATGGTAACAGATGGTGACTACACTTTTCCTAATGAGCAACTGAGAATAGAATTGTCCAATGAATGTTGTACGCTTAAAACTAATATAACACTGTATGTTAATTATACTTCAATAAAGACAAATGGAGAGATGAAAAGCAAGAGAGAACAGGAAGGCACGAGGTAAAAGCGAGTAACTTTCTCCTGGGACTATCAAAGGGGAAATTGAGAGGCCTCAGGGGAGGAGACCCGCTGGTGGGGAGGGGGGCGGGGCCGGTGCCAGGGAAGGGAAGGAATCCCAGACCAAGAGCCAAAATGGGGGTCTGGTGGACACTTCTGTATCTTTGCGGGGTGGGGGGGACACTTATTTTACTACCTAACACAAACCTGACAAGAAAAGCCCTCCTCGCATTTGGCCGCCGAACCACGTGGCATCCCTTTCCTGCAGGTGACGCAGGGGTATGGGCGGGGCCTCTACGGAATTTGTTCTTGGTGCGGACACAGAATCGAACTTCTCCAAACCGTTTCAACACACACTGGCAGAACTACTACTGCCACTTCACATCGTCCCGGAGTGGGCAGAAAGGTAGGCTCTAAGCATTTAACAGTTTTACAGTAATCCGCGTCTTTTTCTAACGGGACCAGCTCCGCTACTTTCCCCGGCTTCCCCAACAAACAGGACCACCCACTACCGCGCAAGCGCACTTCTTGCTTAAGCGCCAAGGCGGGATCGAGGCTCTTGTCTCGCGAGAGTGAGCCCGTCGGTCTTCGTTGCTCTCGCCCCACCCCCTCCTTCTCGCTCGCTCTCTCCCATCCCCCCAAGCCAGTCGCTCTGCTGCGCAGCTCCCTTAGCGGTTGTCGCTTGTGGAGGCGGTTGGAAGAACCGTTGTGGCGAGTGATACACGAGGCGTGCGACTTCTTCCTCTTCCCGACCGGCCCCGCGAGCACCGGAGTCGGCGTTACTGTCGCCCGACAGGGTATCTGAAGTAAAAGGGGGTAGGTTGGGCTGGTGGTTTCGAGAGCGGAGTCGGGAGAAGGACGAGAGACTGGGAGGGGGTGGGGTGGGGGGGAAGTGTGGAGGTCGCCGCTCGGAGGCGGCCAGACTGCGCCTTCCAGGCGATCTCCCACTTCAAGGAGGGCGGCCTGCCGGGGGGAGGACTTGCTCGGGTGAAATTCAGTGGACGAAACTGAGGCCCGGAGTGGGGGGTCATCCAGCATTTCCCCTCTTTCCCTGCTGGTTTGGCCTCCGCCATTTTGGGTACGGTGGCGCGGCCACCTCGGCTTCCCGCCCTTCCCCTCTCTTTCTACTTTTTGCCCCTCAGCTTCCGAAAACTGGTTTAGAAGGCCGGGGCGGTGAGGGGGGTGGGGGAAGGTCAGAGCGCCCCGGAAGGGATGAGGGTGGGGAACGAAGCGAGCTGGGAAAGACTGGGCACTTGGGTGGGGGGGAGGGTCTGGGCTGGCGGGCGCGCTCCCGATGGAAATGGCGCCGGATGGGCCTGGCCTCCCACCGCGGCCTCCCTTCCTCCGCAGTCTCGGCAGGGCTACCAGGGCTGGCGGGACTGCGAGTGACTTCTGACGCAGATTCCCAAGATGAGAGAGGCTGGAGCTGGGGGAGGAAAGCCAATGGCGACGAAGGCGCTCAACTCCCAAATCCAGGACAAAGGAGGCAGTCGGCCTCCTTTGTAATTCCGCCGCCCGGTGGCGAAGGTTTTAAAGCCAGGCTTGGCTGCCGGACGGAGAGGTGGCGGTGGGGGGGCGGCGGGAAGGGGCGTACTCTCCTTAGCTCTCTGGTCTCTAGGGCAGCTAGATAAACGAAAAGTCTCCGGGGAGGAATAAAGGACGCTTAGCCGGCCCTTATATTCCAGATTTGGAACTTCGAAAAGAGTACGTACTCATTTTCCAAAGGGTGTTTTTTTTCTTTTTCTCACGTTTATCTTAAACGTAAACACTTTGTGGGTAAATGTTTTGTAAGCAGTAAGCGGATGACTTATCAAATAGGAACGTGAAACGGGCATATTTCAAATAGGTCGTTTAGGACCAGTGAATTATGATACAGCTTTCTGAACTTTTGGGCGGGGGTGGGTGGTTTAGCAATGGTTTTGTGTAGTTTGGCATATACTGGGTTATAATTTAAGTAGGAGTTTTATCTTTGGGAAACAGTTGTTAAAACACAATTAGTGATGGTGATGGCATAAATTTGTGTAGCAGTTGAGTTACTGACTTTTCAGTATTAAATCTCCAAAGGTTACATGTTGTGCAAAGAGGCTGTAGAAGTAAAATACATCAAAATACAGTTAGCGTTTATTTTACTTTTGGTAGCTAAGCATGTTTTTTTTCGTATAGGACTGTGGTAGTATTTTGACCCAGAAAATAGGCCTACTCAACAAAAAGACAAACCGAAAGCCCAGTCCTGTGGTGGTGTGATGATTTTTGGTCCTTAGAACACAAGAGAACTGGGTCTGTACTTTTCATTGAGTAGGGTACAAAGTGACAGTCAGCTTGAGAGTAACAGTTTCCAATAATAGCTCTGAGTCCTTACAAGAACTCTTAGTACCTACTTTTTTCAGCTTTAAAAAACAAAAAACCTTCCTATTGTTGAAGACGGTCTGATTTTTAGTAGCCTTTGAAAAAAGTCTAGTTTCCTGTAAAATAGTACATCGTAAAACCGCTTTCCTGATTGGATTACCCTAGAAACCTTTTTTTCTGCCCTCTTTTAATCTGCATCATGATCTGGAAATCCATCTGATTGCCTTTAGATTTTTAATAACCATGTTCTTTTTTTGGTGTTATTTTGGTAAACAAGTGGTTGAGCTGCAGTAGGTGATGGTAACTGTTTTAGAGAAGAACTCCTATTTATACATTTAGACTTCTCTTCCCTTTGGGTATTAGTGGTGTGTCTAGTTTTTCTACTGGAAAATTGAGCAAGCACACAGGAAAGGGGAAATGATGTAAATTTTTCATTCTAGTTAGACATATCACTGCTTTTTGCCAAAGTTTGAAGAACATTCTCATTTTTTTAGGACCCGCTGGCTGCCATTTACAGAGTTACTTATTGGTGTATCACATCCTAACTTTATGTATTATACTTCAGAAGATAGTAGTATATGCCTCTGGGTTACAAAGGAATTTGATGTTTCATTTGACCTCTGTTAGGTGCTTAGCTTTGAGATACAATTCACATACCATAAACTTCACCCATTTAAAATCATACCATACATGGACTTTTGTGACTGGCTTTTTTCACTTGGCATAACTTAGGAAATTAAACTTCTATTCAAAACTGACTACAGTTATCTTAGTTCAACTGCTGGTATTTTTAATTGGTGCTAACACTTGGCAGTCTTAAAGCAGAATTAAGATTAGTCATGACGTTGTAAAGAAAGGTTGAGATGGATTATCCTGAATAATTAGTAAACTCTAGGTAGTTTCCAGGACAGCTTTATTAATGTATTACAGCAGATTGTCTTTTATTTTTTTTTTTTTAAGATTTTATTTATTCATTTGAGACAGAGAGAGAGAGAATGAGCAGGGGGAGAGACAGGGAGAGAGAGAAGCAGGTTCCCTGCCGAGCCAGGAACCCGATGTGGGGCTCGATCCCAGGACCCTGGGATCATGACCTGAGCTGAAGGCAGACGCTTAACCATCTGAGCCACCCAGACACCCCAGATTGTCTTTTTGTATGCCTTCAGAGTCTATCTTGGTTTTGTTTTGTAAGTAGAATTCTAGAATCAAATTTTGAGTTTTGAAGAAGTCCAGTGTGGCTTTAAGTTGTGTACTCTTAACACGTGTGGTGGACAGTCATCCCATAAAATAGTTTGTCTTCCGAATCTGGTTAATCTTTTGTCAACTTAAAATTGCGTTAATAGGATAGTGTGATTTTTATAGACTTAATACTTTGTTTTATATAGGTCTCTCTGGTGTGGACTGATCCAAAAACCAAAACTAGTTTGCTTGCTGGAGTTTCTTGGAAAGGGCTAAATTTTATAGTAAAGATAAGTCAGTTACCATCCTTTTTTGTTCCCCAGTGTCTTTACAATGAAGAAAGAAATGGGCAAAATGATTAAAAGCATCACACTGTCTTTTCACAACAGGTTAGATTGGTTTTGCAAAATACTTAATATTTTTCATGAGGAAGTAACGTGATGTTACGTCCTCTCCACTTTTTTTTTCTATTCTTGAATCATCCTTTATAGGAAAGTTTGTTTTGATTTTTTGGCTTTTGTTTTAAGGTTTTTGGTCTTTTTTTTGTTTGTTTTTTAAGAAGATTTTCAATATGTCTCAACTTTTTTCCCAGACTGATTGAGGGTCTACTTTAGGGACTACTCTTGAACAGTATTTTTTATCTAGCTAACACATGTTATAGTAAACATTGCCAACCCCACCCACCCATCTTGGACAAGTAATAAGGAAACTTGAAATCTTAAGCCTACCTTGACTTTGGAAACAACTTGTAACTATTTTTTCTTCCTTTCAGGACTCAGGATAGTTTTCCATCCTTTAAGGTTCATTTATTTTGTTTGTGGTATATTTCAGTAGTTTTACAGGAGGGTCCCTTAAAATCCAGTAACAATGGCTAGCATTGAATGATTACGATGCTGCAGACTAAGCATTATAAATAAGTTTTAAAACAGTCTAGAGAGGTATGGGTACCACTGTTATATTTTAGAGCTGAACAACAGAGGTTAAGTTTGTTTTAATCAACCAGCCAGTGAATGGCAGAATAGGGATTCAAAACCAGTTTCTCTCTCTTTCTCCCTCTCTCTCTTTCAAAAATGCCTATCAATTTTAGGTGCCTAAAAATTAGTTGTAATGTCTGATACAAAAATTGTAGTCTTCCCACTTTGGATCTCTGTGTCTAGAGTGACTGCCAGGATTTTTAAAACAGCAAAACAAGTATGAAAGGTGATTCATATGCAGAGGTATTTGATTAATTAACACAGTTGGAAATTTTCTGCCTTAGGTTATTTTAAATGCACATATTCTAGGAAAAAAATTTTACTCTTTGCAGATGCTCCCCCTAACAGTTGGAGTGATATAATTAGATGGTGTGAAATCAAATATTAGTGAACACTGTTACGAACTATCTTGAAGCGTAAAGGAATCAAGTGAACAAATTGTCTTGTTTACAGGGGAGGAGGTGGTGAGGGAAAGGTTTGAAATACTCAGGTGAGTAGGATTCCTACAGCTGCTTAGTGAAATTTGTAAGATCTGGTAAGTTTTTGCAGCTGAAGGACTTCTGCATTAGCCTCCTTAAAGTGTTCTGGAATTCTAAAAGAAAGGATTGTTGTCTTTTGGGAAGAGAACTGGGTGTGGATGGGTTCTTTTTGGAGGGCTAGGAGGGCTTCACTGTACCCTAAAATACTTTTTGAATGTGAATGTGTTACGTTTTTTAAAATTTGTGTTTAAATGTAAAGCAGTGAGTGAACTGGTTTTGAATGTACTATCTCCAATAACTTCCCAGTAGAGGTAGCTTCAAAAAACACCGGTACTGTTGGGAGGCATTCACTTTTGAGTGGACTTCTACCTCAATTTTAAAACTGACCCTAATTAACTCATTTTAAAACTTGCTTTAGAGGAGTATTTAGATTTACTTTAGATAGGAATTTTTCCTCCTTCAAAAACAATTTGATGTGTTCAGAATTAAAAGTGCATCTAAAAAGTTAAGACTTTTTGTAATGCCATTTTTCTAACATCAGAGAAGTACTCATTGACCTTTTGACTTAGGCTCTTGCTGTGAGTGGACAGTGGTGCTGTGTGCAGCTTTTGAGTAAGTTTTAAAGAATTTACATGATGATTCAAATGAATAAGTAAAACCTGAAAAAGTGAAAATTTGAGAGATGAGGAAAAGACTAGAGTTGATATCAAGATGACAAGAAATAGAACTTGAAGACTAATATTGTAATTGTGTAAGTTGTCTTAAGATTGGGCATTATATGAAATTTGGTCCTTAGAAATTTGGTACTTTTTGGAGGGAAGGGTCAGGTATCACTCACTTTTCCCAGTCTTTTGCCTACCCCAAAATGGGAAGGTGTCATGCCTTTGAATTGTGGCACTGTCAACAAGCCATATGTTATATTTCCTGTTGTGCACCACTGAGCGATGTTTCTTCAGTACCTGTAGCAAGAGTATATTTTGATTGACTGCTCTATGTGCTTGTTTATTTTTTATAGCATTTAAATCAAACGTTATTGAGATGGATTGGGTTATGAAACATAATGGTCCAAATGACGCTAGTGATGGGACAGTACGACTTCGTGGACTGCCATTTGGTTGCAGCAAAGAGGAAATAGTTCAGTTCTTTCAAGGTACCTCTAGTATTAGTCAAAGTTTAGTAGTATTTTAATTTTATATTTTTATTATATTACTCAGTTTTTAATTTGTAAAACCCATTTGTTTTGGGGACTTTTGAGTACGATATCTGGGTTAATGTATTAAGTTATGAAATATGCTCCAGTTAATGCTGAATACAGAATGTGTAGAATATGTAAAACCTAACTAATGTGCAATAAACTTAATTGAGAATAATTATGTATGATGAAATGAACCATGAATTATCATATGGAGCATAGTTAAATTTGATTTAGCTTTTTTTAATGTAATATAGGTGAGCTTTTAGTGTGTGTAATTTAAAAAGACTGGTTGCAAAATAATATGTAATCCAGTAATAATTGAAAAAATCTTCCGCTTTATATTATGGGGTGATGGGAAACTTAAAGCTTTTTTGTTTTGTTTTTGTTTTGTTTTGTTTAGACTTGTTTTAAATATTTGATTCAGATGGGAATGTTTCAGCCTTTAACACTGTTCCCCTTGATGGGGTTATTTGTCCTTGGGTTAAAGGGTTGGAAATCGTGCCAAATGGGATAACATTGACGATGGACTACCAGGGGAGAAGCACAGGGGAGGCCTTCGTGCAGTTTGCTTCAAAGGAGATAGCAGAAAATGCTCTGGGGAAACACAAGGAAAGAATAGGGCACAGGTGGGGATGGAGAGTTTGGGATGGTGTTAAATTTTTATTTTTGGGGGTTGTGGGTCACTATTGCTTAATGGGGGGGTTACAGTAACATTTTTCTGGGGTAGTTTAAAAGAATTGATAATTATCTAAATTTAACTTGGAAACTACAGATTTGGGTGGGGAATTAATGCTAATAGTTTGCTTAAATTAAAATTAGATTGTTTCCATTTTTCTGTAGGATGTTGATAAATGCTTTTGTATAATCAGCTATTTTTTCTAAACACCTATTATGTATTAAAGGAAACAAGCTATAAGTATATATTATATGAATTGTTTTCAAGTGACTAATTTGTCTATGTAAAACTTAAATATTAACTATTTAAGTTTGTAGGTGTAAAAAATGTTAATTCGTGGTGTATTTAGGCAGTTTAAATTGGGTTATGTATCTAGATGTAGAAAAACTTACTGCATTTTTGCCCAGTATCTTATTTATTCTAATACATTTATGCTGAAACCTGTACCTTAAACCATTTTTAAATAGGTATATTGAGATCTTCAGAAGTAGCAGGAGTGAAATCAAAGGATTTTATGATCCACCAAGAAGATTGCTGGGCCAGCGACCGGGACCATATGATAGACCAATAGGAGGAAGAGGGGGTTATTATGGAGCTGGGCGTGGAAGTATGTATGACAGAATGCGACGAGGAGGTGATGGATATGATGGTGGTATGTGTATCTAATGAACAAAGGTTCTGTTGTCATTTTCTTAATGTTCCTGACACTTTGTCAAGAAATACAGAAATGGCAGTAATTTCAGTACCTACTAGGTTTTAAAACCTGTTCATGAAAATATGGATTCCCGTGGCCAGCTGTGGGACTTGATTGATACACATATTGGCATCTAGAGAAGTTATACAGAAATTAAAGTGAAGATATTGGCATTTGGGCGGGGGGGGGAGATTTTATTTATTTGGCAGAGAGAGTACAAGCAGAGGAAGCAGCAGACAGGGAGAAGCAAGCTCCCCGCTGAGCAAGGAGCCTGATGATACTGGCATATTTTGACACTTTTTGTTCGACATCAGGATGAAAGTTAATTTTGATGTCTTAAATGTATTCTTTAGAGATTTTTTTATTTCCACGGAGTGTTACTGCTTTTTTTCACATGCACTAAGTTGGGAGTTGTAAACTTGTAATAATAAGAACCAGACTGCTTACCACCAAATGATTTTATAAACTGGATTATAAAATTTCTCTCTTGAAAGCGTATTCATGTATTTCTCATTAAATTACACAGGTTATGGAGGTTTTGATGACTATGGTGGCTATAATAATTATGGCTATGGAAATGATGGCTTTGATGACAGAATGAGAGATGGAAGAGGTAAATATTAAAGACATACTCATTTTTAGATGAATGTTAAGTGTTTTACAGCCATTTAGTGGTGATAAGGTGACTTGCATGAAATCGTCAGCTCGAGCATATTTCAGAACATACCTATGTGGGGCTTTATATAGATGTATACTTACAGGTAAATTCTCGATTCGATGTTTAGAACAACTGTTAAGATTAATTGGTTGTTAAAGGAAAAGGTATGTGTAGGGAAGAAGTGTTTCGTTGAAGTGCTTTACTACTTGTATCAATAGTTTATAATCTTTGGAAATTTTACTCTTAGGTATGGGAGGGCATGGCTATGGTGGAGCTGGTGATGCAAGTTCAGGTTTTCATGGTGGTCATTTTGTACATATGAGAGGATTACCTTTTCGTGCAACTGAAAATGACATTGCTAATGTGAGTAATTTTAGTAATTTTTGATGATTTTATATTTTATCCTGCTATCTAATTTTGAAGCATTCTTATAATGCTCTCATCTTTTTCTCTATAGTTTTAATGTCAAAATCCCTTTAATAGGAAATACGTACATATTCTTATCTATACTGGTTGACGAATATTTTTTTGTCCATTGTATGCTGACTTATCTGGGATTCAAGCAAGTAGAAAGTTGTATTCATAAAGTCCAGTTAAGAATTTAGTGAAAAGATTGATCAGCATAGAGTGGAGAGGACTGGAAGATAATTGCCCTTGTGTCAAGTTTTGAAAGTGGAAAATATAAAAAGTGAATAAGGTTTAGTTGTTTGGTTCAGCTTTGTACCTACAGCGTGATTAGAAACAGCTGTGAAAATAATGGGAGTAGATTCTATTGCTGATTTGAAACTGGTTGGTTTCAAATTGGTTAGAGTATCAGCAAACTTCAACCCATGTGCATCTAGTCACACCCATTTATTTACCTGTCCAGTAGTTGCAGTAGAGATCCAGTAGCCTACAAACCCAGGACTATTTACTACATAGCTCTGAAAGAAATTAACCTATAGATCTTGGAACTGATTGGTCCTAAGTTCCAGGTACCTTTTAGGATTCCTTTAACCTGATTAACTTTGATTTACAACTAAGTGATATATTTTGGAGCTATCCATGTACAGTTTGTGTTAGTTTGTCAAATTCCAGTGGTCTGAATCATAACACCTAAATTCTCTGCACATGTTTCTAAGTCTCTGGTGACCTATTTATCTTTCAAACAGTAATTTTGAAATATCTTTCTTGGGAGGAGTGGGAATGGAGGACTTCTCCCTCTCAGTGGTAGGGTATGAGACATTTTCATTTATTTATTGGGTTAGATTTCTATTATTTTTTTCTACTCACTTATCTTCCCCCCCCTTAGCTTATTTTTTTTTTATTATTTTAAAAGGTTTTATTTATTTGACAGTACAAGCAGGTAGAGCAGCAAGGAGAGGGGGAAGCGGGCTTCCTGATGAGCAGGGAGCCTAATGCAGGGCTCGATCCCAGGAGCCTGAGATCACGAGCTGAGCCGAAGGCAGACGCTTAACGACTGAGCCACCCAGACGTCCCTACGTAGCTTAAAGAGATCATTTCTTTGCATTTTCCTCTAAGTGTATTAGTTTATATCCCCAGAACCTTCGTAGTTGATTTGTTAGCTTTGCAATACAGGGCAGTAAAAAGGTTTGTTTTAATGGAGGAGGGAAAACTAAAGTATGTGGTAATTTACTTTGAATAATCTAAATAGAAAATTTAGTGGGGCACCTGGGTGGCTCAGATGGTTAGCGTCTGCCTTCAGCTCAGGTCATGATCTCAGGGTCCTGGGATCAAGTCCCACATCGGGCTCCTAGCTTAGCTTCTCCTTCTGCCTGCCACTTCCCCTGCTTATACTCTCCCTCTCTCTCTCTGGCAAATAAATAAAATCTTTAAAAGAAAAGTTAGTAATAAGTGTTTTCTTTTGTTTAGTTCTTCTCACCACTAAATCCCATACGAGTGCATATTGATATCGGAGCTGATGGCAGAGCAACAGGAGAGGCAGACGTAGAATTTGTGACACATGAAGATGCTGTGGCTGCCATGTCTAAAGATAAGAATAACATGCGTAAGTGGTATCCTTGGCTTGCTATCTCGTTTCTTAGGTGTGGACTTGCTTATAAAATAACATTTGTAATTCCTCAAATGTAAGATGTTACAGGGTCTGTAAGTAACTCTTGGCAGTCACAGGGACCTGAAGCCATATGGCCTCTAAGATGGCTTTCCAGGGGGCTTTTTATTGAAGAGTTAATTGAGACTCAATACTTGACAGGTTATCTGAGCTTAATTAAAAAGGGAAAATAGGTATATTACTTGGCACTCGCTTGAGTTCCCATGCCACTTGCAAATTACCACTTTTTAACCCATCCATTAAGTTAGTTGAGTAAGTTATTTCTACATGCCATCAGAGCTATTTTAAGCCATTAAATTTTACCCTGACCAGTGATTCCTAAATCTGGCTAGACAAATCACTTTGTAGTCAGTAAATAAGTTTTCATGGACGTTATTTTCATGATTCGAATTTATTTCTTTGGACATGGAATGTATTTTTAAGCACAGTAACTGGTTCTGAAATAATGAATCAACCCCTTTTATAGATGAGGAAATGGAGGCCCCGACCACTTACGTGTTTAGTGTTGTGTAGTTTGAACAAAATTTGGTGGGTTAGCTTTAGCCCTACCTGGCATTCATTTTATCACTCCACTAGGAAGTATATAAACATACTTCCAGGCTAATACTAGCACAGGTTAATATTTGCTCATTATCCTTTTATTGATAAATTTTGATCCATCATTCCTTCCCTATTACTTTGTGTCTTAAAGAACATCGGTACATTGAACTCTTCTTGAATTCTACTCCCGGAGGCGGTTCTGGAATGGGAGGTTCTGGAATGGGAGGCTACGGCAGAGATGGAATGGGTAGGTAAAGTTTTTAAAATGAGCAGTGTTATACACTTAGCAAACAATCTCACTTTTTTTTTTCCTTTTTAAAGATAATCAGGGAGGTTATGGATCTGTTGGAAGAATGGGAATGGGTAACAATTACAGTGGAGGATATGGTACTCCTGATGGCTTGGGTGGTTATGGTAAGTGTCCTTGGTTACTGTGGTTTGTTTTGTTAGTCCCCATGTGTGTAGATACTTTTAAATTCATGTATTATCTTCATTGAAGTATGCACGGATATTTCCTAACAGGTTTGTTTGTTTTTTTAAGGCCGTGGTGGTGGAGGCAGTGGCGGTTACTATGGGCAAGGTGGCATGAGTGGCGGTGGATGGCGTGGCATGTATTAAGGCATAACCACCAACATAAAAGTCCTGACAACAGTGTCTGGTCTACTAGACTTTCTTACAGATTTAATTTCTTTTGTATTTTAAGAACTTTATAATGACTGAAGGAATGTGTTTTCAAAATATTATTTGGTAAAGCAACAGATTGTGATGGGAAAATCTGTTTTCTGTAGGTTTTATTTGTTGCATACTTTGACTTAAAAATAAATTTTTATATTCAAACCACTGATGTTGATACTTTTTATATACTAGTTACTCCCGAAAGATGTGCTGCTTTCATAAGATTTGGGTTGATGTATTTTACTATTAGCTCTACAAATAGTAGTATAGTGTAATTCTAGAGGACAATGGTTCACCTTTGCATAAACTACAAGTCTTAATAAGCAGACATCTGGAACAGAACTTGGAAAATAGTGTAACTTTTTTTCTCCTGGACAATACTGTAAATATAAAAACCTAAAGATGAGTGTAGGTGGCTTCAGGAGTATAAACTCAGCTAATTTCTATTTTAGTCATTCTTTTCAAATGTCATTTATCAGGCATAGCTCTGAAATGTTGATCTTAAGCGGTATCTGGATTTTTGAATATTCATAATTGTGTTACCTGGGGAATGAGAATGTTGGAAGTTTAAATTCTAGCCCTAGGTTTTAGAATAAAATTCACTCAGCACTTGACTGAAGTACCAAAAAGTTTCCAAAAAAGTGAGTTGTAAGTGATCTCAAAATATCTTAGACTAGGTTAAGATTCTCAGTGACATGAGAATGCAGTACAAAAATATTTACTGTGAAGTATAATTCTCACAGCTGTATTTTCAGTTTTCCTGCCCAATAAAGCATACGGTTTTTCAGTAACTGTATAAATGACTAAACAAATGTAAGAGACAAGTCCATGTAATAGTTTTAATTCAAATGAGTCCTGGAAGTTGGATTTTACATTTGATATCTGTTTGGAGTTTTAGAGCCATTGTGTTAAATACTATATGTAGCAAGGAAAAGGTGCTTTTTACTTTTAATCCCTTTGATCAATATGGCTTTTTTTCCCAAATTGGCTAATGGATCAAAATGAAACCTGTCAATGTGAATTCAGTTATTGACCTTGTTACTTGTTTTTGCTAGAAATGTTATTAATGTAATAAATATCAACGTGGGAGATAATAGTGTGGCCTCTGTCCTAGAATGCTTTGTGTCGGTTACTGATTGTAAAATTGGTAGAAGATACTCTTAAGTGAACATTAAATAAAGTGACACCTAAGGAAGGAGTGATTTCTACTGTTAGAGAAGGAAGTTGTGTTAGCTTAAATGGAACTTACCGGCTCAGGCAGTGATCCATTTTAATGTTTGTACCCCTCAAATTACCCATTTAAATATTAGGCTCATACCACTTACCTTTTTTAAAGATCCTACGTGCTTTTATTTTCCTAGGACCTGCCCTATTAAAATGTAAGTAATAAAGGTATAAAAAGTTATAAATGCAAGTCGCCCTTTGAAAGGCTAATTTTTTCATATCTTTTATTTGGTTTATAAAATTCACATTTTATTTTAAAACATTGCAGAGTAGAAGAATTACAGTCACAATTCCTTGGCACCATGATAGCATTATTGTGGTAGTACTGGCTAGACAAGGGAATGGTATGTGAAATTCATTAAGATAAATACTTTCTATGAGGGCAAATCTTGAAGATTAGAAAGTGTAGGTTCACAATACAAACTGGAAGTTTTATAACAAAATCCAACATTTAGTATAAATGGCTTTTAAATAAGAGCCCAAACTAAATGAAGCAAATTGTATTGCTGTCATAAAAGCTTGACTACAAAAAGCCCAAAAGTCAATGGTGATTAAACACGAGTTTTGAATAACAAAGAATTTAAGGGGGAACTGAAAATCATGGTTTTAATTGTTGAGTGAAACCCAGCTTTGGAATTTAAGCAAAATCATATTTTAAGATTTGTACTAATAAGCACAGTAATAAAAAACCTAGTATTTGAAATTTCATTTGCTTATTCTCATTTTTAACAATCATAAAAATGTTAATCATCCCATCAGTACAAAACAGTTCAAGAATATAATTCTCTTGACAGTATTTCTGTTGGCATTCAAGAAAGACCACCTAAAAATCTGTACAGCAGTTTAACTGAAGACCTCAAAAGCTAACTGGATATGGAGAAAAGAAATCCTCAAAATCCTGGTTTCACACTTCGACAATTTTGAAAATTAATTTTAAACCCTAGTGAAAATATATGTACTCTGAGGAAAGGATCCTGCAGAATAAGTTACCCCATCTTAGGTGGGAGGAGGGTGGACATGAGTAATTCACTAAATGTAATGCTAGGGAGTAACCAAAGATTCCTATCTAACCTGTTAAGGTTCACAGACTTAAAGTCCATGGCTGAAGTTAATACCAAAGTGGGGGGAAAAAAGGATCTCCCAAGTGGTGATGCTGTTCAAAGGATTAATTATACAAAGGTAACATTTTACATATTCTTGGTGTGCTACAAGTATGGTAAAACAGGATTAGTGTTTATTAAATCTTTCATGCTTGAAACAGATGATGTATTTCATGGCAGGGCTGATACTTCACTCTATACATAACTGCAGTAGTGGATCAGTACATTGTAATGCTTCCTAAAAGTTACTGGAATGGAAATAGAATAAAGTTTTTCATTACTCAAATCCTATCAAAGGCAAACTATTTGAGATTTCTCCTTTAATGCTTAGAGGAGAATCAGTCAGGAGCCTGTAATCGCTTACTATTAAACATTTTTTTCTGGGGATGGATTTTTTTTCTTTTTAATTTAAAGAGGTGTGAGCCCTCCCTAAAAAAAGTTAGCAATTTGGCGAGTCAGGTGTAGCATATGGAAAGTTGTGCAAGTAACTTAATGTAAAAGGCTGGTTTAACTTCCTTTCAAAATAAGGAAAAAGTTGAGGTAAAATAATACCTCTTTAACCTACTATATCTGAAAAGTATAAATAAATACATTGATTAGAAAAGGACCAAAAGGAAATTTTATAGGATAAAACAATTGGCCTTTTCTCATGCAAAATGGGCAAGTAATTAAGGTTGAAACCTTAGCAAGCTAATGAAAAGTCTGTTCAACTGGAATATTAATACTTCTAAAAAGTCCAATGCATTTCTGATCTGAGAACTGTGAAGCTTTAAAGTGCATTAAAATTACAGGCACCATCAAATACCAACTTGACAATATGCAGAATAAAAGAATCTGAATCCCTATTTTTAAGAAGGCCTTTACAAAATAAGGCAAATGTGTGTTCTGCTGTCTGGCCTTTTTATTGGCTTTATAAGTTACATGATTATTACATCAATTAGGAATTAAGCGAGTTATTTTAAAGCATGCCCTGTTGAAAGTTCTTTTTGAATAACTGAGCTATTCTACAGCTTCTAATTCCCATGAACTGAATACATGGAAGATAAAACATACCAATACGGTCTGAAAGCTGCTTAAGAAGGGCTATCTAAATACATCATGTACATGGTTCATACATTAACCGTTCATTGTAGGTACTTTCATACACAAGGACTTAATTCTGGAGTCTTATGGCAAATTAGATGAGCATCTCTGGATCAGCAATGCATGACAGGAATCACAAACTCGTACTGGCTTTGGTGAAGAAGGCAAAGGCAGTTCATTGTCAGAGCAAGCATTACAGAAAATTTCCCCACAGTTTCTACAGTGGTGCTATTAAATGGAAAAATCAAAGAAAAAAACTGAGTTAAATTAGAAGCCATGTTTGCATCAAGTCCTTTGGACTCACTTCCTATCTCCCTTACCTTTCTCTTAGAGAGAGAGAATTCCTTTTCACAAAGTTTACAATGTGTTGCTTCTTTATCTTTCAACCAAACCAGTCCCTAGAAGGAAGAAGCATGAATATTAATGCTCAAATTGTTAACACTTTAAAAATTACATGTGAAAACATTTTCAACCAAGAACATCCTGTAGGAAGAGAGAAAGGACTTGGAAATGAGTCCTTTGAGAGATACTGAAATAGCTGGAGAATAAGTGTGGGATTTGCTTCAAAATAATCTGGGTGAGGAGGAAGGGATAGGGGTTGAATATAAATACAAGGTAGGCCATACACTGTTAAATATTGAAACTGGGTAATGGGTTTTTCTCTGTACACTTGTTTGGACATTTCCATTATAAAATGTTTAAAAATTAATGGGAATTTTCTTTAAGGAATAAAGAGCCTTAGTGATTAGTCCAAAATTTAAGGATACATTTTCACTATGAAATGCGTATGAGTTTGGCATTATGTATACCACAGTAAGTCCTTAAAATTTGAAGAGAATTTGGAAATTAGATGTTAGAATTCATTATTTTAGAGGAGACTTCACCTTAAATTAAGTCTTACATGGCTGTTAATTTCCCTTAAATTCTATAACAAATGTAATGGCTACTGTGTAGATGAGTAGAAAACGTATGTACTGTTAAGTTATTAACAGGTGAGAGTGTGATACCTGAAATTTCTAAATTGACCCATTCTTAACCCATCTAAGATCCTGGCTAGGAACACTTTTTTCCCTACAAAAGCAGTTTTGTTAAATGATGCCAGTTTTATATGAGAAGACCCAGGTGAAGGAACAGTCTTCAATGCTTCTGATTCATCTCATTACATAACTAAGCCACGTCGCTGCTGCCGAGGAACCAAGTACAGCTGACCCTTGAACAACTGGGGGTTAGGGGTGCTGAACTACACGTCGACAAAAATCTGCATATAACTCTTGATTCTCCCCAAAACTTTGTATTTAATAACCTATTGTTGACCAGAAGCCTTACCAATAACAGTTAACATATATACTGTATATATGTATTACATGTGTACATATACTATTTTATTCTTACAATAAAGTAAGCTAGAGGGGGGAAAAAAAACCTGGATAGCTCCTATCAGACACACCAGTAAAGAATCAAATGACTTGTAGAATATGTTTTTAAAGCAAGACAGGGCCTTAAAGATAATCCAATGCAACTAGTTGAATGCCATTAAAAAGGAAAGCGACTTCCCAAATGTCCAAAAGCCTAGTGGAAGCACTTTGCTTCCTGCCAAGCTACAGGATCATGACCTGAGCTGAAGGCAGACAGTTAACCAACTGAGCCACCCAGGCGCCCTATGCTAGTGTTAAGTTGTATTTATACAGTTATATACACGGTATGTTTCATAATGAAAATTTTACAGAGCTTAAATAATGACAGTTGGGCAGACATCTCTACCCATCCAAAAAAAATGTGAGAGCAAAATAAAAGGCATATACACAGATGCACAAATTCTTAAAACCTTTATCTTTTCAACTCAGCATTTTCCAGGAAGCTACCGAAGGATGCATTTCCCAAAACAAGGGAGTAAACCAAGAAAGAACTTAAAAGGGTTCAGGTAATAGGAACCCTAACATATGAGAAGGATAAAAGGAATTCTAAGAATGGCAGCAAAGGAAAATGTCAGGACAAGGGTGACCAGACCAGACTGAAGCAGGAGAGCAAAGAACTCCATGAGGATGACTCCAAGGAAAAAAGAACGAAATAATTACCTGATTCATTTTGCCATAGGAAAAACTTTATTTTATTTATTTGAGAGAGCTTGAGCAGGAGAGAACACAAGCAGGGTGAAGGGCAGGGGGAGAAGCAGACTCCCCACTGAACAGGGAGCCCAATGTGGGATTCAATCCCAGTACTCCGGGATCATGACCTGAGCCGAAGGCAGACACTTTAAGCCACCCAGGCACCTCAACATGGGAAAAACTTTATAATCAAGAAGCATGTTGGGGGCGCCTGGGTGGCTCAGGTGGTTGGGCGTCTGCCTTCGGCTCAGGTCATGATCCCAGGGTCCTGGGATGGAGTCCCGCATCAGGCTCCCCGCTCAGTGGGAAGCCTGCTTATCCCTCTGCCTCTGC
Organism: Callorhinus ursinus; assembly: GCF_003265705.2. Lineage (NCBI taxonomy): Eukaryota > Metazoa > Chordata > Mammalia > Carnivora > Otariidae > Callorhinus > Callorhinus ursinus. The sequence continues at coordinate 16,418,713 of NW_027397093.1, read as the reverse complement.
GTGCTGCTCCCTCTGCTTGTGCTCCTTCTGTCAAACAAATAAAATCTAAAAAAAAAAAAAAGCATGCCAGGGAAAACATAAATACAAATATAAATAAAGCAAGCAAGCAAGTTAGGGGTGGGGTGGCTAAGTGGCTCAGTCGGTGGAGCATCCGACTCTTGGTTCCTGCTTAAGTCATGATGGAGCCCTGCGTTGAGCCCCAACTTGGGGCTCTGTGTTCAGTGTGGGGAGTCTGCTTGTCTCTCTCCCTCTGCCCACCCCTCCCCGACTATCACACCCTATCAAATAAATTTTTTTTTTTTTTAGATTTTATTTATTTGTCAGAGGGAGAGAGAGGGCACGAGCAGGGAGAGGGATAGGCAGAGGGAGAAGAAAGCTGCCCGCTGAGCAAGGAGCAGGACTTGATCCCAGGAACCTGGGATCACGACCTGAGCCGAAGGCAGATGCTTAACTAACTGAGCCACCTGGGTGTCCCCCCCCCAAAAAAAAACTGTTATAAAGGTGTATGAAGGTATAAGAAAACTCAGATGCTCTAATACAAAACTTTTTTTTCAATTTTTTAAAATTCAATTTAGTTAATATATAGTATATTATTAGTTTCAGGGGAAAGGCAATTATTAACTCCAGAGGAAAAAAGAAACAGTTCAAGAAAGAAAATATAATCACAATAAACTACATGGCCCAGCAAAGAACAATATTTAAACAGTCGAAAAATATACAGTAAATGAATTCCATTAAAACTTTTAATTATATTGGGAGGACAATGAGCAAACAGACCAGGGTGAGAGTGGGCAAAACTCCTCATCCACCATGTTAACCAGGCTATATAGATAGGTCTAAAATAGGTCTTAAATAAATGAGTGAATAATATATACTGCCTATTATTTAGAAATAGGGGGGTAAAGCCAAAAGGAACTAAAAGAATCGGAAGTCGCCCCCTTCAGGTGGCAGAAGCTAGGTTAGATGAGGGACAAGGGGGTGAAGAACAGGAGACTACTACTTTTTTTAATTCTTTCTAGCACTACTTGACTTTTTAAATTATTTTCATGTAACACTTCGCTAAAAAAACAGAATGGGAAGCTGTGTGGTAGAAGGTAATCTCACTGAACCACTCAGAGAGAGACTATTTCCTTCTATGTTGTAGAAGGGATTCTTGCCTCCAGACGCCTTCAGAACCATACACTGAACCACTGTACTAATCACTTTTCACACATATTAACCTCTGTATTCAAAGCAACCCTGTGCAAAATCCTCTGCGCGTTTCAGAAGCCATTCAGAAGAGGGAACAAACTCCATGAAGGGGTGACTTGTTGACAGTCAAAACTACTAACAGACCAGCACAGGGACTCAAGGACTCTCAAAGGCGGTTTCACTCCATCAGGCCATGCTTTGTAGGAAGGTAGACAAAGTTCTCCCCAAGGTCATTTCCAATATGATTACTGACTGCTTCTAGAGGCATAATGGGGGGAGCCGGATCCCCAACTTCCCAACTCCCCGTTGGTGCTTCTGCCTCCACACATCCCAGGACTCAGTAATAGTACCTTAGATTTATATAGGCTTTACCTTCTAGTGGAGACTCACATATATCTCTACTTTCCTACTTGAGGAAAACACTTTCTACTCACCTGCAGTGCTTTGTTGGCTTCTTTTATATCTTCTATTTTAAGTTTTGATCTGAAAAGATTACAAATGGGTCCATGTTTCAGTAAATATATTACATATAGAACATCTAGCAATTCATTAAGGTATTGGTTTTTCATAGAATATAAAACTGTATATACCACATGATTCTAATGATCTTCTTTGACTAGTGGGATTTTATATTTTCCTATATTCTCTAAATGTCCTAAGCAAAAATGTCCTTTTTAAATTTAAAAATTGCTTTAACAAAAGAATACTGGCATTTTCATGTGGTTTGGACAGTATCAGTAAACGCTATCATTTACTGTGAGCTCACAGGGTGCCAGACTTCATGCTCTATGACCTTTGCATGTATATGCTCATTTAATCTTCAAAAAAAACAAACCAACCTATTTTAAAACCTTTTTTTTTTTTTAAAGATTTTATTTATTTGACAGAAACACAGCGAGAGAGGGAACACAAGCAGGGGAGTGGGAGAGGAAGCAGCAGCTTCCCGCTGAGCAGGGAGCCCGATGTGGGGATCGATCCCAGGACCCTGGAACCATGACCTGAGCCGAAGGCAGACACATAACACTGAGCCACCCAGATGCCCCAAAAAACTCACCTATTTTAAAGATCAATCAATCAATAAGGTGAGGCCTGATGAGGTTTCATCACTCGTAACAGGTCACAGAGGTAGTAACTGGGGAAGCCAGGATTCAAACCCTGGTCTTTATGACATTAAAGCCCATGCTAGCCATTATACACACTGTTTCTCTACCAGAAGCAAAAGAATGGTAAGAGTGGGAATATTAAGGAAAATAGAATTGTGATACTTTTCATTTTGCAAATATATGTCAATGAACATGCAGATTATAAATAGCAATAATTATCTGTGATCCTACTACCCAGAGAGGATAATCTACATGTTGATGAGTACGTGTATATTTAAAATTTATTTAAATTCAATTAATTAACATAGTGTATTATTGGTTTCAGAGGTAGAGGTCAGTGATTCAGCCATCTTATATAACACCCAGTGCTCATTACATCATCTGCCTCCTTAATGCCTTTCACCCAGTCACCCCATCCCCCCGAGTATGTGTATATTTTAAATGGAATCATCATTTATATAGTTTTCCATAAACAGCTCTTTTCAGGTACTAATATATCCTGAAAGGCTGAGAGCTATTGACTTGTCATTAAGTATCTGCCACATCATTATAGTAAAATGGTTACACGGTAACAATGAAAAATATAGTTTATATAATTATCTACTGCTGAACTTTCAACTTATTTCAAATTTCTCACCACAAAAATTGTTCATTAAAATTGGAATGACCAAAATATTTGTATTATTTTTCTTAGGAAAACAACTTAAAAATGAAATTACTGGATCAAAAGGTACATCAAGTCTCTGCTCCTGAGGCAGGAAATTGCTTCATACTACAAGTGCTCCTTGTTCTAAGACCAAAAAAAAAAAAACCAAAAATGTTAGTTTTTTTAATCTGGTTCATACTTCTACCATGGGAATAATCAATGTAAAACTACACAGATTAAAAATACAAACACAATACTAAAATTTTCTTGGCTAAATTCACATCCACAAAATGTGCCTAAAGAAAACTGACGCTGGGGGGAATAATAGCCAAAGCAGTAACTGTGCTACACAGAAAACCTGAATATGGAATAAAAGTAGCTTAATGGCATTTGCTACAGAGATCGTTATGGAAATTCACTGGTGTTGCTATATTTCTGGTTAAAATGCCTTTATTCACAAATATGGACACTGAAAATATTGCCCCCCTCTGATACGAGTTGCCAAACCAACCTAAAGAAAGGAGTAGCAGTTACAGTTCCAATAAACACAATGTACAAGAACATCTCCTCTCTGTAGGGAGGAAACAGAGGTCCATATCATTCATTTTAATTAGCTTTTAGAAATATTTAATTGTGTAAAAATATTTGACCACAGCATGAAAACAGCATAGGGAAGGGCCAAGGTAAAACATGAGGCTATAATAAATGTGATACAATCAATTATGATACTATAGGAAAAACACCCAGAAATGATACAGCCTCTGATAATCCCGAAACCTCTGCTTTGAGGAAAGAAAAAAAAAATCTGTAATTTTCTTTACATGGAAAGAATATCTTTTACAGAATACTACATTTGGAAGAGTCCTGGAAATTTATTTTTCTAAACTAAAAATTCTTCTTGTTGGAATTTAAGCCGTGATGAGGATAAGAGAAAAGCTGGTTATCATCCTTCACATATTTTAAACCCAGTCATTATAACAGATATATTAGTTTAGATTCTCTTTCTTGAATATTCCATTCTAATATTTCATGTTCCACATTTTCTTCAAATGTGAACAGCTCACTTTTTGTTTAATCCTAATTCATCTCTACAACATAATTTATTCAGAATAACATTTAAAACCTTTCAAAATTTATCAAAAATTCTTTTTAAGAATCCTTTAATAAGAAATCAGTAAGAGTAAATACTTCATTAGTGAAAGTATTTTTCTAGTTAAAATTAATTATTTACATTTAAAATCACAGGTTCAGAAAGTGAGCACTAGAAAGTAATTTTCACATCCAACCTCATCTGACAAGAAAACTGATATTCTGGTTGTGATAAGCAAAGGTACTGTGCTAGGGGTTTTCACATGCTTATTCTCAATTAGAAAAAGAACCCTTTGGGGATTTTATAACACTCCATTTTACAAATGTGGAACTGGGCTTAAAGGTGTTAAATAACCCTAAGTCACAAAACTAGTAAATGGCAGAGGAATACTTATTCCCGTGAGTGATACTAATGAATACTAATTTTTAAGTTTAATCATTACTTGAAAACACACTCTTGCATGGTTCTTTCCGAAACCTGTATTTTCCCTTTTAATAAAATTAAATATGGTTCATATTATTCCAAATGACCTTTATCCTCCCACTCTGCATTTTAAATAATACCCAAATGGACTATATAAAGCCTAAAGGCTTCTGGTAAATTAGAAGCAAAGATTAAAAAGTACTGATCCAACCTCAGTCCCTCCTCATCAACAAATTTTTAAAAAGATAATCATCACCCTGTGTGTCAGGGAGGAACCCGATCGCTTATAATCACAGGAGCCGGAGGATGAAGAGGAAGAATAAAAGTGTTTCCCAGATGACCTGGTGCGCTATGGGAAGCCTCACAGGGGCCGCTGTCCCTCCTCCAGCCCTGATAATGACTCTCACCACTCAAGAGGACTACGGTTAAGAAAGGATAAAACGGGAGGGGGAGGGGGAGAGAAAGAAAGAAAGGGATAAAAGCAGTTCTGACTCAAAGCTGGTCCAATGCATGTCCCAGAGACTATGGCCCCAGGAACAGCAGAGGAAAACTAATAAATCTGTGGCATAACAACTCAAAGATTAACAAGGAAAAAACATTACCAAAAATGAAGTAAAAAGACAAAAGACAAACAGAAGATGTACAATGTGTACAATTTTTAAAATCCCCTAAGAAAAAGATGAGCAACCAAAAATATGCACAGGATATAAACAGGCAGTAAACTATAAACACAAAGGGAACATGAATAAATACAGATGTTCAGGAGCACCTGGCTGGCTCCGTCCGTGGAGCATCCAACACTTGCTTGATCTCGGGGTTGTAGGTTTGAGCCCCACGTTGGGTATAGAGATTACTTAAATAGATAAAAATAGATGCTCAACTGTGCTTATGGTTAAAGAAATACAAATCAAAACAGTAAGATTTTCAACTATCAGACTGGCAAAAACATTCTCTCCTACTAATATTGGAAATATTGAAGGGGTCTAATATTGGAGAGAGAGGATAATTTGGCACTACCAGAATTTTTTTAAAGCACATTCTTTTTGGCCCAGCAATCACCTTTAGGAACCTACTCTTCAGATATATTCATTAAAGTGTATCAACACAAGCATACAAGGATTTCACAGCATTATCATTTATAAAAGAAAAAAATTAGAAAGTTTAAATTATAGCACACCCATCCCATGGAACATCTCGATGTACTGATATGGAAAAACCTTTAACATATTCTTAAGTTAAAAAACAAAGAAACTCACAAACTTCAGAAGAACATGCACACAGTAGTTACAGTGGAGCTCGGCATGTGTAAAAAAAACTTAATAAAAAAAAAACTTAGTCAAAATAACCCTTGAAAATGCCTTAAATAGCCCATAAAGTTCAGTATAGATTGTTGAGTATGTCCAACCCTGAGCAGTAATTTTCACGCAAACCAAAAACTGAGAAACAACAAACTAGACTAAAGGAAAAAGGGGAAAAAAGTGAATTCAGAGGTGCCTGGTTGGCTCAATTGGAAGAACACGTGATTCTTTAAGTAGGCTCCACGCTAGGCCTACTCAATGCAGGGCTTGAACTCACGATCCTGAGATCAAAACCGGAGCCAAGATCAAGAGATGGATGTTTAAGGGCACCTGGGCGGCTCAGTCGTTAAGCGTCTGCCTTCAGCTCAGGTCATGATCCCAGGGTCCTGGGATGGAGTCCCGCATTGGGCTCCCTGCTCGGCAGGAAGCCTGCTTCTCCCTCTCCCACTTCCCCTGCTTGTGTTCCTGCTTTGCTGTCTCTCTCTGTCAAAAAAAAAAAAAAAATCTTAAAAAAAAAAAAAAAAAAAAAAAAGAGATGGATGTTTAACCGACTGAGCCACCCAGGTGCCCTGAGCGTGCAACTCTTGATCTCAGGGTTGTAGATTCGAGCTCCACATTGGGTGTAGAGCTTACTTAAAATCTTAAAAAAAAAAAAAAAGAGGAATCAGAGGGTATCATGCTAAGTGAAATAAGTCAGAGAAAGACAAATATATGATTTCACTCATATGTGGAATTTAAGAAACAAAACAGATGTACAAAGGGGAAGGGGAGGTAAAAAACTGAAAGGGAGGCAAACCGTAAGAGACTCCATAGTTAAGAGAACAAACTGAGGGCTGCTGTGGGGGGGTGGGCTAAATGGGTGATGGGGATTAAGGAGGGCACTTACTGGGATGAGCACTAGGTGGTACGTGTAAAGTGATGAATCACTAAATTCTACTCTTGAAATCGTAATACTACATGTTAATTAATTTGAACTTAAAATCTAAAAAGTGAATTGAGTTATCTAAACATTAAAATGATCATGTCTTTAATAAACTATACAGTCTTTAGCGTTGCGCGCAAGATGGGTGGAAGGTAATATACACATTCCCCTTTTACTATTCTAATCTGTTTTAATATTAAACCTTTATGATCTTAAATGTAAATATTATTTTTGTTGTGGGGATTGTGCATTGCTGAGTCCTTGGCGCTTGGAATACTGCCTGGCACGTAATACAAGCTTAGTATTTGTCAAATAAATAAATGGGAAATAAGGTAATAAGCACTTAGCATAGGGTCTAGGTCAAAGTGCTCATTAGGTGAATGCCAGATTAGAATTGAAATCTTGCTTATTAGACTCACAATGTAAATTGTTCTTTGAATTTACAGAAACAAAAATAGCTTTATCTTTTCTTTTTTAAAGCCAACTCTACCCCAAATGTGGAGTTCAAACTCATGACCCCAAGATCAAGAGTCACATGTTCTACTGACTGGGCCAGACAGGCACCCCGACAGGTTTATCTTTTTGAGAACTAGTATTTCCTTTTGTGGTTTTAGTGAACTACTTTCCTATGGCCTTAGAAATTGGTCTCAAGATTTCTTAATGGAACTTCATCTTTAGCAATGAAGTCTCCTTTCCAGTTACAATTTCTATTGAGTTTGTTACAAATGATATATACGTACATATGTGACTAATGATATATGATGAGATATTCACATAAATTTTGTTACGAGGTTCACTAAGGCTCACTAACTTTGAGGATTGATACTTGGGAGAGGGAGGAAATTGTGCTATTTGAATTTTTAACCATATAAAACATCAAAGGGGTTTATACCAGTGATAAGATTATGGGCACTATAGCTTTCTTTTACTTTTCTGTGTTAAAAAAAAAAAAAGTGATTTTTTTTTTTTTTTTTTAACATGGCAGTGATACATTCAATACTAAACTAAGCATGTTCAATCAGGGCACGAAGATGAAGCTGCTAACCCAAAACACTGACCACATGGAACAAGGAGGAAGGTGAGAAAGACAGGACACTACTTCTTGTCTTTCCAGCAACCCAGTAACACTTGGCTGCAACAGAATCAACCACACTGTATGGAGTTAAGGCCCAACTCGAGCTAAAACTCTCCACTTCTTGGGGCGCCTGGGTGGCTCAGTCGTTAAGCGTCTGCCTTCGGCTCAGGTCATGATCCTGGGGTCCTGGGATCGAGCCCCACATCGGGCTCCCTGCTCCCTGGGAAGCCTGCTTCTCCCTCTCCCACTCCCACTTGTGTTCCCTCTCTCACTGTGTCTCTGTCAAATAAATAAAATCTTAAAAAAACAAAAACAACTCTCCACTTCTCACAATGTTGGCTCCTTCTCAAAACAGTCTGAAAATGATCTCTTCAGATATTTTGGAAATCTGGTTTCTGTTGCTCTGGGGAAAAGATATTAAATGAACTTCTGAATTCTCTAATTTGAAGAAATGAAACAAGAGTCTTAACTTTCACCTACTGGAAAGCATTTAAAGTTAAAATGTATTAAACTGAACCTAACTTTTAACAAAATCTCTCCAATCCAGTCTTGCATGTTTAAGGTTTTTGGTTTTGATTTTAATAGTTTATATCTTTCTTTTCTATATTTAAACTCTCCTGCCTGCTTGGTTTGGCACACTCCTACCTTTATAAAAGTCAAGGACTATATAGATAAAGGAAAAAAGAGAAATTACTCGCTAAGTTTGTTCCCAAGTTCTTGAAGAGCTTGCTCCTGTTCATGATATATTTTTTTCAGCTGCTGATTTTCATCCTGGATGTTAAGGAACTCCTTCAAAACAATAAAAAACAGAAAACGCAATTTAAAAGAAATAAACAAGAAACTCCCCATTGTATACATACAAATAATTAGGAACATACATCCTTTAGCTTTTTATAAAAAACAGAACTCTATGTCCAAGCTTTCATAGCTGTTCCATCAACTATCACCTATTTCCCATTCATTTAATCTCCTTACTGGTTTTTTTTTTTTTTTTTTTTAAGATTTATTTATTTGAGGTGGGGAGGGGCAGAAGGAAAGAAAGAATCTCAAGCAGACTCCCCAGTGAGCACAGAGCCCAACACAAGACTCAGGGCTCAATCCCACGATCCTGAGATCATGACCTGAGCTGAAACCAAGAGTCAGATGCTCAACCGATTGAGCTACCCACGCACCCCATGGGTTTTTTTGTTTTGTTTTATTTTTAAAGTAAACTCTCCACCCAATGTGGGGCTTGAACTCACGACCCCAGCCAGGCCCCCCTTCTTACTGGTATTTTTAAAGATGACCAGTATATTCTGAGCCATCAGGGATGGCTCTTTGGTATAAATATAAATTATGATTTCTCTTTTTAAGTAACTTAGTTTTTTCAAAGATGTAATTTTTAAAGTTTTACCACCATTTACTTTTTTAAGACTAATGATTTGTTGGGTCTCATTTCTAAGATGAGATAAGGCATCTTTCTCCTTTTGAAGATCTTCCTGCAAAGTCTGCCTCCATTCCTTCTCAATCTTCAAATCAGTTTCCAGCTGCACCCTTGAATGACAAACACACAGAAGCTTAGTGCTATTTCTCACATGACAGTTGTCTGCTTTCTTTAATAACACCACCTTTTTGATTATTTTCACGTGCATTTCTTCAGGTATTTTCTTTCATAAATATTTTTTGTAAACAAGTTCAGCAGCATAGGGTTTTCTGATCCCAACATATCAATTTATTTGCCAACCACAAAAACTCCTTCCTAAACAATAATTTATGTTATTTTTAAATTCTGTGTACATAAATGCCATATGAGCATATAAAATGCCTTGAAGGGTACACACTATTAAAACTGGTTGTATCTTGGGGGAATGAAACAAAGGAGAAAAATGTGAAGTTTTAATTATTTTCATTTCTCTGCCATGTATAAAATTTTACAACTAACTATTGTTCTGATACAAGAATTACAGCAACCACTAAACCAATTAAACATCAGTCACAGAAAAATCAACCCTGGTACTTTACAGATTGCTTACAGGACAGAGCTAAGTCCAAAGACATGTCAAGAGGAAAACTCATACAGCCTGGAAATGCCAATTCACATTTGAAAGCACTAACATCATCATTCTAACAGGTGCTATCTGGCAAAACAAAAGTAGTCAAATTCCTACACTTTAGGATACCAAAGAGAAATCATTTTGAAAATTATTGCTCATAAGTAGGTATAACAGATGAGGCATAAATAGTGCTACAGTCTCTGATACTTTAAATTTTATTTTTTTAAGATTTTATTTATTTGACAGAGACACAGTGAAGAGAGGGAACACAAGCAGGGGGAGTGGGAGAGGGAGAAGCAGGCTTCCCGCGGAGCACGGAGCCCGATGTGGGGCTCGATCCCAGGACCCTGGGATCATGACCTGAGCCGAAGGCAGATGCTTAACCGATTGAGCCACCTAGGTGTCCTCTAATACTTTAAATTTTAAAAGCAATATATAATATTGAGACTATCACAATATATCATTTAAATACTCTTGTGTTGATATTCTGATTACTTTTGTTTCCTCATAAAGTTAGCATTTCTATCTATAGCCATATTATTTCTCCGTGAAGTAAATTTTAGATTTTATAATTCAGGTTGAAGAGAAGAGATTCCCCTAAATGGAATTTACAAATTGTTGATAAATACTATTTCACTACAAATTCAAAAGGAATACAGAGACAGGTATATGTTACTAAAACTGAAGTAACCAAAGTATGGAGTGCCTTGAGTGGCCACATCATCCAGAATCAGAAAAAAAACTGAGTGAAAAAGCAAAGGAAAAATATTTTTAAGTTATTATAAATATATTGTCAAAATACACATTGACCACAAGAGGCAGAAACCATAAAGGGAAAAAAAAGGAAAAATAAAACTATTTAAAACTTTAAAATGTCTAGGGGCGCCTGGGTGGTTCAGTCGTTAAGTGTCTGCCTTCGGCTCAGGTCATGATCCCAGGGTCCCGGGATCGAGCCCCGCATCGGGCTCCCTGCTCTGTGGGAAGCCTGCTTCTTCCTCTCCCCCTGCTTGTGTTCCCTCTCTTGCTGTCTCTCTGTCAAATAAATTTTAAAAAAATTAAAAATCTTAAAAAAAAACTTTAAAATGTCTAAATTAAAAAAACCACTATGAACAAAGTTTAAAAACAGTAAATTTAGAAAATATTTCACTGTGAGATACCCAGAGTAAATAAAGAACTCTTACAAGCAAATATTAATAAGCTGAACACTCCAAGGGAAAAAGTAGATAAGAACTGGCAATTCACAAAATAAGGAAATACAAAAGGATTCCACCAATAATCAAAGATGCAAACTCAAACAATAGAGCACAATTTTTCAGGCTAAAGGATTCCTTTAGATTAACGGATACGATGGTGTATACCTATATTAATTGATATGATACATTGCCCATGACACAGCACATGCAATGAACAAGATACTAAAAAGCATGTAGTATGATCCTCTAAAATACATAAAAAACATCTATGTACACCAAAAAAAGGGATATTCATCAAAATGTAAAAAAAATACTCTAATTTTTATTTTCTTCACATTTTCCTACATTTTCCAACAGCATGTAATTATTTTCATAGTCAGAAATCAATAAAGTTATTTCCATTTTAGGAGAAAAAAATGGGATTTGTTTTTCTTGGACAGAGTCCCAGCTGCCCCTTTCTACAGAAACGTTACAATTTTTCTGAGCCATCAGGGATTCTCCTGATCTCCAAATTGTTCACATGTTCATGCTCTACCAAAATGGCACCAACTGAGACACAAAATTATTTTCATGGTTTTAGCAGAAACAAACATCTTCTCTCTACAGTTGTATCCAAGACTTATTAACTAGGGTAGCCCTATAGCAGTAGGAACCCCAGAAGGCAAAGAATAACGTGGTGAGGAGTTCCCTGATGCCCCTTTTTGCCTCCTATATAGCTCAGAGTGGGTGTTGAAGAAGCCCAATATCTGTAATGGATACAGAAAAAAAAGTCCAAAGAAAAGCCTGCTCTCTCTTGCTAAAGGACAGGGAAAAGGTAGCCTAGAATTGATAGAAACCGTTTTGACAATAAATGCCCTATTGCAGCAAAACAAAAAACAAAAAAACTCAGAGGAAAATGCCATAGGCCTTCAACCACTGTTAGCAAAGGCCAAGCGGGGAGCTTAGATTGCCATCCGCACTGGCAATAATAAAGTGTCTCTCCCAATCCCCAAAGTGGTAATATCAGAGAAGTCCAAGGGGCAAGCCTGGACTTTCACTACTGCCCAGCACCCTCTCTTATGCAGACCACATTGGGAACCTGGACTTTTAACCCCACATCAATAATAAGGTATTTCTCACCCTCCCCAGGTCAGTGAAAGCCAAGTGAGAAGCCTAGATTTCTACCCCTGCCCACTGAAATGAGGTGCCTCTACCTCTCTCTTCCAGAATGGTGTCGGCAGAGACCAAGGCAGAACCCTGGACTTCCGCTGCTACTTGAGAGTAACAAGGCACCACTCCTCTTTTCCACAGTGTCAGTAGAGACTGAGTGGAAAGCACAGATTTCAATCCCTGCCCAGTAGTTAGGTACCTTTCTCCATCCCATCCAGAATGGTTCTAGGATTCTACTAACCCCACTTGGTATAGAGTCAGTGTTGGGGCATCCTGGTGGCTCAGTCGGTTAAGTGTCTGACTCTTGGTTTGGCTCAGGTCATGATCTTGGGGTCATGGAATTGAGCCCTGCATCTGGCTCCATGTTCAGTATGGTGTCTGCTTGGGATTCTCTCTCCCCATCCCTCTGCCCTTGCACCTCCTGCTTGCACTCTAAAATAAATAAATCTTAAAAAAAAAGAGAGAGAGAGAGGAGTCAGCATCTATATTCCCCTGCTGGTGTGGTTTCAGTGGAGAGCTGCTAAAATTTAAATAAGATGTAGTCTCATAATTCTCAGTATGTCCAGAATGCAACTGAAAAACACTTGTCATACCAAGACCCAAGAAAAATCTTAACTTAGATGAGAAAAAATAGATGCCATGTCAGATAATTCTGACTAGACAAGAATTTTAAAGCAGTCATCATAAAAATGCTATGACCAAGGGGCGCCTGGGTGGCGCAGATGGTTAAGCGTCTGCCTTCGGCTCAGGTCGTGATCACAGGGTCCTGGGATCAAGTCCCGCATCAGGCTCCCTGCTCCTTGGGAGCCTGCTTCTCCCTCTGCTTCTCTCTCTCTCTCTCTCCCCCTCTGTCTCTCATGAATGAATAAATAAAATATTTTTTAAAAAAATGCTATGACCAATTAAGAACACACTTGAAACAAAATAGTTAAGTTTTAGCAAAAAAGATCAGACGAGATTAGGCACGTTCAGGGTGGTACAGCCACAGACAAGTAAAAAAGAGAGAAAGGAAGGAAATATAGTCAAAAGGAAATATACAATAACCTCACTAAATGGGCTCAGTAGGAGAATGAAGATGATGAGGAAACAATGAATTTCAAAACACTACAACAGAGGAGCACGTGGCTGGCTCAGTTAGTAGACCATGTGACTCGATCTCAGAGGTGTGAGTTCAAGCCCCACATTGGGCACAGAGCCTACTTAAAAAAAAACAAACAAAAAAAACAAAAAAAAAACACACACTACAATAGAAATTACCCAATCTGAACAAGAGACAAAAAAGACTGGGGGGAAAAAAGTGCCAGAGACCTATAGGACTATTTTTTTTAAAAATCTAATATTCAAGGTTATCAGAATTCTAGAGAAGAGAGGGGAGCCTGGGAGCCTAGGAGCCTGGGTGGCTCAGTCAGTTAAGCATCCGACTCTTGATTCTGGCCATGATTTCAGGGTCATAAGATCAAGCACTGTGTCAGGCTCCATGCTCAGCAAGGAGTCTGCTTAGGATTCTCCCTTCTCCTACTTCCTTCTGTCCCCACTCCCTTTCTTTCTCTAAAGTGAATAAGTGTTTTTTTTTTTTTTTTAAATAAGATTTACTTGACAGAGAGAGAATGAGTGGGAAGGAGGGGCAGAGGGAGAGGGAGAAGCAGGCTTCCCGTGGAGCAGGGAGCCCAATGTGGGGCTCGATCCCGGAACCATGGGATCATGACCTGAGCCGAAGGAAAATGCTTAACTGACTGAGCCACCCAGGTGTTCCTAAAGTGAATAAATCTTTAAAAAAAAAAAAAAAAATTCCAGAAGAGAGAAAGCAGTCGGAGCTGGAAAAAATATCTAGAAAAAAAGCTGAAAATTTTCCAAATTTAGTAAAGATAAACTGACCAAAGTCTAAAGAGGATAAATCCAAAGAAATAATCTTGGGTAGAGGAACAGGATTCATATGACAGTATTTTTCATCAGAAACTATGAAAACCAAAAGAAAGTGGTACAACACTTTTCAAGTGTTGAAAGAAAAGAACTGTCAACTCAGAATTCTAAGGATATTCTGAAAATATCTTTCAGAAATGAAGGTGAAATCAAGACCTCAGATGAAAAATAAAGAGAATTTGTTGCCAACAGACCTACCCTAAAAGAAACACAAAAGAAGTTCTTCAGATACAGAAGAAAACTTGGGATTTCAGGAAGAAAGAACAATAAAGTTTTCTAAATTATGTTTAATGTTTGAAGCACAAACTATAATATTGTCTGATGTGGGGGCACATGGCTGGCTCAGCCATAAAGCATGCAACTCTTGATCTCAGAGTCATGAGTTCAAACTCAACATTGGGCTTAGAGTTTATATTAAAAAAAAAACTTTCTAATATTGTCTGATGTGGTTCTCAATATTGCACAAAGAAAATATTTAAGTCAATTATGTTATAAAAGGGAGAGAGTAAAAAGATCTAAGTGGAAGTAAGGCTTCCACACTTCATTCAAAGTAGTAAAATGTTGGCACTGAAAAGTTGCAAATATATAAGACAGTATTTAGAGCAATCATTGGAAAATCCATGAAGAGACACACTCAAAAACACCATAGATAAATCAAAAAGGAATTCTAAATAATATTCAAATAATCCACAGGAAGGCAGGAAAAAAGAAAGGAATGAAAACAAAACAATAAAACAGCAACTTAAGCTCTCATATCAACAATTACACTAAATGTAAATGGACTAAATATATTAAGAAATTGTCAGAACAGATAAAAATATGAACTATAAGAAACTTTCTTCAAATATACTGATGATAATAAAGATTAGGCTGAAAGTTTAAAGACTGAAAAATGTGAATGTTAACGTTTTATTACATGACAATATTAATCAAAAGAAAGAAGTAGCTCTATTAACATTTGATAAAGAAAATTACCAAGATAAAGAAGAATATCATGTTGATAAAAAGGTCAATTCACCAAAAAGATACAGCAATCCTAAATGTGTAGGCACCAAACAACAGAACTTCAGAATACAAGAAGCAAAAACCATTAGAACTAAAAGTAGAAATACACAAATCCACAATTAAAGTTGGGATATGCAACAAATTCCCTCTCAATAACTGACAGAACTATTAGAAAATTAGCAAGAATTGAGAGGAGTTTAATGCCACCTCAACCATCTGGATCTCAAGGCAGCTTAGCAAGTTATACATCATAAATGGCATGTAGTCTTGTTTAATGATCTGTTAAACATAATACATCACTTTTCTATTGTTGCTTTATTTTAATAACAAAAGTAGCACATATTGACTGGGGGAAAATACTGATGTTTAATAAAGTAAAAACTAAAATACCCCTGCCAATCTGCCATCACTCCCCTAAGATAATCATTCCCCAGAATCCTTATTCTTTAAACTCTTTTCTCTCTTTATATGTATGTAAATATGCACATATGCATAGTTTTAATTTTATAAAAAATGGGATATCTCACATACTGTCTGCAACTTGCCTTTTTCAGTCCAATGATGTATATGGACATCATTCTTAGCTGGTAATAGATATATAGATCTATGATATGAAGTATTAATAAAAATGTTCTCAAAAAACTTATTCTTTGATAATATAAGTTCCTTTGAGTTACAAAGGCATATTACACTCAGTACTTAGAAATATAATGACCATCTGCTTTTATATACCAGCAGAAAGAATAAAATTCTCCTTGAGCAAGGTAACAAGATAGTTGAAATGCTCTGAAAACAATAAAGACAAAAAACACAAATTTTATCAATTATGTTTCTAATTTTTTTTTATTTCTCAAGGAGAACTCCATAATCTAGCTGGCATCATTAACTAAAGGAAAATATAGGTATCCTACCATTATGTGCAAAGAAGAAGGGGTGGGGAGTATGTTAATACAAGTATTTGTTTCTAAGAGTGAAATACTCACAGCTGTTTCTCCTTTTGGGAGATTTGTTTCTGCAGATTGTCGGATTTACTCTGACACTCTTGTAGATATTTCTTGTCTTCATCTTCAGCTTCCATTTGCGCCTTCTCTGCTTGCTGCAATCTGGTGTAATTCAAATCAACTTTGGGTAAAACTGAGGCTAGAACTAGGGTGTAAAAGGGTGAAGAAGACAAATAAAAGAAAAATGGGGAAATAGAAACATTTCTAAATGAAAACAAAGTTTGGGGGAAAACTCACAAACTCAAACGTGAAAGAGCCACACAATGTCTAGAAATTGTTTTGTGATTTTTTTTCAATATAACATATAATATGCCCAGAATACTATCTTCAAATGTTTTATTTCTTGTTCATAATTAACAATGCAAAGCAATACAGCCTTTACCACTTACGTAGAGCAGAATGAATTAACTTTGAAAGTATAATGGGTGTGTTACTGCCTTTTTACAAAACCATGTAAAGCACAGTATTTACGTCTACACTAGGTGAAGAAGCCACATTGTTATTTATGTTAGGATGTGTATGCCAGGAATCAAGTGTGCTACAAGGCCAAGAGCAAAGACCTGCAATTATTTCAAACAGCCAAGTCCTCCCTGTAGGATCTTTATGCATTTACTACATTATGCCAAAAGCTGTATGTGTATGTTAAGATTCGAAAGAATATAGTATTAGTTGGCAACATTCTCTAGAGATCATTTTTGTTCATGACTGATGTTTAAATATTAGCTAAAAATGTGATTTTCATTTGTTCTGTTTTTATTTGTAAGTCATTGCTTCTCCCTGTGCTTAGCTCCACTCCCTGCCTCCCATCTAGGATTTCTTAGATTTAACTTCAATGTTTTTATAAGAAAAGTTTTCCCACGTATTAAAGAGACATTAACTCCTTGTAGGGAATCACAGGCAAAATTTCTATTCAACTAGCTGAAAACACTGCCTCTTCTTTTCTTCCTAGAAACATACCAGTGGGACAACCTGACACATTTGAGAAGTATAAATGCCACTTCTGAGCAAAAGAGAGTAACATTCAAGTTATCTCTAAATTGAAATTTAATTTTAAAATATTAACGTAGGGAGACAGGGACCCAAGTATTTCTCTAAGATTACAGAAACTAAAATAAAACTCAGAGTGAGGTAGGGCTTGAAGTTGTGCTATCATAGAAGAGGGCTAAGGGAACTGGAAAACTGAGGTGCTGGAGCACAAGAGAATGGCCAATCTGGGTTATAAACTATTTTAAAACATATTTAAAAAATCAGTAAAGAAGCCATTAGGCCAAGAGTGGGCCAACAGGGAAAATTTGTGCCAACACATTGTGAAACCAAAGGGTTAACTTATTTTTAAACAATGTTTATATTTTCCATCAAAAAGTAGCTAAAAAGATAAAACTGCACTTGAAAATCCTGACCTCCAAAAGGTCAATACTCAAATCAGCCTTTGTGCACAAGGTTTGAGGAATGTGTTTTTGGAAATCCAAGTGCACCCACTCTGCTTTATGGCAGTGTATTACCACAGCAGCTGATCAAGAAGTGGACAGGGTCCTTAATACCCTTTTCAAATACTTAATAGCATAAATTATTTTCTATTTAATATATTATAAAATTGTCGATTCTCTTTTAGTCTGTTTAAATACAAGTGGTTTTCAGAAAGATATATCTTTGACCAGCTTGTACTGGTCCTGAGTGTCACTGCTGGCATATTTCACCAATGACATTGCAATTGTCCTAGTTTGAGTTAACAAATCATTGTCACTTCATAATGGAATGGACAGAAATTAAAGACAGAAAAAGGTAATAAAGATGTCCAAAATGTAAAAATGGGGATAAAGAAAACAAAAAAGAAAAAAGAAGAAAGAGGATGTCAATAAAAGAATATTCATGTCAATAAAGCATTAATAGTTATGTTTTTCATAAGTAGATTCAAAGAAAGCAATGATAAGACATATGTTGACACCAACATGACAGGTCAATGGAAATACATTACATTTTCCAACAATAAAAGTGAAAAATGCCAATACAAAACAATTCAATTTAAATAAAATTATTTATTGGTTTGGGTTGAGGGTCCTAGCTCAAAGAAACGCAACTAAACTGCCAACTCAAAGCTTGATTTCAGATAAAGAGATGGTGAATGACAAAGGATATGACAATCAATATGCATGGAAACAATCAGGGATAATTCCACCATAGATTTTGTTCGTTTTTCACTTTTTTAAAGTTTTTGTTTGTGTATTTGTTTTATGTCATCAATTGAACCACATGAAATTGCCGATATTAAATCTTTTAAGAAAATCCACAAAGTGGCAAATTCAAATGAAATCAGCCTACTATAAAGCAACTTGATTCCATGCAACAACCAAAACAAAAAAGGCAAAATCCTGCTGGGCTTAAAAAAAAAGTCCTAATCTAAATTTTCCTAATGATTTTTGTGGCAGGTGTCAGAGCTGAATAAAGAAAAGGGAGAAAAAAAGGAAAAAAAGAAACTAAGACTGAAAATGCTGTACCTTTGCTCCAGCTGCCTCATGGCTGCAGTAATTTTATTGGTTTTTTCTTCTAGTCGGGCAATTATTTCATTTTTTTCTTTCAAGCCATCTTCAGAACCCTATTTAGAAAGAAAAAAAAAACTATAGTGGCTTTGATTTTTAAACCTGAATATTTTTAAGTTTTGTATACCATTTCACTATGGAATTTTTACTTTGAAATGAGTAGAGCTAATTTGTAGATTAAAATACTCCTATGATATAAAGCAGTAGTACTATTAGTCTTCAATTAAAATGTAATAAAAGAAAACTGCCTTTAGTGCTTCTGGAAGACAACAGAATAAACTTGTAAACTATGCTTTTTTTCCAATTAAATAGTTTTTGGCAACAAATCTACTTAAACAGTGATGTCACTTCATGAGAGAATTATAACAATTATTATAGTAAAGCATTTTAAGATTTTTTTGAGAGAGAGCACAAGCAGTGGGGAGGGACAGAGGGAGAAGCAGACTCCCCACTGAGCAGAGAGCCCCACACGGGGCTGGATCCCAGGACTCTGGGATCATGATCTGAGCCGAAGACAGCCACTTAACTGATTGAGCCACCCAGGCGACCCTACAGTAAAGCATTTCAATCAAAATTAAATCTTTCTCAGGGCCCTTGGCTGGGTCAGTAGGTAAAGCATGTAGACTCCTGATCTTGGGGTTGTAGATCTGAGCCCATGCTGGGTGTAGGGATTACTTAAAAAAATAAAATCCTGGGGCGCCTGGGTGGTTCAGTCGTTAAGTGTCTGCTTTTGGCTCAGGTCATGGTCCCAGGGTCCTGGGATCGAGCCCCACATCAGGCACCCTGCTCTGGGGGAAGCCTGCTTCTCCCCCTCCCACTCCCCCTGCTTGTGTTCCCTCTCTCGCTATGTCTCTGTCAAATGGGTATTAAAAAGGGCACATTCTGCATGGAGCACTGGGTGTTATACACATGGAGCACTACATCAAAAACTAATGATGTAATGTATGGTGATTAACATAATAAAAAATAAAATAAAAATAATAAAAAATAAAAAGTAAAAAAATAAAATCTTAAAAAAATAATTAAAGGGGCAACTGGGTGGCTCAGTCAGTTAAGTGTCTGACTTCAGCTCAGGTCATGATATCAGGGTCCTGGGGTCAGGCCCTCTGTTGGTCTCCACACTCAGCAGGGAGTCTGCTTCTCCCTCTCCCCCTCCCTCAAGCTCATGCTCTCTTTCTCTCAAATAAATAAAATCTTTTTAAGAAAAAATAAATCTTCCTCAGGACTACACTGTATAAAGAATTCATAGAAATGTCCTGCATATTTAGATTAAGTTTTCCCAAAAGATTTAATCTTCATACTTAACCTTTTGGCATTAAAAAAGAAATTCAGATAGGTTGTTTATTCTTTGATACCTATTCCATTGCTACACTACTTAAGCTTCCATACAGAAAAAGAGTCACTGGTTTTTATTATCAATATGGCACAGCTAAAAACCAAATCCTTCATACAAAAAATTATTTTCAATTTACGTTAAACTCAAGAAATTTAAGAATTTAAGAATGAGCCTTACCTCCAAAATCTATAAAGAACTTATCAAACTCAACACCCCCCCAAAAAATAATCCAGTTACAAAATGAGAAGACATGAATAGACACTTTCCTAAAGAAGACATCCAGATGGCTAACAGACACATAAAAAGATGCTCAACATCACTCATCATCAGGAAATACAAATCAAAATCACAATGAGATACCATCTCACACCTGTGAATGGCTAAAATTAACAACACAAGAAACAACAGGTGTTGGCAAGGATGCAGAGAAATGGGAACCCCTTGCACTGTTGGTGGGAATGCAAACTGGTGCAGCCACTCTGGAAAACAGTATGGAGGTTCTTCAAAAAGTTAAAAATAGAACTACACTATGATCCAGCAATTGCACCACTAGGTATTTACCCAAAGAATACAAAAATATAGATTTGAAAGGGGTACACGCACCATGATGTTTATAACAGCATTATCAACAATATATCAAACTATGGAAAGAGCCCAATGTCCATTGACTGATGAATGAATAAAGACGTGTTGTGTGTGTGTGGAATGGAATATGACTCAGCCATCAAAAAGAAGGTCATCTTAACATTTGCAACGACATGGATGGAGCTACAATGTATTACACTAAGTAAAATAAGTTAGAGAAAGACAAGTATCATATGATTTCACTCATATGTGGAATTTAAGAAACAAAACAGATGAACATATGGGAAGGGGGAAGAAAAAAGAGGGAAACCATAAGAAACTCTTAATGATAGAGAACAAACGGAAGGTTGTGGGAGGGATGTGGGTGGGGGGATGAGCTAGACAGGTGATGGGTATTAAGGAGGGCACTTGCTATGATGAGCACTGGGTGTTGTATGTGATGAATCACTGATTTCTACTCCATTGTAGGTTAATGCACTATAAATTAAAAAAAAAAAAAAGAATGATCCTTACCTGCAACTTTTGATACATTTCTATGTTAATTGCTTTAACTTCCTCTAGTTGTTGCCGAAGGCCTATCAGAGTATCCTGCTTCTCATGGATATCTTTCTCCAACAACTTCATAGCAAGTTCAATTTCATGTTTCATACTAACTTGTACCGCTAGCTCATTTTCCACATCCTGCAATTTGAACATATCCTCAATTCACATACCACTTCAGGATGTCAAAAGTCAGACACACGGCAGTTAATGAGAACATGAAGAATTTTCTATTCACTATGTAGACTATTTTTTTTCCAATGGTTTCATGTCACTAGGTATATGTCTTTTTATTTTTTAAGTATTTTATTTATTTATGAGAGAGCAAGAGAAAGCACAAGCAGGGGCAGCAACAGGCAGAGCGAGAAGCAGGCTCCCTCCTGAGCAAGGAGCCAGATGTGGGGCTCAATCCCAGGATCCTGGGATCATGACCCGAGCCGAAGGCAGATGCTTAACTGACAAGCCACCCAGAAGTCCCTGTAGATCACTCTTTAAAAAAAAAAAAAGAAAAAAAAATACGTTCCACTCAATTTTGCTATGAACCTACTTAAAAAATAATTTAAAAAAATAAAAAAATACATAAACTACTCTTTTGAGGTTTAAGCCCCATAAAGGGAATCAACCAGGTCCTATAACATAACATTCTAAATATTTTCAACTGTGTATTTTGTGAAAATGAAAGCATTTTCTAGATATTGTTAATTATCACTATTCTGCTTCAAAAATTAAGTATTTTTATGCCTCATAAACTCAGTATTAATTTTCCTTAATCAAAGAAATAAAGTAGTCTGGGGGTGCCTTGCTGGCTCAGTTGGAAGAACATGCAACTCTTGATCTTGGGGTCATGAGATCCAGCCCCGACACTGGGTGTAGAGATTTCTTAAATAAATAAAACTTGAAAACACACACACACACACACACACACACACACACAGAAATAAAGTAATATATATAAGTGAAGGCCAAAGATAACTCAAAAACCCCACTTCACAGTTTCAATTTCTTCTCTTACAGAATTTTACATTGGGGTGGGGGGATGTGGTACATGGAGGGCACATGATGG
This sequence comes from Callorhinus ursinus, assembly GCF_003265705.2. Lineage (NCBI taxonomy): Eukaryota > Metazoa > Chordata > Mammalia > Carnivora > Otariidae > Callorhinus > Callorhinus ursinus. The sequence goes on along the minus strand of NW_027397093.1, from coordinate 16,396,603 downwards.
AATATACAACTGGGTGTTATAAACAACTGGTGTTGTATATGGGTGCACATGGATGTTATATACAACTGAAGAATCACTGAACTCTACCTCTGAAACTTATAATAAGCTATAGGTTTAATGAATTTAAATAGAATTAAAATTAAATTTAAAAAAATTCTCACAACAAAGAAGTTTCCTAATATTAAAGACAAATAGCAAAAGGCATGGAAAGGCTAGCAATAGTCTCTTCTTGACCTGGGTGGTGATTATACAGGTATTTATGTTATAATCCATTAAGCTGTACATTTGTATTTTTCTGTAGGTATTGTATCAACTTAAGGATAAAAAAATCAGTTAATTTTTTTAAGATTTATTTATTTCAGAGAGAGCAAGCGAGCGTGCGAGAGAGCATGAGCCAGGGGAGGGGTCAGGGAGAGAGAGCGAGTCCCAAGCAGACTCTGCACTGAGTGCAAAGCCCAACGCAGGGCTCCATCCCACCACCCTAAGATTATGACCTGAGATGAAATCAAGAGTCTGATGCTCAACTGACTGAGTCACCCAGGTGCCCCGTTAATTTTTTTTAAAGTAACTTCTATGCCCAACACAGGGTTGGAAATCATGACCCCAAGATCAAGAGTTGCATACTCTACCAACTGAGCCAGCCAGGCACCCCCAAAATAAGTTATTTTTAAATATGATTTGGAGCACCTGGGGGGCTCAGTCAGTTGAGCATCTGTCTTCAGCTCAGATCATGATCTCAGGGTCCTGAGATCGAGCCCCTTGTCAGGCTCTCCGCTCAATGGAGAGTCTGCTTCTCTCTCTTCCTCTGTAATCCCTCATGCTTTCACTCTCTCTAAAAGAAATCTTTAAAAAATTTTTTAAATATCATTTTAGTCCTATTTGAATCCATCATTCTATTCTATTTTGTTTTTCTTTAATGCTGGTCACAATCCATTCATTTCAGATTATAACACAGTATAAAAACACTTAAAAAAACACTTGATAAAAAAAGAATTTGAAGGGGTTATAAGGGGGTGAGATTTCTATCCCACAGCAAGGAAGATAAGGCTAAAAAAGAGATTTTAAGTGATGCTTACGGGTAAATTATTATTATGATTATTATTTTTGCTAATGCAAACTACCTGTCTTAACTGAGATTCATCTCGAAGCTGCCTTCTGGCTTCATTGTACATTTCATCCAGCCCCTGCCGAGAATGCTTATATGTTTGAAGCTCAGTTTCCACATCCACTTTGGTAACCTAAGAAGAAAACATCAAGCTTTTTACTGTGTAATCACTGCTATCAATACAGCACAGAAATAAATATCCAGTCTACGCAAAAGTCCCCAAAAGTGGCAATTTCTGACACAAGACAGTGTGTTTGCAAACAGTCCATACTTACCTCCAGGTGCTGCTGTGTTTTCATTAAAATCAATTTATTTTCACTTCGTAATTGATGATTTTCTTCTTGGAGTTTAATGATATTATTTTTTGCTATTGCTAACTAAAAATTATGAAACAGGGACAAGAAAAAGATTTTAAACACCTTTACTTATACTTGCTTTACTGGTTATGATCATCACTATAAACAATAGAATATAAAAGCTTAAAACTAGTCAAATGTCTCACATCTACAGAAGCTTTCATAAGAAAAATGTGCTATTATCTAAGATACCAATAAAAAAATTGAACTCTCATTTCTAGTATTTCATTAGTCAAAATATATTGTTAAAACATATCATGTATACCTAAGAATGTTCTGAATACAAAGTGTCATGAAACAGTAAGACTGTAAAGACCTGTGTAAAGATAAAAGATCTATAAGAAGGCTATGCTATCATTGAAAATGTGATACAGACCTTCATGATAACCAAAAAGGACACCCTCTGAAATAGAGAACACTGAGTGACCATCACAAATATGAGACATTTTTCACCATCAGAGTTAAACTAAGTGGCTTGGTTCTGAGGCCTACAATGAAAAGACGGATTCCAGGAAAGGAAAGCAGGGACCATCCCCAATGTTGGCTTATAAATAAATTTCCGAACACTTCATCAGGGATATAACTTGAACTTCACAGTGTGCCTAAGGCCAAGAAGCAGCACAAACTAGAGAGCAGCTCTAATGGTCCCAATCTATCAAACTACCAAATGGTCCCAATGGCCAACAGACACATGACAAGATGCTCAACATCACTCATCATTAGAGAAATGCAAGTTAAAACTACAATGAAAGGCCCCCTGTCAGAATGGCTAAAATCAAAAACACAAGAAACAACAGGTGTTGGCGAGGATGTGGGGGAAAAAAGGAACCCTTGGTGCACTACTGGTGGAAATAGAAACTGGTGCAGTCACTGTGGAAAACAGTATAGAGTTTCCTCAAAAAATTAAAAACAGAACTACCCTACAATCCAGTAATTGCACTACTGGGTATTACCCCCAGAATACAAAAACACTAATTCAAAGAGATACATGCATCCCTGTTTACTGCAGCATTATTTACAATAGCCAAACTATGGAAGTGGCCCAAGTGTCCACTGATAGATGAATGGATAAAGAAGATGTAGTGTGTGGATGGAATGTTATTCAGCCATGAATAAGAATGAAATCTTGCCATTTGCAACAACATGGATAGAGCTACAGAGTTTAATGCTAGGCAAAATGTCAGTCAGAGAAAGACAAATACTGTATGATCTCACTCATGTGTGGAATTTAAGAAACAAATGAGCAAAATCAAAAAAAAGAGAGAGAAACCAGGAAACAGACTCTTAACTATAGAGAATAAACTGATGGTTACCAGAGGGGAGATGGGTGGCAGGATGGATGAAATAGGTGATGGGGATTAAAGAGTACACTTACCATGATTAAAAAAAAAAAACCAGAACACTATGAAGTGGCCCAAACTATCAAAATAAAGATACATTTGCAGTCATGCAAATAATCATGTGCTCCCTGGTTTGGAAAAATTAGGCCAGTTCTAAAAGAATTAAGAATTTTAATTAACACAGAAAGTAGGGTTCAGAGCACTCGTGACAGATTTCTTCCTCCAGCCTAAATAATTCTGAAAATAGAAAGCAGTAACTCTGTGGTTTGATAAAAAAACTTATCTAAAGCAACTTTACAAACAGTATTAAAAAGAGAGCAGAGATAAACTTCCTGTCTGGGACCACCAGATAGGCGCTCTGACAACGCCGGAAACCAGAGCACACGGGATGAGGTTTATACCTGGCTGGGTGGAGAAAGGGTGGCCACAAGCAGGTAGCGGTGCTTGTAAAGAAAAGTAATCTGAATAGTGGAACAAGACAAACAGTATCATTTTAATGGGAATTTCTACCTATAGGTGATTCACTATCTAAATAGAGGTCATCCAGATTTTAAAAAGAGAATCGCAGCTTATTTATAGAAGAGCTTGTATGAGTGTTATCTTTGGGGCTCATTTCTAGGAGTATCTCAAACAACTCACAGATTTACCAGAGAATTTACCTGAGAAAATGTGGTTTCTCTAGAACTTACAATCATCAATTATAACTATATTGCAAATATTCCATCATAAGGATGAAAATGTGCACCCATGCACATGCACACTTAGTGTATTCAACTTAAAATGGAAAAGGATCACAAATACTCAGTCCGTGTAAGACAATTATCCATGGCTGGGTTACAATACCTCTTCAATCAGCTTAGTATTTGACTTTTCTAAAGAGTCAACTCTTGAATGGAGACTGCTGACTGTGCTGCTGAAATTAATAAAGAAAAAACTCATTCAAATCACACAAATTCACAAAAGTGAGAAAAGGTATGTTATCTTGGACTTACCATGTTAACTAACATGCACCGACTATCCTGAATTTTTGAGTGTGGGAAATTTCATTAAGTTGGATAACCAGATTTGGCTAGGACAGCAATAAAGACTGAGCAAAAAGCTCATTTCTATTAAAATTCCACTTGATGCTGCTCATTATTTTTTGTTGTCTTCTTAGAGTCTTACATTTAAATTTTAATACTTAGGAATGGATTCCACACAAAGACTACCAAGTATTATTAAAATTAAATTTAAAATTATCTTTTAAAGGATGAACTTTAAATATCCACTTTATAATTAAGTGGCTTAATAAGCATTTACACCAGTCTTCAACACTAGCTCATTCTGTTTCCACTCTCCACTTTCATAATCACTTAAAGACCTCTAAAGTCACCTGTAGTTTGGGAAATGTGAATATGAAATTCACATCAGGTACCTGGACAACCAGCAGCAAATACCCTGACTTTCAAGGATATAGCTAAAAGTCAGGTTAAGCCGAATGAACTTGGTTTTTTTGTATTTTTGTTTAAACTGATCAAGATTGGACATTACTGTACATTTTTTTCTGCATTTTTATGAATCTTGATAAAAAACCGTATTTCAAACGGTACAGTCACCAGAAGTACAGTTATCAAAAGTGCACACAGGGCGCCTGGGTGGCTCAGATGGTTGAGCGTCTGCCTTCGGCTCGGGTCATGGTCCCGGGGTCCTGGGATCGGGTCCCGCATCGGGCTCCCTGCTCTGTGGTGAGCCTGCTTCTCCCTCTGCTTCTCTCTCTCTCTCTCTCTCTGACTCTCATGAATAAATAAATAAAACATTTAAAAAAAAATGCACACACTTCACTTGGCATCTACGAGACTGGACATTATTGTACATTTTATTTAGTTTTTCAAGGCTTTGTTTCTACCACCTCAAGCTTTAATAACATAATATGCTGTTTACATCACAATAAAACCTATAATAGATTTAAACAAATTTTATACCAGCCTCAGAAATAAATATTGGCATTTTAGTTTAACTGGTGAAACAAATCTTTTTTCATTCATGTTAAATCATTTTTAAATATTATCATTCTTAGGGAAACAACCTGAGTTTTTCACAAAGAGCAACAGGGTATCCGGATGGTGAGACCTTAACAGGTGTGGGACTAAGAGACACAGGACCAAAGTTAGAGTCCCCGCTTTTCTACTTTGTGTCACCTTGAAAGCTGTAAAACCTTTCTGAGCTCTAGTTTCCTTATCTATAAATCAGATAATAATATCTGTCCTACCTTTATGTAAGAATCAGTAAAATATTAATTGAAAAAGCACTTTTGAAAATAAACCCTCAATAGTTTTCTTTGAATGAGGGATAATATGTGAGTTCTATTTTTTTTATCTGTTTTCTATATTTTTTTAAATACTCTAAATATACAAAAACATTCTAACTGGAAAAACAATGAAACATTTTTAAATCCGTAAAATGTACAAAAGTAAGGCACTAGTACTGCTATAAATGATTTAAAACACATAATTTAAAAGAGAATGAGAAAACTCCTTGAACCAAATGGAACAGACTCTAAGATAAAGTTGGGTAAAAACAGTGAACTACAGAATAGTGTAAAAATTATGCTACTTTATGTGTAAAAAAACTGAGGGGAAGGGAACTTTAAGAAAATATATGCATATTCTTGTCTGCTTGTATAAAGTACCTCTGGAGGCATACACGAGAACCTATTAATTAGTCCCAAAGAGGGAAACCAGGTGATTGGATATCAAGGAAGAGGGAGGCTTTTTGTTCATGTTCCTTTTGAAGTTTAAACTATGTGAGTATATATATATATTTTTTAAAGATTTATTTATTTGAGAGACAGCAAGCACGAGCAGGGCAGAGGGAGAGGAAGAAACAGACTCCCCGCCGAGCAGGGAGCCAGATGCAGGGGATGCAGGGCTCAATCCTAGGACCCTAGGATTGTGACCTCAGCTGAAGGCAGTCGCTCAACCAACTGAGCCAACCAGGCGCCCCAAACTATGTGAATATATTACCTGTTGCCAAAAGTGAATAAAGCTTTAACAGTAAGTAAATAAGCAATACAAGTTGCATTTAGAAATATAATCTCAGAATTACAAATTAGAAAACACACATACATACACATATACTTCCTAGGACATCTTTTATTAAAACTCTGTGATTAAAAAAAAAGACAATGATACAAGATATTTCCTAACTTCAGAGAAAGCAAGAGTTACAGCTTATTTTTCTAAAATGGGAAAATGTTTAATTTTATTTTCTATTGAACGAAACTTAGAAAATCAGAAAAGTATAAAGAATAAAATAGAAATTATCCATAATTTCATCACCCAGAGAGTCATTTTTGCTAATTCATTTTAATTAATAGGAACAGTCCATTCCTAACTATGTAGCAAATACTATTCACTTTACCTGTGCTATCTAGTCCAAACTAAAATGTACTATAACTGGGCGCCTGGGTGGCTCAGTTGGTTAAGCGACTGCCTTCAGCTCAGGTCATGATCCTGGAGTCCCAGGATCGAGTCCCACATCGGGCTCCCTGCTCAGCAGGGAGTCAGCTTCTCCCTCTGACCCTCTTCCCTCTCGTGCTATCTCTCATTCTCTCTCTCTCAAATAAATAAATAAAATCTTTAAAAAAAAAAATCTTTAAAAAAAATAAAAATAAAATGTACTATAACTGTAAAATACACATTGGCTTGTGAAGACAATACAAAGAGAGAATATAAAATACCTCAGGAATAATTGTTATATTGATTACATGTTGAAATAATATTTTGGGTATACTGAGTTGAACAAAATATATTTTTAAATTAATTTCATGTTTTTTACCTTTTTAATGTGGTTACTAAAAATTTTAAATTATCTATATGACTCACATTTTATTTCTATTAGAACTACACTATACTATTTTACATATTGATCTCAGAAATTCTTCCAAGTATTCACTGACAGCTTCAGTGCCCAGGTGACATATATAAGGAAATAAAATATAAGGAAAAACTCCCACCATGGGAGGCAACAGCCACATTTACACATGAAACTCTTTGAAAGTAGGAAAAATGAATTTGTGAACCATAAAAATGATATAAACTTCCACCCTATCTAACCTTTTCTTCTCAAGGATACAGGGATAAGTTTGAAATTCTGTCTTTATTTCTTTGACCCCTCCCCAGGAATTCTATTTTTAAATTCTCCAAATGTTCTCTCTGAAAATCTGACTCTTGGGAAGCCTGGGTGGCTCAGTCAGTTAAGCGTCTGCCTTCGGCCCAGCTTATGATCCCAGGGTCCTGGGATTGAGCCCCGTGTCAGGCTCTCTGCTCAGCAGGGAGTCTGCTTCTCCTTTTCCTTCTGCTGTTCCCCCTGCTTGTGCTCTAATCTCTCTCTCAAATAAATAAATAAAATCTTAAAATAAAAAGAAAATCTGACTCATTTTTTGAAAATGAATTAGCTCCCATAATTCTCTGTATTCTTAATTTCTATTCTCTACTCCCTCAACCCTTTCTCAAAGATGTTTAGTAGGAAGGAATAGCGTAAAGTGGACCTGAAAAGGGTGAAGAAAACCTCTACGACAATAGTCACAAATATCCAAGTATCCATAATACTTACTTCAGTTGTCTATTTAATTCTTCAACGTAATTCTTCTGGTCTAATATGGCAGCAATTTGAACATCCCTAAAGAGGGGGGAAAGAAGCTTTGTGTCAGTTGGAAAGGTATTTACTGAAGGATCAAAAAAATGTCTATGTCACCTAAAAGTGTTGTAAAACCATAATGGCAAAAAACACTACCTTGCCTTTAAATAAAATTCAAGAATCTTTATAATAATGTAGCAGTAGGCTGTGTACTAATTATAACCTTTGTTAAGTCTAGTATTAGCAAGTAATCTATTTAATAATACCATTAAAAAGTATATTTAAGAACTCCTTGTATCAGTATGTTTTTTAATTAAAATACATTTGACAGGGGCGCCTGGGTGGCTCAGTCATTAAGTGTTTGCCTTCGGCTCAGGTCATGATCCCAGGGTCCTGGGATCGAGCCCCACATCGGGCTCCCTACTGGGCGGGAAGCCTGCTTCTCCTTCTCCCACTCCCCTTGCTTGTGTTCCCTCTCTCGCTGTCTCTGTCAAATAAATAAAATCTTTAAAAAAATAAAATACATTTGACATATAACTATAAATTTAAGGTGTACATGTTAATGTGATACATTTGTGATATGATTGCCACTGTAGCAATAATTAGCACCTCTATTATGCTACATAATTATCCTTTCTCTTATTTGGAATAAGTATATTTTAAATTTAAACACAGATCTTGGAATAAACTAGCATTTGTAAACTTGTGAATAATAAGCTTTCATCTCTTTTACCGCAAAAAAAACAGCAATTAAAATGGGTCTCAGGAACTACAAGTGACCAAAAGCCATACTTCCGACTAATGCCACCTCCTTCTATGTGATTTTTGCTTTGTAAAACTTGTATATGGAAGCTAAATAAAACAAAGCAGGAACTACACACAAAATAAGGAAATAAAAACTACATTGTCAAAAAAAAACAAAAAACAAAGCTACATTATGAATAGATGGACCTCATGGTGATTTGTAAAGAGCTACATAAAAATACATGTGAAAGAACTTATGAAAATCATACCTTTCATTTTCAATATCTTCTTCATTCTTTAAATACATGGAAAAATCAATCACTCCAACCTAAAGTAAATCATGTTATTTTTAGTTAAAGGGGAGAAATATTAGAAGTACAGTTAACATGCAACTGAATTTCATTCTTAATTTTTCTTTAGTGTTTAACAGTACTGTTTACAGCTGGATCCAAGAGAACAGCACAAACTAAAAACACTGCATTTGGTATGAGTCACCTTCACTTACTTGTGAGTCTAAATCTTCTCCCTTTACACACAGGTTAGCATCTATCACATTCAGGCCAACCAGGAGCCCAACAATTACTGCTCCTTCTTCTTCCATCATTAGTGCATGATACTCATAAAATTCACTGTGGAAATTAAAATAAAAACCTTAGAACACAAATTTACTTCAAACACTAAATTTTAAAATCTCAGCCCCATAACATAAACATGGAGCCCACACAAATTTGGTCTCTTCAAATTAGCCTTTCTATGTGTGAATAACTTAAAACATTTTGAAATGTTAATGTTCATGTAAACAAAGTAAAAGAATGGGACTGAAAGAGATTAAAGAGGAAAAGGAATTTTGAGAGAAAGAAAAGAGAAGCAAAGAGATATAGATCAAAAGAAAAAGAGGCATCACTGAGGCCTGGAATGTCTGGGACTCTCAGAAGACTGATTTGATTACAATACTTTTTATTAGAGTTGACTTTTTAATTCTAGGATTTATTAAGAATCTTGGGATGCAGACTGAGGTAGGGAATGAACATATGAAACATTTCCAAAGCCCATGTTCAAATCAGTGTATTTGATATGTATATTGCAAGTGTTCTTAATAATCAATTAAGGATGGTAGGACATCTATATTCTAAAAAACGTTCAAACAGATTTGTGAAAGAAACAGGACAGTCTAAAAACTAAGACTTGACAATTATGTATTCATAGGACTAATTATCACTGTCTCATGCCTTCCTCAAGAAGTCCCATGTACTATTTAATAACTTTAATTGACCTTCACAATATTATTGAGAAATTGCTGTGCTTAAAGTATGGTCATTCTCATTTAACAAATGCGAAAACCAAGATGTACGACCAGAGTCATAAGTACTACCAAAAATGACCAGATTCTCCAGAACATCAGACAGGCACTCCAAGAGAATAAGGGCAAACAGAGGGACTGCTATGGGCCACCCCCTCTAACAACTGATTACCGTACTCTGAAAGTCTGTCTTAAACATCTGGCCTTCTATTATTTACTTATTTAAATATTTACTACATGAAGGCAATTTATTCAAGAAGTTAATACAGAAAACAAAAGTTTCAATGGGGGTGTTATCACAGCTATGTTCACTATTACATTTTTTAAAAGGATGAATCTGTTCCCTGTTAAATAAAAAGCTTCAAAGGTAAACAATGAATGGTCCAAATGATAAGATGTATCCCTGAAATTGAGCAGATTTCAAAGTCAGTGCATAGACCAGGCTATTTATAAGCTCGACTTCCCACCAACCTCAGCACGATGTCAATTAACAACAAGTTAATGTTTTCCAGTCATCTTCATTATACCACTTAATTGCCAGCACTCACTGGCCTTCAGTTGACAGTTTAAAAAGTGCCCACAATACGGACAAAGCAACAGCTTAGACACTCAGGATCTAAAACCTATTGGGCGCCTGTGTGGCTCAGTTGGTTAAGCGTCGGACTGTTGATTTTGACTTTGATCTCAGGGTTGTAAGACTGAGCCCCATGTGGGCTCCGCCCTGGGGGAGTCTGCTTGGGGTTCTCTCTCCCTCTGACTCTGCACCACCCACCATGTTCCTCTCAAAAAAATAAAATAAAAAGAAACTTGTCAGATTAAAGCTCCCAATTCCAATACAGATTTTTATTTGTAGAATTAACTGTAATTTAGAAAAAAAAATAAAACTAGCTTAGAAATATAACATATAAATAAATTTTCCTCTTATTGGTCAATACAAAGGTTATGGTATTCAGTTTTTAGGCTAGCTCCTGATCCATGTTATGTCCCTACGTGATTTTCTCTCTCATGTTGCTCTTTTTTTTTAATGCCATCTTACTGTATTTTATATATCCTTTTGTACATCTTTAATTCTTTTTGGAAAACAGGATGTAAATGAAATTTTAAAAATGGAAATGAACATGACTTAATGGTACTAACCTTAAGAGATCCCTCTGAATAATTAAGCAACGCAGGTAATCAGCCATTTTTTTTTGCATGAGGGCTAATCGAAGCCATGCTCTTGCACGACCCAGGGGGGTCCTAAAAAGCAAAACCAACTGGTCAGAAGACAGTCTCAGTCCATATATTATGAGACTACATATTCTATCTCTGTCAAGGTTCATATTAATAAAGGAAAACTGCAATTTATCATGGTTTTGTCTGTTTCTACAGGTGGTTTGTTTTTTTTGTTTGTTTCTACAGTTTTTTAAGCCAGCTCATTGAGCATGCAAACCAATCCCTGGGAGCTATTTAAGTATCTAAGGTAAACCTGCACCTACAGGACATCTAGGTATCTTTTATGCCTTGGAAGAAATGACGCTCTAAATACTGAGGATTATCTCTACAAGAAATATTTTGACAGAATGGGCTTAACTGTCTAAAGATGAATACGTAAGGTGTACCTGGCTGGCTTAGTCAGTAGAGCATGTGATTTTTAATCTGCAGATTGTGAGTTCAAGACCCACACTGGGTGTAGAGGTTACTTTTTTCTTAAGATTTTTAAAAAACTTTTTAATTTTATTTTATTGTTATAATAATCACCATTCATTATATCATTAGTTTTTGATGTGTTGTTCCATGATTCATTGTTTGAGTATAACACCCAGTGCTCCATTCAATATGTGCCCTCTTTAATACCCATCACCAGGCTAATCCATCCCCCCACCTCCCTCCCCACTAGAACCCTCAGTTTGTTCCTCAGAGTCCATAGTCTCTCATGGTTCATCTCCCCCTCCGATTTCCCCCCCTTCATTTTTCCCTTCCTACTTTTTTTTTTTAACATAAAATGTATTATTTGTTTCAAAGGTACAAGTCTGTGATTCATCAGTCTTAAAAATTGATATGCAAGGGGCGCCTGGGTGGCTCAGTCGTTAAAGCGTCTGCCTTCAGCTCGGGTCATGGTCCCAGGGTCCTGGGATCGAGCCCCACATCGGGCTCCCTGCTTGGCAGGAGGCCTGCTTCTCCCTCTCCCACTCCCCCTGCTTGTGTTCCCTCTCTGTGTCTCTGTCAAATAAATAAAATCTTAAAAAAAAAAAAAACCTATTAAAAAAATGGATATGCAAAATGCATCAAATAAAGCAATATAATGCCTTCAAAAAGTAACTGACATGATATCTGAATTTTAAAAATCCTAACAAACTAAAAAAAAAAAAAAAATCCTAACAAAGCTAGGAGGGCACTAAGCTGGTAATCAAAAAGAGAGAAATCACCAGGTTGCTTGTTATTTCAAATGTTTCTCTAGGGGGTTGTCCTTAAAAAATTCAATCTCCTACCTCTTATCTAAATTTTATCATTTAGTAAAAGTAAAAGCAACTTTTACAGAATATGTATGGTTTTTCAAAGAGAAAGATTATCATTCACACTTTTATGTTTTCTTATACAAAGAATGTTTTGGCATGTAGTGTAGGAGGTAAGTTAATCTTCACTACTAACAGCTAATGAGCTTCTTACGGTTTAGCAGTTGAATGAATACCATCGTTCAGAAAACATTTTTTACTTTTGAAGAGTTAGGCTTTTTAAAAACAATTTGAACATATATTTTCATATTAAAATGACCAAATCTTATATTTCTCTTTTTTAAAGATTTAAGATTTTACTTATTTATTTGACAGAGAGGGAGGGAACACAAGTAGGGGGAGTGGGAGAGGGAGAAGCAGGCTTCCCGCCAGGCAGGGAGCCCAATGCGGGGCTCGATCCCAGGACGCTGGGATCATGACCTGAGCCGAAGGCAGATAGATGCTCAACTGACTGAGCCACCCAGGCGCCCCTTTAAGATTTTATTTTTAAAGTAATCTCTATACTCAACGTGGGGCTTGAACTCACAATTGAGAGATAAAGAGTCACATGCTCTACCAACTGAGCCAGCCAGGTGCCCCTTCTTATATTTCTCTTTTTGAGAGTTATAATTCCCTTTTTCTTCTGTCTTTGCTAAAGATCACTACACCTAATATACCATTATAAGAAACATCAACTGTGAACATGACTTGCTATTTCACACTAAAAACTAGGTTTGAGGGACATCTGGTTGGCTCACTCAGTCAAGCATGTAATTCTTGATCTCAGCGTCATGAGTTTAAGCCCCACATTGGGCAGAGAGATTACTTACAAAAATAAAATAAAATTTAAAAACTGGGTTTGAATCCTGGCTCTGCCACTTTTTAACTGTTAACTCCTCTGACCTTTATTTTTCACATCTATGCAATTATTATAATAATCTCTACCCTGTAAGACTGATGTAAGGACTAAATGAGATAATTCATGTAAACCAATTATTTTATTACCCTGAGACAGTGCTTAACAAATACTAGCCATTTACTTTTATCATTCAATTAAATACAACCTGGAAATATTTGGATGTTGTGTTAACAGCCAGAAAACATTTACCATAAGGGTGCCTGGGTGGCTCAGTTGGTTAAGTTAAGCAGCTGCCTTCAGCTCAGGTCATGATCCTGGGGTCCTGGGATCGAGCCCCAAGTCGGGCTCCCTGCTCCGCAGAGAGCCTGCTTCTCCCTCTCCCTCTGCCTGCCTCTCTGCTTACTTGTGCTCTCTATCTCTCTGTCAAATAAATAAAAAATAAAATCTTTAAAAAAAAAAAAAAAGAAAACACTACCATATTCCCTACAACATGTAAAACCCTCAGGTGCCTGGGTGGCTCAGTTAAGCCTCTCCCTTCAGCTCAAGTCAGGATCCCAGGATCCTGGGATCCAGTACCACATCAGACTCCCTGCTCAGCGGGAGTCTGCTTCTCCCTCTGCCCCTCCCCCTGCTCCTGCGTGCTGGCGCTCTCTCCCGCTCTCTCTCACGAGCTCGCTCTCTCTCTCTCTCTCTCTCTCTCTCTCGCAAAAATAAAAAATCTTAAAAAAAAACTGTAAAACCCTCAATTATAAAGCTAAGAGAAAGCAAACTGGTAATCTGACAGAAAATGCTAAGAAAAAAAGGTTATCTCATTCACAAGAATTAAGATAAACTAAAGGAAAGCATAAGAACTTAACCTTAACAACACCTTTATGCCTTTATTCAGTTTTTACATTTTATATATATTTGTCCAGTGAAATGGGCAGGTGACACTATAGGTCCCAATTTTTAGAGAAAGAAAAGTAATTTGCACAAGCCCCATATATATAAATGGCTTATCTGAGAATTCTAATCTCCTGAGCCTTTGCCCTGGATTTAGTCTAAATCAGTCTTCAGGGGCGCCTGGGTGGCTCAGTCTTTGGGTGTCTGCCTTCGGCTCAGGTCATGATCCCAGGCTCCTGGGATCGAGCCCCGCATCAGGCTCCCTGCTCAGTGGGAAGCCTGCTTCTCCCTTCCCCACTCCCCATGCTTGTGTTCCCTCTCTCGCTATGTCTCTCTCTGTCAAATAAATAAAATCTTTTAAAAAGTAAATAAAAATAAACTAGTCTTCAACAAATAGTTATTGGCTGCCAAATAGCTTACTACCGCAAAACCAGCTTAACATTCAGGAAACAAATGCATAATTGATACATTCTATCTTAAAGGGACCTGCTGTTTCCTGCAATACAATGTAGAATCAAAGTGATATAATTAAGGAGTGAATATAGTGATAGGGTATAGAAGAAAAAGCAGTTAATTCCTACTGAAGGGACTAAGAGAAATTTCATAAAGGAAATGAAATTTGAACTGAGCTATAAAGAACAGAATTTTATTAGGAGAGAATGGAAGAAGGCTACTTAAGGCTGAGAGAAGATAATAGAGTGTGAAGTACTTTCAAGAACAATAAATATATCTCTGCGGTTAGAAATGAACAATAAGCTTACTTACTTAAGACCAGGTAAATCCCGGACACTGGCTCCTATTTCCTCTGCTTCTGGGTACAGCTTTTCCACCAGTTCCAAGGGGCCCCAGATAGTTTTGTTATAACTCAAAAATGATTTTCTTACTGAGAAAAAAAAAGTATATATAATGCATACAACTTCAACATATAAAATTGTCATAACTTCCTTTTATTTTCAACATTTCTAACTTAAAATACAGTTATTCAAAGACCTTCCGCTCTTGCCACTACACAGTCCTATGGATCAGGAACCTGTTCATCAGGATCCTAATATTTTTCCTTATCAGAAATATGCAACAACAACAAAAAAAGAAAATATGCAGCTTGGCCATTCTTCCTTATCAGAAATATGCAGGCAGGTAATTAAAGTAAAAAAAAAAAAAAACGGGCCTTATTCTTTACCAGTACCAAAATAAAAAGGCTGGCAGCCCTGGCAGGTTGATCTTTATCAGTTTATTAAATAAACCAAGGATAAATAAAAAGTTATTTTACTCTTAACATGAAAAATTGTGACTTACTTTATACTGAGAATCAGGTGATATAAAACCATGAAATCACTATACATTTCTTTCTTAATACTGACCAGATCTCCTGCAGATCAAGGGCGCTATCATAAGCACCACCCAAGGACAATCACCACCATAGGCAATTTTTCCTTGGGGGGAAAAAAAAATCAATCAGTACAAAGTAGCTTCACAATGATTCATCAAGACAAGCCTATGATATGGCTGTTAGGACATGCTTTATGATATTTTGTCAAGCAAAGGAATTTTAAACTCAGGGAAGAGCTTAAAATTTAACTGTTTGGCCATCATTTAGCAAACTCCATTTCTGCAGCCTAAGGGAAAACAAAGATAACAAGTTTTTCAAAAAGCAAACTAAAACTCAAGGTGTTATTGGGGCGCCTGGGTGGCTCAGTTGGTTGGGCGACTGCCTTCAGCTCAGGTCATGATCCTGGAGTCCCGGGATCGAGTCCCACATTGGGCTCCCCGCTCGGTGGGGAGTCTGCTTCTCCCTCTGACCCTCTCCCCTCTCATGCTCTCACTCTCTAATAAATAAAATCTTTAAATAAATAAATAAAAATAAAACTCAAGGTGTTATTAAAATTTTAAAAAATGTTTAAATGTGTGGTTTCTTTTTTTAATTTATTTGACAGAGACACAGCTAGAGAGGGAACACAAGCAGGGGGAGTGGGAGAGGGAGAAGCAGGCCTCCCGCAGAGCAGGGAGCCTGACGCGGGGCTCGATCCCAGGACCATGGGATCATGACCAGAGCCGAACGCAGACATTTAACGACTGAGCCACCCAGGCACCCCTAAATGTTTTTAAAAATTAAAAAAAAAAAAAAACTAAAACTAAAACCAGAAAAACCCTTAAGGCTATTAGATCAGACTGGTGAGTTCCTGGTGTACTGAAAGAAGCAGAAATTGGTAATATCAAGAGCAGGCAAAAATGCGGGGAAACAAACACTAACATCCACTGATGTTTGATAAATCCATGAAGGCTTCATAGAGTCCAGTTGCTTATATCCTTTGACCCAGTAATTCTACTCCTAAGAACCCTATCCTAAAGAACAAGTATACAAACAGCACAATTTTAATGGTAAAAAACTGGAAACAACCTAAGGGTACATTAAGAGGAGGGCAGTTAAGTAAGTTTTGGTATACATATACTATGCATTTTACAGAGTCATTAAAAACGTGATAAAGCCTCTATGGAAATGGAAAAACCTCCAAACCATATCAATTTTAAACAAAGTCACAGAATAATAATACTTATAGCATAACTCTATGCAGACTAAAAGAAAAAAAATGGAAAAGAGAAGAATGACAAGGATTCCCTTTAGGGGAATGAACGGAAGAGAATGAAGGAAATGGTTTTTGCTCTAGGTATTTCTATGTTGTTTGATTCATGTACAAAGAGTAGATTTCACCATTATATAATTTTTTAAAAATTACTTTGTCTTCAATTAAATAGTGGAATCTAAAAAAACAAAACAAGGGGCTCCTGGGTGGCTCAGTTAGCCTCTGCCTTCAGCTCAGGTCATGATCCCAGGGTCCTAGGATCGAGCCCCACATAGGGCTTCCTGCCTGGAGGGAAGCCTGCTTCTCCCTTTCCCACTGCTTGTGTTCCCTCTCTCATTACGTACGTATCTCTCTGTCAAATAAATAAATAAAATCTTTAAAAAATAAAATAAAATAAAACAAAACAAAACCCAAATGCAAATACAGAGAACAGACTGATGGCTGGCAGAGGGCGCGGGCAAGAGGAAATGGGTAAAGGTGGTCAAAAGGTATAAACTTCCAGATATCAAATAAATAAGTCATAAGGATGTAATGTACAGCATGAGGACTACAGTTAATACTGTTGTATATCTGAAAGTTGCTAGGAGAGTAAATATTAAAAGTTCATAAGAAAAAAAATTTTAACTGTGTACAGTGATGGATTATCGACTAGACTTACTGTGATCATTTTGCAATACATAAAAATGCCAAATCATTATGTTGTGTACCTGAAACTAATGTTAATTATATCTCAATAAAAAATTTCAACTTAAAAAAAAAGATGGCCGCCACCCTCCTGACATCATAGATGACATCAACAGTGGTGCGGTGGAATGCCCAGCTAGTTAACTACAAAGGAAAATGTCTCAATAAAGGATCATTTGACACTAGTGGAAAAAAAAAAAAAACAAAGAAATGAGTAATAACATCACACAGGGTTTCTCAAATTTTGATGCCAAGGCTCCTTTGGCAGTACATTTTATTAAAATTTGAAGTACATTTTATTAAAACCATGTTTATGTAAATCTCCTTTTGTGCTGTTTACATTTACTCCCACTTTCATGTACCTTAGTCAGAACTTCTGGGCCTTCCCAACTTACCCAGGTTCCTAGTATACCCACAAGGAACCAAGCTTCTTTTAGCTTTAGAACAGTCACTTTAGTATAAACTCTTACAGAGGGGCGCCTGGGTGGCTCAGTTGGTTAAGCAACTGCCTTCGGCTCAGGTCATAATCCCGGAGTCCCAGGATCGAGTCCCAGGATCGAGTCCCACATCGGGCTCCCTGCTGAGCAGGGAGTCTGCTTCTCCCTCTGACCCTAACCCCTCTTGGGCTCTCTCTCTCTCTCTCTCTTTCTCTCTCAAATAAATAAAATCTTTAAAAAAAATAAAATAAACTCTTACATAGCCCTCCACACAGCTGATCAAAAGAACTAGACACCAAAACTAACAACAACTGTTTTTACAATAAGTAAAAGAACAGTTATTATAGGGGCGCCTGGGTGGCTCAGTCGTTAACCGTCTGCCTTCGGCTCAAGTCACGATCCCAGGGTCCTGGGATAGAGCCCCACATCGGGCTCCCTGCTCAGCGGGAAGCCTGCTTCTCTCTCCCTCTCCCACTCCCCCTGCTGTGTTCCCTCTCTCGCTGTGTCTGTCAAAAAAATAAAAATCTCAAAAAAAAAAAAACCCAAAAACAATTATACAATGTATAATAACTAAATCTAACACAAACATTTTACATGAAATGATAAATCAGTGCCAACTGTGTAGAAGAAAATATACAGTATTATCATCATTCCCAGGGAGCGCTTACATTTCTACAACAATCCAATCCAAAAGACAGTCTTTCTAGATACATTCCAGGGGGCCAACGAGGTTTATATTTCAACAATTGTTTTACTTATTTGTTCAATAGGGCTCAAACTAGTAATAAGACTTCATATTGGAATCACTAAGCTTAAAAATTTTTAAATAACTCTAACTGTCCTAGAAAATAGAAATCAGTTCAGAGTATATTGAGAAAAAATGAAAAATCAAATGTTTTTACAAAACACTAACTAGGCATTCATTCTCTGAAGACAACTTATTAGAAAACATAAAGCAGTAGGCTATTCTCTCCCCAAACCAACCCACCCAGTAATTTTAAAGGTAAAGTAACAATTATGGTCTCAACAAATACACATTTTCAAGGATGTTTAAGATGGAAATAGTGGAATTCTAAACTTAGTTTTTTAAAATCTCAGGATACCTTTAAGACCGTGTTTCAGACAATGTTCCATAACAACAAAGAACTGCTGCAAGGGGGGATAATCAGAATCCAAAGTGCGGCCAAAGCTTAGAGCAGATTCAATGAGTCCTTTGATACTCAATTTAGCCATGTTTAACAAGTTTGCTCTCTCTACAGCTGTGGGGTCTTTTGTAGCTGAAAGCACAAGAAAGGAGTCCAACATCATTTGCAAGACATGACATTAAAAAATACACAAACCCTTTCATTCCCCTATAAAAACAATGGTTTGTTTTTTCTTGGTTGACAAATTAGTCTCCCTAACTAATCCACACCCCTACATAACTTCTCTTTATGTCTCTCTCACACATACCACAGAACACTACCATGCCCACCCCAGACAAAGTTTATGAATTATTCTCAAGATCTTGCACCTTGGTTATTTTCTGGTATTTATTTTACTTTTGTGGTACGTCTTCAAAGAGAACGAGGTTTTTTGTTTTTGTTTTTTACTTTTTGTGGAGATAAAATTGGAGTAATAAACAACATATTTAAGAGTCTCGTACAAAAGGTGGACAGCAGGCACGGTCCAAGGCTGAATCTCAAGGCAAAAAACGTTCAGAATAAACTGGAAATAAAAGGTGGTTACAATTCCAAGATTACAGTATCATCCATAAACATGATGGGTTAAAACACACTGACAAATAAAGGAATACAGGAGAAGCCATTCAATTCTTTCACTCATTTTAACCCTCTTTCCATCTTTTCTCACTGCAACTGTAATTCTGTATTGCATAACTCCTTCATTTTCCCAGAGGAAATAAAAGCAGTCCTGTTTCACATTTAAGTTCCTTGCCCACACAGCTGATTCAGTCAAAAACTAAGTTAATAGATGCACTTAAAAAAAAAAAAACTGATTAGTAATTGATACTTTCAAATCACAAAAAGCTATTTTTTTCTTTCCCACAAATTCCATCCTTAGGTAACTTAGAAATTCAGATGTTCCCGCATATTCTCACCATTGCTGTGACTGGCAGGAATAGTTTCAGCAAACAGATGACAAAATGAAGTGCAGAAAAATGAAGCACTTAGTATAACGTTTCATAATCTCTGGCAAATGTACTAGTCCAAGTGAACCAAGTGTTTTTCCTTCACTGAACATAAGTCCAGGGTTCCCAATTATCTAGTATTCGAGTTCTGAGCTGATAGCTAAGGGCGAAGCCTGACACGGAATCCTAAGCAACTAAAAATGCAAACAGCCACAATCTCTATGACCAAGCTAGCTGGTGGAAAATCTGCACACACATCATTCCTTCAAATCTGCATCGTCGTATGATTCCCTCTTTTTTCGGGGGCGGGGGGGAACTACTTGATGTTTCATAATCTGTACCAATCCTTTTTCTTAACAGTGCCCATTACGATCCGTGACTTGCGATGCGACAAGCAGACAAAGGGCGCATCTGCAGCTGTTCCGAGGCGGGTCCGTGCTGGGGGCCGGCAGCTTCCTCGCCCCAGGAGCGTTTACACGCCGGCCGCACCCCGCCCGGGCTCGCAGATGTGTCGTGCCGATCGCAGCCCCAACAAGGCCAAGGGCCAGTCCCCGCATTTCGCCCGGGCCTGGAGCCCCCTCTCTGCCTCCCTTCCTCCCCGCAGCAAGGCTGCCCAAAGGGCTCGGGGCGCCCAAGGACCCCCGCGGAGGGCTCACCCGGGGTCCTGCGCGGCATCGCTGCACCTCTCCCGCCCTCGGCTTCCGGCATCCAGGCCAAAACCTGAGACGCGTCTTCCCTCCGCCACCCCCAAACCTGAAAAGTCATCGCCCGTCCCCGACTGCTCCACCGAACCGGGAGCGGCCCCCCGGCCGGAGCTGTCTTCGCCCCTTGGAAGCCGTCGGACCGCGAGCCCTCGGCCATTAGGCCCTAGAACCGGGGCGGGAACCTGAAGAAACGGGGGGCGGCCGCGCGTTGCCATGGCGACCCCGGGCGCCCCCGAGTCCCCCGCTGCCCCCGCCCAGCCCCAGGCACGGGTTCGGGCTCCAGTTGCTACCCGAGGTCTCGGTGCCCACCACCAGTCCTCGCCCGGCCGCGGCCTTCAGCCTCGGACGGAGAGCGAGGCGTCCCCTCTCGGTCCGCTCCCCTTACCCATGGCGGCGGCGGCACGGTCTCGGGCGGAGACGCCCTGGGCCCCGCCAGCAGCTTCCTTCAGGCGCGCGGCGGCCGCCACGGCGTCTGCCACCAGGCCCGCCGCGGCCCACAGCGCTCCCGGCGGCGGGAGGACGCCCGGGCGGTCCTGCGGCGCCGCGAGTGGGGCGGGGGGCCGCGGGGCCTGCAACCGGCAGGAGAGAAACCCGCCCTCGCCAGGCCTCCTCGCGTCCAGCTGGACCGGAAGGAGAAGGAAGAGGAGCGTGAAGGAGACCTCGCGTGTGAGGAGCCGGAGACCCGGCCCTGGTCGGACCACCGACCTCTCACCCGGGGACTTCGCCGGGGCGCTGGGGCTGTCTTGCCACGGGGTGCGAGCCACGTGCAAACGTTTTCGTCCACGCGGCGGCGGGGTTCATCTGATACACCTGACCGCTTCCCTTCACGCTCCACAGGGTCTTAGGGGAGCAAAGGAATTTAGAAAACCTGAAGCAATTAACAGGGGGCAGACACCTGCTGCAACTAGGCAGCCCTAGCACGGCATTTAAACCAGTAAATGCACGGGCAGTGGGAAGGGCCGCACTTATCAAGGGACAAACGTGTAGAGATAAAGCTAGCCTTTTCTCATTTCAGGGAGGAAAAAAAACCCTCGTGGTCAGATGACACTAGGTTAAGCTATATCACTTTGGGGAAAAGTAAGCTATTATGTAGTTAATTAGCAATTGTTAAGACAGTGGCTGAGCTAGAAAGACCGAGATATTTCGGCTCTTTTTCTCTTCATCACCTCAGCCAGTAGTTTTATGTTTCTTTACCTCTTTTGGTTTTTTAATTTTCTTTACTGTGAGATAATGATACATGGAGAAAATTTTATTTGACAGAGGGAGAGTGACGAGCGCACGAACGGGGAGAGGCAGACAGAGGGAGAGGGAGAAGGAGGCTCCCCAGTGAGCAGGGAGCTGGAGGAAGGACTTGATCCTGGGATCCAGGGATCATGACCCAAGCCTAAGGCAGAACTGCTTAACCGACTGAGCCACCCAGGCGCCCCCCGGCGGCTGCCTTTTTTGAGCAGTCAGACATAGAGGGTGTCTGAGGAGTATGACAGTTTGCTAAAAAAATCCTCCCTTTGTAACTAATGATGTACTATATGTTGGCTAAGTGAACATAATAAAAAAAATTTTTAATTTAACAAAATTTTAAAAAGAATAAATCTGCTGGCCTATAAAAAACAAAACAAAAACAACCAAAAACCTCCCTTTTTAAAAAAGGATTTAATCAGTCTTGGGTCCCTGCAGAGCTCCTCTGCTTCAGCGTGGTATCAGTTCTGGGGTACCATCAGCTGGTGTTGGTCTTGGTGTGGGTATATGCAGCTTTAGAACATTATCAACATTTGACTTTTTACTACTTGAAAAAATGCTGGACAACCCTGAACTTAATTATTATTCAAGATTAATAACTGACAGGGCGCCTGGGTGGCTCAGTTGGTTAAGCGACTGCCTTCAGCTCAGGTCATGATCCTGGAGTCCCTGGATCGAGTCCCGCATCGGGCTCCCTGCTCGACGGGGAGTCTGCTTCTCCCTTGACCCTCCCCCCTCTCATGTGCTCTCTCTCTCTCATTCTCTCTCTCTCTCAAATAAATAAAGTCTTTAAAAAAAGAAAAAAAAAAGATTAATAACTGACACATTAAGGCATAATAGAAAATGATTTATTTAATAAAAAACTGCAAGTAATTTTTAAAAAACATGAGGTAGAAACAATTTTAACATATTTCACATTCATTTAAAAAAAGAAAAAACTTTGAAAGAGATATCTGCCCCCCAACCAAAGATGGATACACTGAGGTTAAAATTGGTCACTATATACTTAACTAAGCACTTTGAGGTAATTCTGATTTACAAAAATATCTTTATTCAAAAAATTGAGACAACTGAGTAGTGTCTCAAAACAAAGGGGGCATATGAACAATAGGTGATAACAGGGATATACCGGGGCGCCTGGGTGGCTCAGTCATTAAGCATCTGCCTCGGCTTGGGTCGTGGTCCCAAGGTCCTGGGATCGAGCCCCACATCGGGCTCCCTGCTCAGTGGGAAGCCTGCTTCTCCCTCTCCCACTCCCCCTACTTGTGTTCTCTCTCTTGCTGTCTCTCTCTGTCAAATAAATAAATAAAATCTTTAAAAAAAAAATAGGGGTATACATACCTTTTTGTCATCAATTTTAAAAAACTAAAAAAAAATTATTTTCTTTTATATCAAAATCTATAGAATATTGAATACTAAAAATAACAAGTGAGAAAGGGGAATCAGAAATTAATTGGAAATAATTAATTTATAAGTAATAATTTAAAAGCCTAGGTTTAAAGTGAAAATGTACCTTATACCAAAATGCAACAGTCAGGAGAAAAACCCAAACACAGAAAAGAATCACACTTGTGTTCTCATCATCACAAGATTGTGCTTAAGTGAAAAAACAAATGAATTTTCTTTACCTAATCTCTTAAATAAAAAAATATGACAGAAATCTACAAAATCAAATCAGTATTGAAATTTTAGACTTAAAGTTTCTCAGATCCAAAAGTTAATCTATTACTAAAGCTGGTAAAAATTTATCAAACTTTCTAGGTCACACTTCACATTGATAGTACCTAAAAAACTTAAGACTTTTCAGTTTTGGAAAAACTGAAAAAATTAATAGTGTGTTAAATTTTACACAGTGATAGAACTTTAACAAGACTACCAAAAAAATATTAAATAAAACAAAAAACTGGAACTCTCAACAAAGTACATTTATACCATTTCATACCCTTGGGATAAAAGTGATCTTCACAGGGGTGCCTGGGTGGCTCAGATGGTTGGGCGTCTGCCTTCGGCTCGGGTCACGGTCCCGGCTTTCTGGGATCGAGCCCAACATCGGGCTCCTGGCTCAGCGGGGAGCCTGCTTCTCCCTCTCCCTCTGCCTCTCCCCCCACTCATGCTCTCTCTCTCTGTCTCTGTATCTCTGTGTCTCAAATGAATAAATAAAATCTTAAAAAAAAAATGTGATCTTCACAATCTAACCAGGCACTGCTTTCATAGCACATCCAAATTGCAAATAACAGGTAATATTTAGAGAGGATCTCATATGCCAGTATGAGAAATCAAAGAAAACAGTGCTTTATCTTCTTTGAAAATCACCCAATATATGACAAAGACTTTCGTGTTCCTCTGATGGAAGATCCATGATGTACAATAAATTAAGGAAAGTATACTTTACAAAAAATGGATTTGCACAAAAATATCTATGACACTATTTAACATTTTATAATTTGGTTTATAGGACTGCTGAAAAATTTTTTATGGCATTCTACAGATAATAATGTACTTAAACAAGGTTTATATATCTTAGCCTAAGACCTTCATATAATTTTTTAAAGATGATTTATTTTAGTCATAATCTACAACTATGACAAGGAATAATTCTCCATTTTTTAATTTTCTCAATTTTTTTAAAAATTTTAATGCTTTGTCCTAGATTTTAAAAAGGGGGGTTATAAATTAGGGTAAGAAGAACCAAAAGGGGTAACCACTTTTCCTAGATGTGTTCTAGGAAACATGTACCCTGTCTCCTTTCTCACTTCACAAACTATCCTTCTCCATCACCTTCATTATTTCACTTTTTGCTTAAAATTACTTCCTGTGAGGGGAGCCTGGGTGGCTCAGTTGTTAAGCCTCTGCCTTCCGCTCAGGTCATGATCCCAGGGTTCTGGGATCGAGCCCCGCATCGGGCTCTCTGCTCAGCGGGAAGCCTGATTCTCCCTCTCCCACTCTCCCTGCTTGTGTTCCCTCTCTCACTCTCTCTCTGTCAAATAAATAAAATCTTTTAAAAAAAAAAAACACTTTCTGTGAATTAGTTTCTTTTTCCTTTGTAGAATCAGGTCTTTGAAATGTGCCCATGGAAAACACAAAACATTGAGTTTTAATTTATATAAATACATAAATATTCACAATAGCACAGATGTGACCATATACAAAACAAAAAGGATATTAATTTTTCTGAGTTTAGATGATCAAGTAACTTCCCCAAAGGAGGATAGCGGTTCAGTGAGGGCACACATCCCAGGAGAATCAGTTTATGTTTGGCTCTGGTTATAGCAACATTAAGACGTCGCCAATCTTTCAGGAGTTCACCAAGCTGAAAGAAATAATTTTCAATTATTTGAGTTTTCTCAAACATTTAAGTTTGTTCTAGCAAAGAATACAGTTTGCTGTGAACTATTTCCCTATTAAGCATGTATTCCAAAGAAGATTCAGTGACACATTTAAAATTCTTTGGACAGTTGGAAAAACTTGCCCACAATGCCAACGTCCAAATATTTTATCTTGGGTGCAATTTCCGTGCCATAATTTAAGGAAATGGAGCTATCTCCACTCATTGTAGCATTATTGGTAACAGTAATGAAAACCTGTAATAGCTTTAGACTCAGGGGAGTGGTTAAATATACCAGGACACCTATGTACACTAGAAAACTATGCAACTCTGAGAACACAATGAAGTCTCTTTCTGTGTATTGACATGGAGAGATTTCCAAGCTATTTAAGTGAAAAAAGCAGAGTCCATTAGATATATATTACCATCTGTGTAAAAAAAAGGCAAATATGAATACTGATTCATGTTTGTATATGCCTAAAGGAAAGGAATTAGAGGTTACCCCCAAAAAAACCCCCCACAAACTGTACACAACTCAAAACCAAAAAACCCAAATAATCCAATTAAACAATGAGCAGAAGACATGAACAAACATTTCTCCAAAGAAGACATACATGAAAAAATCATTAATCATCAAGGAAATGCAAATCAAACCCATAATGAGCTATCACCTCACACCTGTCAGAATGGCTAAAATCAAAAACCCAAGAAACAAGCGTTGACAAAGATGTGGAGAAAAAGGACCCCTCATGCATTGTTGGGGGAAATGCAAACTGGTGCAGCCACTATGGAAAACAGTAATGGAGGTTCCTCAAAAAATTAAAAATAGAATTACCATATGATCCAGAAATTCCACTACTGGTTACCCAAAGAATACGAAAACATTAATTCAAAAGGATGTACGCACCTCTACTGTAGCATTATTTACGATAACCAAATTATGGAAGCAGCCCAAGTGTCCAACCACAGATGAATAAAGAAGATGTGATATATATATATAATGGAAAAATACTCAGCATAAAAAAGAATGAAATCTTGCCATTCGCAACAACATGGAAAGATCTAAAGTGTGTAATGCTAAGTGAAATAAGTCAAAGAAAGACAAATACCATATAATTTCACTCATGTGGAATTTAAGAAACAAAACAAACGAACAAAGAAAAAAGAAACCAAAAAATGGAATCCTAACTATAGAGAACAAACTGACAGTTACCAGAGGGAAGTTGGGCGGGGGGAGGT
The DNA here is from genome assembly GCF_003265705.2 of Callorhinus ursinus. NCBI lineage: Eukaryota > Metazoa > Chordata > Mammalia > Carnivora > Otariidae > Callorhinus > Callorhinus ursinus. Next base: position 16,370,591 of record NW_027397093.1, on the reverse strand, counting down.
GGCTGTGGGTGAAATTGGTGAAGGGGATTTAGAGTACACTTATCATGATGAGCACTAAGTAAAGTATAGGATTTTTGAATCACTTTATCTTATACCTGAAACTATAACACTGTATATTAATTATACTGGAATTAAAAAACAAAAAACACCAAATTGTGATTATCTGTAACGGTAAGAACTGAGTAGAAGAGGAACTGGGTAGAATGGAGACTTCTTACTATATCTTTACAACCATATGAAGGTATCACATAATCAAGAAAAGTGAATGAAAAGGAGATAAACATGCAAAACACAAAACCTGGAATTATATACAAAATTAAAAGTATATCTAAGGAAGAGTCTATGCTTAAAATGCCCCTAACAAAACAGCCAAAAGGTGGGAGCAACCCAAATGTCCACTGATGGATGAATAAACAAAATATGCCATATACATGCAATGGAATATTATTCAGCCTTAAAAAGGAACAAAATTCTGATACATAATACAACATGGATGAACCTCGAGGACACCATGCTATATGAAATAAGCCAATTACAAAAGGACAAATACTGGGGCGCCTAGGTGGCTCAGTTGGTTAAGTGTCTGCCTTTGGCTCAGGTCATGATCTTGGGGTCCTGGGATCGAGCCCCCACATCAGGCTCCTTGCTCAGTGGGGAGCATGCTTCTCCCTCTCACTCTGCCCCTCCCCACCGCTTGTGATCAAGGGCACTCTCTCTGTCTCAAACAAATAAAATCTTAAAAAAACAAAAAACCCAAAAGAACAAATACTGTATAATCCCACTTATATAAGATGACTATGGTAGTCAAATTCAAAGACAGAAAGCAGAATGGTGATTGCCAGGGCCTGGAGGGAGAGGGAACTGTTATTCGTGGGTACAGAGCTTCAGTTTTGCAAAATGAAAAAGTACCAGAGATCTGCTGCACAATACTATGCATATACTTAACACCACCGAACTGTACACTTAAAAATAGTGATGATTTTAAATTTTATATTGTGTGGGGTTTTTACCACAACCTAAAAAAAAAAAAAGAAAAGAAAAAAATGTCCCAAACAAATCAGCAGAAAATACAATGAACTCACAGGTCCATCTTTATCACTTCTAACAAAAGACACCAGAATGATACTTTTGTCTCTTCCTTGGTATTTGTCTACAGTGTTAACTTCGACCATCCTGATAGAAGAATGGAACAATAAATCATTGATGATCTTTAACTGCTGCCTGTAGGGTGCAATGATACCAATATCAGAGGGTTTACATCCAGCCTAAACAGAAAAGAAACAATGAAAATGAAAATCCTGATTTTTGTTATTTAAGCTTTACTAAATTTATTAAATTACATGTTTATATAATGTGCCTAATTAATGTTTGTAAGATTGTCTTGTTGTAAGGAGTAAATACAATTACTAAATTTGCTCTAAATCTAAATCCATATTTCCTGAGATTTAATAATTTCCTCAAACACTGCTCCCTTGATTTCTATAGATTAATGACAGAATAATGGTTTGCATGCCACTAGAACAGTGATGCCGTAGGAAAAAAAAAAAGCACAAAGAAATACATTACACTTTCTGCGATCCCTTACACTGAAGTTTCCAAACCCCAATCACACTGATTCACCCCTATATTGACACAATCAGAATTATCTGATGTTACAAAAAATTACCCTAAATGGAAACCCAAAATGCCATTATAAAAAATTACACCTTTGATAATTTTCCAAAAATAGAACAAAAACAATCAGGCTTCAATCCTCTCATGTTAATGAACAAGGATTAATGCTAGGTCTTAAGTTCCTTGCATTCTAACATTATATTATACTTCATCCTAATATTTATTATCCGTCAAATTAAATTCTAAATTACCTTAATAAAAATAGAGGTCAGGAAAACTATTAGCTTGGCTTCTGTCATATTGCTCACACCACCCTTTTCAACTTGTTCTGGTGCTGGAACCTAAATAGAAAAAAGAGTTGAGTATGGTCGGTACACAGGTAGCCGTAGAGAACACCTCTGTGGACACAAATGAAAAATATACTTATTTTAAAAGTTGAAGGTACAAGGAAATAAATAAATGTTGAAGGTAAAAAATGAATGACAGTAGTCACCTTTCAGAAAGCCACCTAGAGGAAACCCATCTTAAACATCCTACAGTTCAGATTAAAATCTTTCTAAGAGGGGCACCTGGGTGGCTCAGTTTGTTAAGTGACTGCCTTTGGCTGAGGTCATGATTCCAGGGTCCCGGGATGGAGCCTACATCCCTGCTCAGCAGGGGGCCTGCTTCTTCCTCTCCCTCTGCCGCTCCCCCTGCCTGTGCTCTCCTGCTCTGTCAAATAAATAAAGAAAATCTTTTTAAAAAATAAAATAAAATTTTAAAAATAAAATGAAAAATAAAATCTTTCTAAGAGCCAACCATACACTGGGCTTCACATACTTTAGTTTGTTATCCCCTAGTTTACAAGTATCAAAGGTCAGAAAAGATAAGTAACTTGCCCAAGGCCTCACAATAAACCACAGGCAGTAGGATTCAAACTTGGATCGGGCTCTACTCTGTGTTCTTGCCGTTTTCTTGTTGCCTTTCATACAAATAATGGAGCAGGTAAAGTTCCCCAGGTTCTAGCATACCTGGCAAAACTCTCTAAGGACTATTTTGCTCCTACCTAAGCCTTAAGTAGTGCTGATTATTATTATTATTTCTTTTTGACTTTTTAAAGTAGGCTCCATGCCCAACATGGGACTTGAACTCAAAACCCTGAGATCAAGCGTTGCACGCTCTACTGACTGAGCCAGCCAAGTACCTAATCTTGATTATCTTCAATACCTTTTATTTGGGGGGCACCTAGGTGGCTCAGTCAGCTAAGCATCTGCCTTCAGCTCAGGTCATGATCTCAGGGTCCTGGGATTGAGCCCTGCATCACTCCCCACTCAACGGACAGCCTCCTTCTCCCTCTCCCTCTGCTCCTCCGCCTACTTGTGCTCTCTCTCCCAAATAAATAAATCTTTTTTTTTTAATTTATGTGAGAGAGATAGCGTGAGAGAGCATGAAAGGGAGAGAAGAGAGCACAAGCACGGAGGAGGGGTAGAGGGAGACGCAGACTCCCTGACAAGCAGGGAGCCCGTTGCGGGACCTGATCCCAGGACCCTGGGATCATGACCTGAGCCAAAGGCAGAAGCTTAACCAACTGAGCCACCCAGGCACCCAAATAAATAAAATCTTGAAAAAAAAATTTATTTGGAATTCTGATGCTAAGAAAGAAGAAACCTGAGTAGCAAAAACAAAGAATCTGAGTGGTCATTGGTGAGGTAAATAATTGTAAATTATAAGTAATAAATTGGAATTGAGGTTTCTAAATGCAGTCATTTGTGAGGTCAGTTTACTGAAAAAATTTCCCAGAGCCCAACTGCCCCGACTTGTTAATCCTTGAACCTGAAATGCTAAGGGCAATATCCAAGAGAATGAAAATTCCATCATGGCACACAGGGTGGGGGTCCTATTTTATTTATTTATTTATTTATTTATTTTAAAGATTTCATTTATTTGTTTGACAGAGAGAGAGCACAAACAGGGGGAGCAGCAGGCAGAGGGAAAGGGAGAAGCAGGCTCCCTGCTGAGCAGGGAGCCCGATGCAGGGTTCGATCCCAGGACCCTGGGATCACGACCCAAGCTGAAGGCACCTGCTTAACCAACTGAGCCACCCAGGCGCCCCTATTTATTTTTAAAGTAAACTCTGGGGGCACCTAGGTGGCTCAGTCATTAAGCGTCTGCCTTTGGCTCAGGTCATGATCCCAGGGTCCTGGGATCGAGCCCCGCATCGGGCTCCCCGCTCAGCGGGAAGCCTGCTTCTCCCTCTCCCACTCCCCCTGCTTGTGTTCCCTCTCTCGCTGTGTCTCTCTGTCAAATAAATAAAATCTTTTTAAAAAATAAATAAATAAAATAAACTCTTGTGCCCAACGTCGGTCTTGAATTCATGACCCTGAGATCAAGAGTCGCATGCTCTACCAACTGAGCCAGCTGGGTGCCGCTGCAAGTGGGGCCCTATTTTTAATAACCACCCACCATATTAACAAAAGATATAATTATTTTACAGTAATACGCATACATATAATTGGTCACTTTTTTTTTAAGATTTTATTTATTTGCTAGAGAGAGCGAAGACACGCATGCATGCGCACTAGCCGGGGGAGTGGCAGGGAGAAGGAGAAGCAGGCTCCCCACTGAGCAGAGAGCCCCATGAGAGACTTAAGACCCAGGACCCTGGGATCATGACCTGAGCCAAAGACAGACGCTTAACCAGCTGAGACACCCAGGTATCCCTGGTCATTATTTTTTTTCTGGTCATGTAAAGACTTCCAAACCAATGCTGAGAAGCGCTACATAAAACAAACTGTAGAAATAACAGGGTCAAAACTTCGTTCTTAGTTCCTAGAAATAAGAATCAAGTCATTTAAAGTCCTTGTGAAGAGTTTTGTTTAATGATAAGTTTATAAGGAGGTCTTTATGTGCATATGTGGAGGCAGGAGGTAGTAAATATCTGTAGTGTCAGGTGCAATTTTGCTGTGAACCTAAAACTGCTCTAGAAAATAAAGTCTCCATTTGTAAACCCAGCCCTTAGATAATATCAATGCCAATTTCTTTTCTAAGAAATGTAATTATACACTTGAGTTCACTTTCTAGCTTTCCTACTTTAAAAGTCAATTCTCACATCTATTAATCCCCAGAATAAACCTCCTTCCAAAGATACTGGCTCTAGAAATAAGTCAATTAGAGAAAGACAGGTATCATATGACCTCACTGATAGAAGGAATTCTTAATCTCAGGAAACAAACTGAGGGTTGCTGGAGTGGTGGGGGGTGGCAGGGATGGGGTGGCTGGGTGATGGGCATCAGAGAGGGTATGTGCTGTGGTGAGTGCTGTGACGTGTGCAGGACTGTTGAATCACAGATCTGTACCTCTGAAGCAAGTAATACATTATATGTAAAAAAAAAAAAAAAAAGGAAGAAGAAGATAGCCAGAGGAGAAGAATGAAGGGGGGGAAATAGGAGGGGGAGACGAACCATGAGAGACTATGGACTCTGAAAAACAAACTGAGGGTTCTAGAGGGGAGGGGGGCGGGCGGATGGGTTAGCCTGGTGATGGGTATTAAAGAGGGCACGTTCTGCATGGAGCACTGGGTGTTATACACAAACAATGAATCATGGAACACTACATCAAAAACTAATGACATAATGTATGGTGATTACCATAACACAATAAAAAAAAACAAAGATACTGGCTCTATAGAAAGAAAAGATTCTTTTGTGTTGAAGTATAAGAAATACACTAGTTTTGGGGCGCCTGGGTGGCTCAGTCGTTAAGCGTCTGCCTTCGGCTCAGGTCATGATCCCAGAGTCCTGAGATCGATGCAGCAGGCTCCCTGCTCTGCAGGAAGCCTGCTTCTCCCTCTCCCACTCCCCCTGCTTGTGTTCCCTCTCTCGCTGTGTCTCTCTGTCAAAAAATTAAAAAAAAAAAAAAAGAGCTAGTTTTAACTGAGCTCTATTAAAGCATTTGCTATTAAAAACTGAAGAATTTAAATAACAGGACAAAAGGAGAAAAAACAAAATATTAAGGTTTTTTTCCTTACCTTGTCTGTATTAAGAAAACAAACAGGATTGTTTGGCTCAAATACTCCAATCATCCAAGGATTTTCAGAATAATCAGCATAAAATTCCAGTTCCAGCTTTACATCTTTAAAATGAGGTAGGCTGATCACTGCGTTGGCCACTTTGTCTGATCCACACTCTAGCTTTCCTTCATATGTCAGTTTATTACTTAAGGACATAATTTTACTAAGGCAATTACAAAAATAATTTTAGTTTTGGTAGATGAAAATAAACATGAAAATCACTCATAGCTGACACTCTCACAAATACCTGTTCATTCTGTACTGCACGGTTAATTGTACAACAGCATTCTTATTCTGCTCCAGTCTCTTGAATAAGCTTTCACCCATGCCAAGAACTCTGTCAACAAATCAAATTCAGGTTTATCAGTGCACTGACATGGTCCCATAAGAAGAATCTAATTTAAAATTAAAACTTCAATGTCTGCTTACCTTGCTTCACTATTTAGCACCAGGGGAGGAAGCTGCTGATGATCCCCCACCAACACAAATCTCCGAGAAAAAAAAAGTGGCCCTAGGCAGACTGGCTGGCTAATTTGAGAGGCTTCATCCACAATACAAAAATCAAAAGTTTTACGAGAAAATATTGGATGGTTTATTCCCATACACGTTGTTGCAACTATACGCTAAGAACAAAGAAAACAGATGGGTTATCTAACATATCCAAGAAATGTAACTTGTTTTTCCCATATTTTATTTTACTTACTGATTTTAATCTCTATACCCAATGTGGCATTTGAACTCACAACCCCAAGATCAAGAATCACATGCTCTACCAAATGAGCGAGCCAGGTGCCCTGCCATTTTTATTTAAGGTTCAAAAAGATTTTTGTCCCAAACAACAGGAATCCCCCAATATTATTTAATTCTGAAACATTTATAGTATGCAAAAAAATTTAACTTTTTACTAAATATTGAAAAATCAAGTAAATTCTCTGGACACTCTTAACAATGCTCGAATTTGGATATTTCCAAATGGAAATCTGAAACACTCAAGAGGAAATAAGTTAATTATTTTTTAAGTTTTTATTTAAGTATCTCTACACCCAATGTGGGGCTCAAACAAGAGTCACATGCTCTTCCAACTGAGCCAGCCAGGCACCCCAATATTTTAATTATTTTTAATTTTGTTTTTTAAAAGATTTTATTTATTTACTTGAGAGAGAGCACAAGAGAGAGTTGGGGGGGGCCGACACAGGGCTCAATCCCAGAACCCCAGGATCATGACCTCAGCTGAAAGCAGCCGCTTTATCAACTAAGCCACTCAGGCGGCCCCAATAATTTATTTTTAAATGTCAATCAGGACTTCACTTCTGGTAAACTGGAGTACTTTTCCTCACTCCTCCCACAAAGTACAACTAAAAACTCTAAACATTATATATAAAACAAACATAAGAACTCTGAAAAGGTGGAGAAAAGGTAGACCATCTAGGGACCTTGGGACCAGAGGAACAGTAGTTTGTTCCCTGGGTTTTCTTTGGCCCTCATATATCCCAACTTTGGAGCTGAAGAATTTAACAACCCAGGAATGCCGATGGGCATAGACCAAAGAAAGCTCAAACAAAAGCTAAAGGAACAGAAAAGGAAAGCCTAGTAGACAGAAAACTTGTATACAATAGCTACTCTACCCTAACCAAAGACCACAGAAAACACTGTAGTCTTATGCCCCGTTGATGCCAGCAAAGGAACTCCAATATCCTACTGGGGCAGTAACAGAGAAGGCCAAGTAGGGAGCCAGTACTTTAATCCTTGCTGAATGATAATAAGCCCCCAATGTCAGTGGAGTCCATGTGGGGAACCTGGGGAACCTAGACTTTCACCCCTATCCAGCAGTAATAAGGAGTCCCTAATCTTTATGTTAAGAGGCCAAATGGGAATTTGCACTTCAACTTCCACCCAGCAGTAATGAGGTGGGGTACCCTCTTGCCCAACGGACTAGTGTCAGAGGAAGCCAGCTAAAACAGAAGTATTAAATAACATAATGCAAATGTTCAGGTTTCATCATAAAATATACATAACCAGGGGCACCTGGGTGGCTCAGTTGGTTGAGTGTCCGACTGTTGATCTCAGTTCAGGTTCTGATCTCAGGGTTGTGAGTTCAAGCCCACACTGGGTGTGGAGCCTACTTAAAAAAGGGGGGGGGCACCTGGATGGCTCAGTTGGTTAAGCGTCTGTCCTTGGCTCAGGTCATGATCCCAGCGTCCTGGGATCAAGTCCCGAGTCGGGCTCCGTGCTTAGCGGAGAGCCTGCTTCTCCCTCTCCCTCTCCCCCTGCTTGTGTTCTCTGCCAAATAAATAAAATCTTTAAAAAAAAAAAAGTACATAGGGGCACCTCGGTGGCTCAGTTGGTTAAGCATCTGTCTTTGGCTCAGGTTATGGTCCCAGGGTCCAGATCGAGCCCCCCACATCAGGCTCCCTGCTCTGCCGGGAGCCTGCTTCTCCCCTCCCACTCCCCCCGCTTGTGTTCCCTCTCTCACTGTGTCTCTCTCTGTCAAACAGAAATAAAATCTTTTAAAAAATAAATAAAAATAAAAAAATACATAAAAAAACACAACCGAGAAAATCTCAAACTGATGGAAAAAAAACATGCAATAGATACTAACACCAAGGATGTCAGAGATGTTAGAATTATAGGACAAAGATTTTATTGTTTTTAAGTTCATTTTTATTTTTTTAGTAATCTCTATACCCACTGTGGCACTCGAACTCATAACCCCAAGATCAAGAGTGCATAACAAAGGTTTTAAAGCAGCCATGATAAAAATGTTTCACTGAGCAACTATGAACATACTTGAATCAAATAAAAAATAGTCTCAACAAAGAAATAGAGCATAAAAGAAAAAGCAAATGGAAATTTTAGAACTGAAAATATAACTGAAATTTTATTTATTTATTCATTTATTTATTTTTAAAGATTTTATTTATTTATTTGACAGAGAGAGACACAGCAAGAGAGGGAACACAAGCAGGGGGAGTGGGAGAGGGAGAGGCAGCCTTCCCGCTGAGCAGGGAGCCCACCACGGGGCTCAATCCCAGGACCCTGAGATCATGACCTGAGCCTAAGGCAGATGCTTAACAACTGAGCCACCCAGGTGCCCCAAACCTATTGTTTTTATCCATATTTTTGCTTACTATGTTCTTCCCTCCTGATGTTCCAAATTTGTTCTTTTATCATTCCCTTTCTGTTTAAAGATCTTCCTTTACCCATTCTTTTAGGGTAGTAGGGCAACTGGCAACAAATTCCCTTAGTTTCCCTCTCCCTCTGCCTGCTGCTCTGCCTGCTTGGGCTCTCTGTCAAATAAACAAATAAATAAAATCTTCAAAAAAAATAGGTTTTTCATTTCTTCCAAATTATATTTGATGGTTGAAGCAAAAATTACAACACAGTCTGACATAGTCTATGTAGGAAAAATATTAAGACAATCATGAACAATCTTCATGAGAAGATAAGGGACATAAATGGAGGTGACTTCTAACTTCTAACTTCACAAGCTCACTAGTAAAATGACAAAATCAATGGACTATAAGTTATATATATATATAATATAATGCAGAGAGCAACAGAGCATCCACTAAAAGCTATTCAAAGTGATCACTCAAAAACACTATAGAAAAATCAAAATGGAATTCTAAAAAATGTTCAAGTAAGCAATAAGGCAGGAAAAAGAAAACAATCAAAAGAGAGAGGGGCGCTTGGCTGCCTCAGCTGGTAGAACATGTGACTCTTGATCTCAGAGTTTTGAGTTTGAGCCCCACGATGGGTGTGGAGATTACAAAAACAAAACAAACAACAACAACAAAAACCATAGGAAACATAAAACAAAAAACAAAAGGGCAGACTTAAGCCCTAACATGTATCAATACTTATGACGAATATAAATGGTCTATATGTACCATGTACCTTTTAAAAGACAGGGATCAAAACAATTAAAAAACAGATTGGCAGAGTAGATAAAAAACATCCAGATATCTACTTTATACGAGAAAGTCACTTCAAATTTAATGACATTGGCATATTAATAACTGAAGGATGGAGGAGGATCACATTGATAACATTTTCTTGCTGAATGATCCTTACATCATGGGAATAAATCCCACTTGTTCACAGCATACAAACCTTCTAATACACTGCTAAATTTGATTTGTGAATATACTGTTAAGAACGTTTGCATCAGTCAAATATGCCCAATGGGTGTTTTTTTTAATATTTACTTATTTAAGTAATCTCTACACCCAATGTGGGGTTCAAACGCATGACCCCAAGATCAAGAGTCACATACTCTTCCAACTAAGCCAGCCAGGCACCGTGGGTTTTTTAACACAGGTGCAAAAGCAGCTCAGTGGAGGGATGAATGGTTTTTCAAGGAGTGGTGCTGTAACAACTGGACATCAATAGGCAAAAAAATGCACCTTGACCTAAGTCTCACACATCATATAAAAATAATGGTCACAGACTTAAATGTAAAACTTAAAAGTATAAAACTTTTAGAAAAAAAACACGAGAAACTTTCAGCATCTAGAGGTAGGCAGAGTTTTTAAACTTGACACTGAAAGCAGAATGCATGAAAGTAAAAAATTTATATACTACACTCTATCAAAATTAAAACTTTTTTTTTTAAGATTTTATTTATTTATTTGACAGAGAAACACAGCGAGAGAGGGAATACAAGCAGGGGTAGCGGCAGGCAGAGGGAGAAGCAGGCTTCCAAACGAGCAGGGAGCCTGATGCGGGGCTCGATCCCAGGACCCCGGGATCATGACCTGAGCCGAAGACAGACGCTTAACGACTGAGCCACCCAGGTGCCCCAAAATTAAAACCTCTTCTATTTTAAAAAGGCCCGCGAGAAAAAAATAAAAAAAAAAAAAAAAAAAACAACTATAGAGTGGGAGAAAACATTCACAAATATATCCATTAAAGGACTAACATCTAGAATATAAAAAGAACACTCAAAACTCAACAGTAAAAAAAAAAAAAATCCAAATGGGCAACAGACAGAAAGAGACATTTCACTGAAGAGGATACAGAGATAGCAAATAAGCACATGAAAACATCAATAATCATCATTAGGGATATGCAAATTAAATTCACAATGAGGTATCATTATATACCAGAACGTCCAAAATGAAAAACGGTTAACTCCACCAAATGCTGACAAGGATCACTCGTACATTGCTGGTGGGAATGTGGAATGTTACAGCTGCTTTGGAAAACAGTTTGGTAGATTTTTTTTTTAAGATTTTATTTATTTATTTGACAGAGAGAGAGCGCGAGCACACAGTCAGGGGCAGCAGCAGGCAGAGGCAGAGGGCAAAGCAGGCTCTCTGCCGAGCAAGAAGCCCGATGAGGGACTCCATCCCAGGACCCTGGGATCATGACCTGAGCAGAAGGCAGACGCTTAACTGAGTGAGCCACCCAGGCGCCCCAAAAATAAAATCTTTAAAAAATAAAAATAGGGGCACCTGGGTGGTTGTTAAACATCTGCCTTCAGCTCAGGTCATGATCCCAGGGTCCTGGGATTGACCCCGCATCTGGCTCCCTGCTCAGTGGGGAGCGCGCTTCTCCTACTCCCACTTCCCCTGCTTGTGTTCCTGCTCTCGCTCTAATAAATAAATAAAATCTTAAAAAATAAATAGATAAAAACTTCCCAGAAAAATATAAACATTAAATAATAAAAACTTCTATATCACAGTCTCAAAGTCTAGAAATGCCTATCATTAGACTATTCATGTACCATTGCTTTGAATTCAAACTGGCTAAAAATTCTGATTAGTAGTAGTTTTCTAGGTGTGATATTATAATAATGCATGTTTGGTCTTCCTCTGGGTTCCTGACACAGAGCTCCTAAAACCTTTAGAATTTCGGTAGTGTTAGGGGTGAGAGGATTATCTTTTGTTATTCATAATAAATCCCTTGCAACCATACCTGCATTTATGCTAATGAGAGGCTGGGAGTTGGTTGTCAGAGGAACAAATCTAGAGATTAAAGGGTTAGAACTTTCAGCCCCACCCCAACCCCGACCCTTCTACATAGGGAAGGGTAGAGGGGATAGGGATTGAGCTAATCACCAACCACCAAATCAATGATTTAATCCATCGTGCCTACATGATGGAATCTCCATAAAAACCCTAAATAAAGGGGTTCAGAGAGCTTCTGGGTTGAACACATCATGGTGCTGGGAGGGTGGTTCATCTGAAGAGGGTACAGAAGCTCCGTATCCCTTTCCACATTCCTAACCCTATGCATCTCTTCCATTTGGCTGTTCCTGAACTGCATCCTATATAATACATCTTGAATTCTGTGAGCCATTCTAGCAAATTATCGAACCCTAGGATGGGGTCATGGGAACCCTGATTTATGGCTAGTTGTTCTGATGCACAGGAGGCCCCGGACTTAACTGAGAACTGAAGTGGGTGGTGCAATCTTATTAAGGGGCTGAGCCCTAAGCTGTGGAATCTGCACTAACTCTACTAGTGTCAGGTGCTGTGAGTAGAGAGTAACAAGCATTTTCCATAACTAGGATATTTTAAACTAGGAGATGGGAGCCCTGAATAATAAACCAGAAACTTCATTTCAGTTCAAAAGCAAGCAGCAAACTATCAATTAATAAAACTGGTCAATGTAACTGAATTTCCCAGAATGTTTCTCCACTCAGTCCGGCTACTCAGTCTGGTGTTACTATGCAATAATAGTACTTACGTGACTATTGTAGAGTTCTTCCAAAAGAGCTAAAGATTTAATGGACTTGGATCTGCAAATTTCCTCCTCTGTGAATTTCTGGATGTCTTGATGTACCTTCTGAGTCTGACCCAAACGCAAAAATCCTATTTTAAACTTTGCTAACTTCAAAAGAATATTGTCAACAGCAGAGTGTGTATAGCTGGTCAACAAAACACTAAAACCACAGGCATAGAGAATTCTTACCTAATAATGAATAAAAGAAAGGAAAATAACATTACTTTTAATTCCAGATATTAACATGCTTATATTTTTCAAATAGAATCAGAAAACTTAATAGGAAGCATATCTTAGAGCTGAGCCAAGGTAAATATTTAAAAAATTATAAAGGCAAAATGTTTTATGAAAATCCCATGGCATTATCTTATTAATTAGTGATATGTTAATAATATATTATTAGTGATAATAAAATTGAGTACAAAATACAAACTTTGAATAGTGCCTGGCACACAGTATCAATCAATCAATATTTCTTGCCATCATTATGATTATTCTAAGATTAGCACAGAAATTTACCGACATGGAAAAAAAATCCCAGAAAAATCTATTTCAACACCTCTGTATAATTTATTATTTTTTTAAGGCAAGGAAAAGATACAATGATACACATGCCCCCAAATGAGAAAGATCTCAGAGAATCCTAAATGCAAGAAACCTACAACATGACTACAACTTTTTGTGACTTAGCTTTTTATATTTCTCATGTCCTTCTAAAAGGTTAATTTGAAATAAAGCCTTTTGATTTAAAATTCAGCCCTTTTGATAGAAAACATCACATTCTCCGAACTGAGAAGCTGATTTAAATCGTTAGTTTCTAAGCAAAAGAATAATAACCTTACAAGAGTACATATTGTGGTTGTTTTTCCTGTTCCAGGCATACCCACGATGAGTGTGTAGTCTTTTGAAAGAAGTACCTTTTTCATTGCTTGCCTCTGAGGTTTATTCAAGCCTACATTCAAATTTAAAAACAACAGGAAAAAAAATGCTGGATTTCAATGAGCAAATTAACTGTAAGAAAAGCAGCCTCTATTCAAGTCTGTTCTTCAATATGTCTTTTTAAAGTAAGAAAATGTCATGGTGATTAAAGTATATATGTAAACTACTTCCCAAGAGAATCTGTCTAAAAATTATAAGTTTAATAAGTTATAAAAATGCTACACTAGAATGTACTTTGAATTATAAATAAAACCAAGAACAATCAATGGAAGGAGACATGCTGATTATCACATACCTTTTAGAATGCAGGCAACTGTATCCTTTGCATCATATGGAAGAACAGAACTGAGGTAGGATATAAAGTGAGGTTCACGAAAGTCAATGATTAAATCTCGAAGTTTTTGGCTGAAAAGAAAAAAAAATGTTTTTAGTAATATTCCTGAGGAAAGTGGGGTAAATTTCAGATTCACTCATTGTTACAAACCTGACAGAAGTATTTTCCATCAATTTAGAAAGATTTCCTAAGGGGGTATCTATATTACAAGTTTTTTCTTCCTGGTCCAATCTGAACAAAGTTGATTCCTGGAGTACTGACAAGTTCCTAAAACAGTGAAACAGATGTACACGAATGTTTTTCATTTAACATGGTCAGTTGGTCTGTATAAGAAATACTTTGCTGTGTGAGGTCTGAGCGGCTCAGTCGGTTAAGCACCTGCCTTCGGCTCAGGTCATGATCCCGGGGTCTTGGGATTAAGTCCCACATGGGCTCCTTGCTCAGCAGGGAGCCGGCTTCTCGTGCTCTCGATCTCTGACAAATAAATAAATAAAATCTTAAAAAAAAAAAAAAAAAGAAATACATTGCCGTTTGCTAAAAGAATAAATGAGCCAGAATAGCTATTAAAATGGCTACCTGGCCCTAATTCATACTTGCCAATCAGACAAATAAGAATGGTGGACTGGCAGAAAAGGAAGAAAATAGGGCACAAGACACTAAGGTCAAAGCAATTAATCATGAACCTACAACACCTGCTGGCAATTCACTAGGCCTCGCTTTGCAATCTAGCCTGGGCTCATCACCCCCAGAAGAATCCTGAGCACACGGCCCCTCTCTCCTCCAGTCTGGAGCATAGGTCTCTTTCCTGATGCCTTCTCCCACTCCTCCTCCAGCTCCTAAAATCCTAGAGTTCCCTAGGGTCCCTTCCCTGACCCTCTGTACTGCTCTTTCTTATCATTTTCCCTTTGGTTCCATGCCCTCATGTAGCTCTAAATCCCAAATCTACATCCTTACATTCCTTTTCCACCTGGTTGCTCAGCCAAGCTTCAGGTTTGGATATCCAGCAGGCAACAAGATGTTCCACTTGGTCAAAACCCAGGCTATGAAAACTCAATACATTCAAAACTGAACAAATCTTTATCCCCGCTGAACCTCACCCTCATTCTGTGGGTCTGAATCCAGTCAATAGCACTTGCCTCTACACCACTGCCTTATCCTTCCCTCTCCCTTCCTCTCACCCTCTTCCCAAACTCCACATCCAATCAGCATCCAAATGTCAGCCCATTTTACTTTCTAAATACTTCTCAAAGTCACTCCATCCTCTCTGCCAAAGCTACCTCGCCCTCAATCACCACTAGCCTGGGCCACTACAAGTTTCCTGGTTTCTATGCTTTCAGTTTCATCTCTATTAACTATTCTTCACAATGCATTCACAGAAAAATGCAAATCCGATTATTATCACTCTTCTGTTTAAAACTCTTCAATACATCTGAATAGTCACAACTTAACATGGTATATAAGACCTTCTATGAACTGACCTCCCCAATCACACTCCCTTCCTCATCTTTTACATTCCTACACTTTACTGAACATTCCACCTCATACTGTATCACACCATCATGTCTTTATTATGCACCACGTTCCTCTGTCTGGCATACTCTTCCCACACTGTCACCAGGCTAATTATTCCACCGGATGAAGATCCAGAATGACCTTTTTCAAAAGCTTTCCCTAAGCCTTCTAAACTTCGGTTCAATGCCTCTGATCTGTGTTCTCTTCAATTCAAACATTTGTCGTATTCGACCCGAAATACGTTTATTTGTCTACCCACAAGATTATAAGCTCCTCAAGGATTTGCAAAGCAGGATACACACTAAATAAATAACTGCAAGCGACTGCAGGAAATCCTAACAGATAAAAGAAATACTGTGGCTCATATTCCCATATCATGAAATCTAGACTAGGGCTGGCTGTGGCTAAACTAGAATTACTGACTGGTAGAGAACAAGCCTGGACACATCCAGGGCAGTTACCCAGAAGTCACTGCATCCCAATTGCTGCTCTCCATCCATTAAGATATGGTGAGGCATGGCATGCACTTAAAAGCAAGGAAGGCTGGGAGTGCAGGAAGAGGGGAACATAGATACTAGTGAGCATGGATAGTAGTCTCAACCACAAATGTTCATATCAACTATTTTATTTACTTAATATTTTTCTTTAAATGAACTCACTTTAACAAAGATAAATACACTTTATGTCACAACTATAAATGGAAAAAAATTAAAAAGATTTTATTTTTAAGTAATCTCTACATCCAACATGGGGCTCGAATCCACAACCCCAAGATCAAGAGTTGCATGCTTGACTGAGCCAGCCAGGCGCCCCAAAACGGTTCTTTTTAGACGGAAAAAATGAAATGGTGAGCGCCCAGAGGGCTACAAATAAGCTTCAAGGCTAACGGGATCTAGCCTGCTGCCATTCACGTGTTGGTGAGAACTAGATAAGATTGTGTCCACATTAGCATTACAAAACAGAACATACTAAACAAAAGTTGAGCAGTTTGGTAGTTCCTCAAAATGTTAAACTCAAAATTAGTACACGACCCAGCAATTCCACTAGTAGGTATCTACAAAGGAAAATAAAAATATATTCACATAGGGGTGCTTATGGGGGCTCAGATGGTTAAGCATCCAACTCTTGATTTCAGCTCAAGCCACGATCTCAGGGTCCTGGGATTGAGCCCATGTTGAGCTCTGCCCTCTGCGGGGAATCTGCTTCTCTCTCTCCCTCTGCCCCGCCCCTCACCTGCACTCTCTCACTCTAAAATAAATAAATCTCTCTCTATATATATATTCACATAAATATTTGTATGTGAGTTATTTGTAGCAACAATAGCCATAACACCCAAAAAGTAGAAACAACTCAAATGTCCATCAGCTGGTGAATGGATGAGCAAAACGTGGCCTATCTACATAATGGAATATTATTCAGCCATAAAGAAATAAGGTACTGGGGCACCTGGATGGCTCAGTCGTTAAACATCTGCCATCGGCTCAGGTCATGATCCCAGGGTCCTGGGATCAAGCCCTGCATCGGGCTCCCTGCTCAGAGGGAAGCCTGTTTCTCCCTCTCCCACTCCCCCTGCTTGTGTTCCCCCTCTCGCTGTCTCTCTCTGTCAAATAAATAAAATATTAAAAAAAGAAAGAAAGAAAGAAGGTACTGATAAATGCCAAAACACAGAGGAGCATCAGAAACATTATGCTAAGTAAAAGAAGCAAAAAAACAAAACAAAACCAAAAACCATATGATTCTATTTATATGAAATATCCAGAAGAGGGGCGCCTGGGTGGCCCAGTGAGTTAAGGGTGTGCCTTCGGCTCGGGTCATGATTCCAGGCTCCTGGGACAGAGCCCCACATTGGGCTCCCTGCTCAACGGGGAGCCTGCTTCTTCCTCTCCCTCTGCTCCTCCCCCTGCTCCTTCTCTCACTCACTCTCTCTCAGAAAAAAAAAGAACAGTATGCTAAAGTAAAAAAAAAAGCCAGTCACAGAAGACCATATATGATCCCATTTCTATGAAATGTTCAGAACAGGCATATCTACAGAGACAGAAAGGAAAGTGGTGATTGCCTAGAGTAGGGGGATGAATATCAAAGGGTACAAGGGTTGTTTTCGGGGTGATGAAAATATTCTAAAAGTGATTTTGGTGATGGCTGCACAACTCTAAGAATATACTAAAAATGATGAATAATGGTTTAAATGAATAAACTGTGTATAGTATGCAATTTACATATCAATAAAGCTGTTACCCCACCAAAGGAACATTTCATTACCTGTCTAATAAACAGGTTACTGATGTCTTGTTAATCTCCTTTACATATCCCCTAGACAAAGCAAACAATGTTCTCTCTTCTCCACTTAAAATAATTCTATCACCTGCCATTAGATTTGTGACAGGAATGTCACCATTTTTACGTTGAAAATTATGTAAATATTGTCCATCACAAACTGTCTTAACACATTCTGTTCTAATCAGGTTTCCAATGCAGTTGCCACTCTCCTCCCTATGAAACAGAAAGAAAGACAGAGAAAGCTTACATTTACATCATATATATAAATACTATATTTGCACTTTTCCACAATTTACTCGTTCCTCTGGCCCCTGAAAGCTATAATGCTAATACTGAGTCATTCATTTTTACATTTTCCACAATCTACATTAAAGTGTTAGAAATGCTAAGGAAACATTCTATTAGTTATAAAATAATCTCTCATCAAAAGATCTCTAGACAAGTGCTAGAGAGCATATTCCCTGTTGCACCCACAGGCTGGGATCTCCAAACAACATGTGTATCAGCACTTTGAACCTTGAATGCCACTCCTACTTCTATGCTGATACACATGATATTACAGAAGACAAATGGTAATATTTTTCCTGAACTTAATGTGAAGAAAATAAGTACCTATTTATAATTATTGCTATTAAAATAATGGCAAGCAAATTGATAATTCCACTGCTTCTAAGAAATAAGTATTAAGCATTTACAATCTCTCAGGCACTACTATTAAATACAACTTCAGAAGCTTGTTGGCATGTACACTTGATATATTCACTGTACTTACGTGCTCTATCAAAAACAACTTAAATTTTATCCACTGTAATGATCCCTTGTGTTAAAATTTACTATTAAGGAAATAATGATCCAATTATTTCTAAAGTCACATTAAAATCAATGTTCATTCTGGAAAGTTTTAAGTAAGTGGATCAAAAGCAATGAAATACTACCAAAAAAAAAAAAAAAAAAAACACTGGGGCGCCTGGGTGGCTCAGTCAGTTAAGTGGCTGCCTACAGCTCAGGTCATGATCCCAGGACCCTGGAATTGAGTCCCGCATCAGGCTCCCTGCTCAGCGGGGAGTCGGCTTCTCCCTCTCCCCATGCTGTGCTTTCTTTTGCTCTCTGTCAAATAAATAAATAAAATCCTTAAAAACAAAAAAAAGAAAAATACTATGCAAAGATATACAAAATTACTTCTTTATAAGCAACTTGTAAAAAAAAAAGATCTCTATAGGAAACAAACTGAGGGTTGCTGGAGGGGAGGTGGGTGGGGGGATGGGGTAACTGGGTGATGAGCATTAAGGAGGGCACTTGATGTAATGAACACTGGGTGCTATAGGCAACTAACGAATCACTAAACTCTACCTTTGAAACTAAAAAAATTTTAAAAATTAAAAAAAATTTAAATAAAATAGATCTCACAAAATAAAAGATGGACCAACTTTAGAAAATGTGAATCTGTATCAAAATACTGAAAATATAAACTTTTTAAAGACTAGTATTTAGGGGCACCTGGGTGGCTCAGTCAGTTAAGCATCTGTCTCTGGCTCAGGTTGTAATCCCAGGGTCCTCGGATTGAGTCCCACGTCGGGATCCTTGCTCAGAGGGGAGCCTGCTTCTCCCTTCGTCTGCTCTGCCTGCCACTTCCCCTGCTTGTGCGCTCTCTCTCTCTCTCTCACTGACAAATAAATAAATAAAATCTTAAAAAAAAAAAGTTAAGGGGCGCCTGGGTGGCTCAGTCGTTAAGCGTCTGCCTTCGGCTCAGGTCATGATCCCAGGGTCCTGGAATCAAGCCCCGCATCAGGTTCCCTGCTCAGAGGGAAGCCTGCTTCTCCCTCTGCCACTCCCCCTGCTTGTGTTCCCTCTCTCACTGTGTCTCTCTCTGTCAAATAAATAAATAAAATCTTTAAAAAAAAAATTTCTCAAGACACATTTAACCTACTGAAAATAACAATAGTGCTCTACTTGAAACAATTCCTTGACAGCCATCTAGAGTTGGCATGAATATATGAAATTACACATCTCTGACAGGATATCATGTATCCTGTATTTTTCATGAATTCCAAAAACCATTCCATTAGGTAATCCAAATTACTTAAGTTTTACTGTATTAGATGGACCACTTACATTTCTGAAGCAGGCATTAACCATATATGTTGGTGATTCTTTTTATTATCCTTTGATTGTGACTCCAGGGTTAACATTAGACACCAAAGGCTGAAATACTCCAAGTGTGTAAGCTTTAGATGTTGGGTTTCTTCTTTTATTTTGGGCAGCATGCCAATCGGGACTGAACTGTCATCCATCTGCTGTTCAACTGCTCTAAAGAGAGAAGTATATAAAACATTTTACTGGCTAGCTATAAAAATGAGGTTATTTCTAAAATAGGCATACATAGGGGTGCCTGGGTGGCTCAGTTGGTTGAGCGACTGCCTTCGGCTCAGGTCATGATCCTGGAGTCCCGGGATCAAGTCCCGCATCGGGCTCCCTGCTCAGCAGGGAGTCTGCTTCTCCCTCTGACCCTCTTCCCTCTCATGCTCTCTCTCTTTCATTCTCTCTCTCTCAAATAAATAAAAATCTTGAAAAAAAATAAATAAAATAAAATAAAATAAGCATACATAATGATGATCACTGGAACTTATAACCACAGGTCCTAATTTTCTTTAAGTCATTTCAACATTTTATAAACCAAATGGCTTTTTACAAAACGAAATGCTAAAGAAACCGAGTATAGCATTATTTTGCCTTTAAGGACTATAACCCTAACAGCTACTTAAATTTGGTATACTCTAGTTTTCATTACTATAATGGTAGCAAGTCTTGGCTTTTTATACAACTGCATTTCTCAAAATCACAATATTTGTACATCCAGCTCTGGGCCATTAGAAAGTCAACATAAAAACATGGAGAATTATGTGGAATATCAATTGTGCTTAATACAAAATTTCTGAATTTTTATACAGAAACATAATTATGTTATAGGATAGCATACAAAACATAGAGAATAAAATAAGATTTCAAAAAATGTGCTTGTACTATAGGCCCAAACTTCCCATAGTTCATTGTCCTCTGCATTAAGAGATCATTTATTTGATATAATACTTTGAGGGCGCCTGGGTGGCTCAGATGGTTAAGCATCTGCCTTCGGCTCAGGTCATGATCCCAGGGTCCTGGGATCAAGTCCCGCATCAGGCTCTCTGCTCCTTGGGAGCCTGCTTCTCCCTCTGCCTCTCTCTCTGTCTCTCATGAATAAATAAGTAAAATCTTTAAAAAAAAAAAAAAGATACAGACTCTTTGGGGCACCTGGGTGGCTCAGTAGTTAAGCATCTGCCTTCGGCTCAGGTCATGGTTCCAGGGTCCTGGGATCGAGCCCCGCATCGGGCTCCCGGATCCGCGGGAAGCCTGCTTCTCCCTCTCCCACTCCCCCTGCTTGTGTTCCCTCTCTCACTATGTCTCTGTCAAATAAATAAATAAAATCTTAAATAATAATAATAATAATAATACTTTGATAAGTCCTTTATGGGAATTTTTTGGCTGAACTGGAACTTTGGTCTTGATTTGATCTTGTTTCCTACTCTGTATTTACATCTAACTACTTTTTTTGTGTCCTTCAAAACTTTCACTGGCCTATGAAGGTATAAATACAAATGACTGGTCTTAAGACAACTAATAAACATCCCACATGTAGAAAAATAGATATATAGGCCTCTGGCTGACTCAGTCAGTGGAGCATGCAATTCTTGATCTCGGGATTGTAAGTTAGAGCCCCATGTTGGGTACAGAGATCACTTAAAAAAATCTTGGGGCGCCTGGGTAGTTCAGTCAGTTACGCTCTGCCTTCAGCTCAGGTCATGATCTCAGTGTCCTGGAATCAAATCCCACATTGGGCTCCCTGCTCAGTGGGGAGACTGCTTCTCTCTCTCACTCTCTCTAATAAATAAAATCTTAAAAAAAAAAATTTAGGGCGCCTGGGTGGCTCAGTTGGTTAAGCGACTGCCTTCGGCTCAGGTCACAATCCTGGAATCCTGGGATCGAGTCCCGCATCAGGCTCCCTGCTCAGCAGGGAGTCTGCTTCTCCCTCTGACCCTCTTCCCTCTCGTGCTATCTCTCATTCTCTCTCAAGTAAATAAATAAAAAATCTTTAAAAAAAGAAAAAAGAAAAAATCTTAAAAAAAGGAGGAAAAAAACATATATAAACAGAAAGACAAGTCTGTTGAATCGTATCAAACTGTCTGTCTGGAAGAACCAATTTGCCTGCTTTTAACTACACAAGGCATAAAATTAAAATAGTAACTAAGAAATAGAAGAATTCTTAAAGTATCACT
The DNA here is from genome assembly GCF_003265705.2 of Callorhinus ursinus. Classification (NCBI taxonomy): domain Eukaryota; kingdom Metazoa; phylum Chordata; class Mammalia; order Carnivora; family Otariidae; genus Callorhinus; species Callorhinus ursinus. The sequence continues at coordinate 16,348,828 of NW_027397093.1, read as the reverse complement.
TAAGAAAAGCTGTATAATATTTAAAATCCCTATACTAATTCCATTTTTTTTTAAAGATTTTTTTATTTTTGGGACGCTTGGGTGGCTTAGTTAGTTAAGTATCTGCCTTCAGCTCGGGTCATGATCCCAAGGTCCTGGGATCGAGTCCCACATCGGGCTCCTTGCTCAGCCGGGAGTCTGCTTCTCCCTCTGTCTGCTGCTCCCCCTGCTTGTGATCTCTCTCTCTCTCTCTGACAAATAAAAGAATAAAAAATTTAAAGATTTTTTTTATTTTTAAGTTATACTCTACATGGGGTTCAAAGATTTTATTTATTTATTTGAGACAGAGAGAAGGGGGGAGGTGGGGGGAGAGAGAGAGAGAGAGAGAGCGCGCACGAGCGCACATGAGAGGGGGGAGGGTCAGAGGGAGAAGCAGACTCCCTGCCGAGCAGGGAGCCTGATGCGGGACTCGATCCCGGGACTCCAGGATCATGACCTGAGCCGAAGGCAGTTGCTTAACCAACTGAGCCACCCAGGCGCCCTCTACATGGGGTTCAAACTTAAAACCCTGAGATCAAGTCACATGCTCCCCCAAATGACCCATCCAGATGCCCCTATACTACACCCTTCTTAACCAGATTCCATTAAGTCCTAAAATTATTTCATTTCCCAGAAACTATTTGCATCAAGATTAAAATAACCACTTTTGGAAAAAGTTTAAAAAGCATTCTATCATTCCCCAAGGAAATAGGCTGGTTACAAAACATGAACTGTTTTTTAATATACCCTTCATTTTAAAAATATTACCCACAAAGAAAAATCACTAAAATGAAATCATCAGTGCCAGACCAGACAACAAAGTTAAATCATTTTGAGCTGAGTAAACATAATTTTGGAAGACAATGTTTTTACCTGCTATAAAGAACACAGTTGCCAATTTGCGAACAATATTTACAAGTTTGCTGGTCCTCAATTATTTGTGGCAAAGAAGCAAGCTGTGTCTTCTCCTTTTCAATAGCAGATTTGCTAATACGGTGAAGCAAAGAGAATGCCATCTGGTTTCTTAGCCTTAATAATTCTATGGAAAAAAAAGGTGGGGGTGTGTTTAAGAATTAAGTTTATTATATATCTTTCTCATGTAAAACTTTCAGATTTAAAAACATAAAATGAACATTCATGTTTCCCAATACACTAGAATAACTTAACATTTTGGTGTGTATTTGCTTAAATTTTTGTTCACTTCATAAGTTCTTTTAAACAACCATATATCTCATAACTAGTAAATATTATGAAGTTGGTATTTTTAGCTAAATGCTATGGATAGGGGCATCTGGGTGGCTCAGTCGTTGGGCGTCTGCCTTCGGCTCAGGTCATGATCCCAGGTCGAGCCCCGCATCGGGCTCCCTGATCCGGGGGAGGCCTGCATCTCCCTCTCCCACTCCCCCTGTTTGTGTTCCCTCTCTCGCTGTGTCTCTCTCTGTCGGATAAATAAAATCTTTAAAAAATAAATAAATAAATAAATGCTATGGATAAATACAGCTATCTAGAATGTCTCAAATATAAGACAGGAAGTTTAAAATAAATGTTTGTATAATAAAATTTTAAAAGGTTAAAGATGTTTTTAACCGTACAGTATATTGTTAAAATTCTTTTTCTAAAAATACCACAACTAAAAATACACAAATAAGCAAGCAAGCAAATAAATAAAACCACAACTACACGTTATAACCTATATTAGACCTTACAAGTACAGTGAATGATTTTCAGGTATATATACAGATTACTAAAGGTTAAAGGAAACAAACAAAACCCAGAGAAGGAAATGCAAAGAGAGAACAACTCGACCTCTTTTATCAAGATGGTTGGCCGGCACAGGGTACATGTGGCCAGTCTTGAGGTAAAGGAGCAGGCCGGCCTCAGGATCAGCTCTCCTCTCTTGGTTCAACACTGTATACAGAACAAGCTGTGAACACATTGGACATTTTGTCAGCGAAAACTAACTTTCATGTATCCATGCGTGTTTAGCAATCAACACATACTGGAATTTTTAAATCAAAAGGTTGGGGCACCTGGGTGGCTCAGTCGGTTGAGCAACCAACTACTATGGGTTTCGTCTCAGGTCATGATCTCAAGGGCTGTGGGATCCAGCCTCACAAGCAGCTCCTCGTTCAGCGTGGAGTCTGCTTGAAAGATGCTTTCCCTCTGCAACCCCCATCATAAGCACACATGCACACCCCCGTGCTCTGTCTCTAAAAATGAATAAATAAATCTTAAAAAAAATAAAAAATAAAAATAAAAAAAATCAGGGGGCACCTGCGTGGCTCAGTCGTTAAGCGTCTGCCTTTGGCTCAGGTCGTGATCCTAGGGTCCTGGGATCGAGCCCTGCATCGGGCTCCCTGCTCAGCGGGAAGCCTGCTTCCCCCTCTCCCACTCCCCCTGCTTGTGTTCCCTCTCTCACTGTGTCTCTCTCTATCGAATAAATAAAATCTTTAAAAAAAAAATTAAAATAAATAGAAAAGGGGCGCCTGGGTGGCTCAGTCATTAAGCGTCTGCCTTCGGCTCAGGTCATGATCCCAGGGTCCTGGGATCGAGTCCCACATCGGGCTCCCTGCTCCGCGGGAAGCCTGCTTCTCCTTCTCCCACTCCCCCTGCTTGTGTTCCCTCTCTCGCTGTGTCTTTCTCTGTCAAATAAATAAATAAAATCTTTAAAAAAAATAAAATAAAATAGAAAATAAATAAATCAACCAAAAGGTCAATTAAGCTATTTCTATTTTGAAAATAACATGAGAGAAATTAATACAGGTAACACAATAATTCAATGTCAAATATTTAACTTCTGCAACATGAACACTGTCTATGCTTCTCAGTTTTACACAATAAAGAAATACACAGAGGGCACCTGGGTGGCTCAGTCAGGTAAGCATGTGCCTTCAGCCCAGGTCATGATCCCAGGGTCCTGGGATCGAGCCCCACATCAGGCTCCCTGCTCAGTGGGGAGTCTGCTTCTCCCTCTCACTCTGCCCCTCCTCCTGGCTGTGCTCTTTCTCTCATTCACTCTCTCAAATAAATAAATATTTTTTTAAAAATACATAGAATTTTTCTTAGACAGTAAATATTTAGGTGTGTCTCTATCAAATAAATAAATAAAATCTTAAAAAAAAAGAGGGAAATTAACCAAACTATATTTTATATTCTGAAGTTAACAGTCTTTAGACACTATTTTCCCTGTTTCAAATAATAGATGAACTAAAAAAATAAATAGGTAAAAAATAAATAAATGAACTAAACATTAAAATGTATATTATTTATGTCATAGTTACTGGGACAACTAAATGAGACTAACTCTACAAAGTTCACTGTTATTTGCAGAACATGAGTCATTATTAGCTGCATTAAACTTATGTGGTGCTCTCCAGAGAAACCATCTAAGACAAGTTAGAAAACAGCTGGTTTACAGTTGATGAAACCACCTTAGCAACAATAGCAAGTTATTTAGTCATATACAACCTGCAAACAAGCTAATATGTTTTCCAGGAGATTTCCAAGATTAAAACGTTGAATGATTGATGTCTTTGTTTGTTTTTTAGTAGGCTCCACACCCAGCCTGGAGCCCAATGTGGGGCCTGAACTCTCCACCATGAGATCAGGACCTGAGCTGAGATCAAGTGCTGGAAGCCTGGGCTATCTGGGTGGCTCAGTCATTAAGCGTCTGCCTTTGGCTCAGGTCATGATCCCAGAGTCCTGGGATCAAATCCTGCCTGGGTCTCGCTCAGCGGGGAGCCTGCTTCTCCCTCTGCCTGCTGTTCCCCCTGCTTGTGCTGTCTCTCTGACAAATAAATAAAATCTTAAAAAGGAAAAAAAAATGAGTTGGAAGCTTAACCAACTGAGCCACCCAAGTGTCCCTGATTTATGTCTTTAAATCATAAAATTTCAGGGGTGCCTGGGTGGTTCAGTTGGTTAAGCGTGTGCCTTCAGCTCAGGTCATGATCCCAGGTCCTGGGATTGAGCCCCACCTCGAGCAGGGAGCCTGCTTCTCCCTCTCTCTCTACCCTGACGCCCACCCCGCCCCAGCTCATGCTCTCTCGCTCTCTCAAATAAATAAATACTACATAAATCATGAAATTCCAAAATCCCAAGACCAGTCATTATAATTAACATACCTAGGTAGGAGAAAAGAAAGATTTATGTTAATTACTTAAATCACTATAAATAATATGTTTCAGATAATTTTGAAGGACAACAAAAGATTGTTATGTTTACCAAAGAGAAGAAAAGATTAATAAAAACTTGAATTTTACATAATGGGAAGACATGGTTCTATATTTCATTTTAGATAATAATCATTAAAATCAGATTAAGAGTCAAAAATAAAAGAATGGATTTAGACTGATGTTTTCTAAGAGTATCCTATTAGATATTACATGAAAACAATAGCTCCATGGTAAATTAAGTTTAGGAAACAATGGGTTTAAACATACCTAAACCAAATCCATATTACTCTGATTTCTCAGAAACTTTAATATGCTACCATGCATCATTAAATCTCCAAATATACTTGGTTTCTGCAACTTTTAGCACCAAGGAATTCTTTTTTTAGGAGTATCTGTTTAGTAGTTTGGCAACATAAACTTGGCAACATTGGCTTAAAAATTCAGCTGTTGTATTTCTTTGCTAGAGAAAACTTTCTGCTGTAGACATGTATACATTTATAAACAATTTGAGTACTCTGGATACATCCCAAATTGAAAAGTACTGTATGAAACTTAAATAAAAATTACCCAAATTGAACCAAAATATATAAGGCAGACCTATATTTTTCAGTATACTAAATATTCAGACAATTTTCTTGTTAAGACTTAGACCTACCTGACTACGGTGTTCAACAGAATTTAGTTCTTTGCCAGTTTTAAGTTCCAATGGCATTATCTTATACCTTGTTTTACATCCTCGATGTATTTTCACACCAACTGTGACATCTATTTTGCCTTTCAATCCAAACCTAGGGGACCAAATGCTTTCTTCAATGTCCAATGAGTTTATGACTTCAATATTACATGTTGAATTAGTGTTATTACCATCACTTGGCCTAAAAAATTAAACACAAAAATACTTAATTAGAACACTAAGCACAGGGTGCCTGGGTGGCTCAGTTGGTTGAGCGATTGCCTTCGGCTCAGGTCATGATCCTGGAGTCCCAGGATCAAGTCCCACGTTGGGCTCCCTGCTTGGCAGGGAGTCTGCTTCTCCCTCTGCCCTTCACCCTGCTTGTGTTCTCTCTCACTCACTTTCTCTCCCTCTCAAATAAATAAATATTAAAAAAAAAGAACACTTAGCACATTTCTCTTTATGCTGGCATTGACTCTACTATACACAGAGAATGCAGGGATGGGACACCAACAACATACGTTTACAGCAGTGATTCTCAAATTGTGGTGCCTAGAGGAGCAGCACCAACGTCACCTGGGAACTTGTAATAAAAGCAAATTCTCAGGCCCCACTCCAGACCTACTCAATCAGAAACTCTGCAGGTGAAGCCCAGCAATTTGTCTTACAAACTGTGCAAGTAGGGGCGCCTGGGTGGCTCAGTCATTAAACATCTGCCTTTAACTCAGGTCATGATTCCAGCATCCTGGGATCGAGCCCCACATCGGGCTCCCTGCTCAGTGGGGAGCCTGCTTCTCCTTCCTCTTCTGCCTGCCACTCTGCCTACTTGCACTCTCTCTCTGTTAAATAAATAAATAAAATCTCTAAAAATTAATTAATTAATTAAAATAAAACCCGAGATTTAATGTTTTAAAAATTCTGTCAGAATACATGATTTAGGGGCGCCTGGGTGGCTCAGCCGTTAAGCGTCTGCCTTCGGCTCAGGTCATGATCCCAGGGTCCTGGGATCAAGCCCTACATCGGGCTTCCTGCTCAGTGGGAAGCCTGCTTCTCCCTCTCCCACTCCCTCTGCTTCTCCCTCTCCCACTCCCCCTGCTTATGTTCCCTCTCTCACTGTGTCTTGCTCTGTCAAATAAATAAATAAAAAATCTTTAAAAAAAAAAGAATACATGATTTAATTGACTTTGGTTGCTAATTTCATGTTATTTAGATCAGCAGCTATTTCTTAACAAATGAGAATATTTTCTAAGAGAAAAAAATGACATCTTCAGTAATTCTTTTTTAACCATTTCAGGATGCTTCAAATATAATCTCCAGGAATATATGTATACTTCTGCAACCTCTGAGGAAGACAGAGGAATTCAGGGAAGCTACAACTTATCCGAAATTTCTTAAAATATTATTCTGTTCTCTTTCTCCAAATGTTACCTAATTGTGTTATATATTCAAATATGCTCCTATGAAATAAAGCAAACTTTATTATTCATAAAATGTCACATGTATACTTAATAGAAGATAGGTAATGAAACTTTTAACATTGCTATTAAAATTCATTCCCCTAGAAAATGAAGTAATGTGATTTCAGACCTAGATCTGTGGAATAAATGACAGTATTTCATAACTACTATGATTTTAATCAACATAATGCTGTAAAACTCCTTCGAGAACCACCTGATTGAGAATATGGTATTGTGAAGATGAAGAAAATTTACACTTAACTACCTATGGGTGAGAAAGGTTGTCTCTCTCTTTCTTTTTAAGATTTTTATTTATTTGACAGAGAGGGGCACCTGGGTGGCTCAGATGGTTAAAGTGTCTGCCTTCGGCTCAGGTCATGATCCCAGGGTCCTAGGATCGAGCCCCACATCTGGCTCGTCTGCTTCTCCCTCTCCCTCTGCCTCTCTCCCTGCTCATGCTCGCTCTCTCTCTCTCTGTATCTCTGTGTCTCAAATGGATAAATAAAATCTTTAAAAAAAAAAGATTTTTATTTATTTGACAGAGAGAGAGAGAGAGAGCACAAGGAGGAGCAGCAGCAGAGGGAGAGGGAGAAGCAGAGGGAGAGGGAGAAGCAGAGGGAGAGGGAGAAGCTAGCTCCCTGCTGAACACAACCCAAGCCGAAGGCAGATGCTCTACTAACTGAGCCACCCAGGCACCCCAGGTTGTCTCTTTAAATGACCTTTAAAGGTCTCATTCTCTGTGCTAAAGTCTAAAGTTTGTTTTTTTTTTTTTAAAGATGGCTATAAACTGCTGCGAAAATGACACAAGCTAAAATACAGAGGAGTGCTTCCTTCACAGAGAGACATGTAAGATTCCATTGGAAGTAACTGAAACAAACAAAAAAGTCTTATACCAAGACACAGAGAGGAGAACGCTGGGCTGGGAATCAAGAATTGTTACTGTAGACTCAGCCCCACCACTGGTTCTTTTTTTTTTTTTTATATAAATGCATTATTTGTTCTTAGTATTTATTTATTTATTTATTTTTTAAAGATTTTATTTATTTGACAGAGAGAGACACAGTGAGAGAGGGAACACAAGCAGGGGGAGTGGGAGAGGGAGAAGCAGGCTTCCCGCGGAGCAGGGAGCCCGATGCGGGGCTCAATCCCAGGACCCCGGGATCATGACCTGAACCGAAGGCAGATGCTTAACGACTGAGCCACCCAGGCGCCCCACCACTGGTTCTTCATATAAAACCTGGACTAGTCACACCACTCACTGGATCTCAATTTCCTTATTTGAAATCTAGGAGTTGATCTCAAAAATCCCTTTCAGGTCAAAGACAACTCTGAATCCCAGTTTCCCTGGCTTCCTGATATACTTGTTCCAGGCTACCTAATTCCTTGCTGGTCTATCATCAGCCTCATTCGATGGATTCTACTCCTCTCTCCCTCTGTCCTTACACAGCCCACTCTTAGCTGTCAGAGTTCCATGCCTCTTCTGTTGCCCTACATGTTCTAAGCAATGCTCTCCAGGTCTGTTTTCAACTACCACCAGTAGAGAGTTCTTGGAGGGTTTTAGTCTCCCTGTAACACCAGGACCAATGCATGGAATACCTATATGCTGAATAGGTTAAGTCCATGAATCGATGAGAAAATGGCAGCTTATCACTACAAAAACAATGAATAAATCTTCACCAAAAGAAAAAAACATGCAGACAAAATGCTAAAACAATTAAACAGTAAAAGGAAAGCTAATATCTGAAACAACAAGGAAAAGGGATAACCACCACAACTTTAATTCTCAAGCAAATTTAAATTACTCCAAAATAAATAATAAGGAAGGACAAGAAAGGTGCATAGTGAGGGAAGGTAAATAAGGATAAAGAAATAATTAGGAACAACAGAAAACAAAAATTAAGTTTGTAATTATTACAGAAAATCAACAGAGACCAGAATGACAGAAATACTACAAAACAATGAAACAAATCAGGAGAATGACTACTTAATAAACATTTATCTATTTATCACAGTGAAGACTAATGCACTGAGACCCACACTCTATTCTAGACATAGGCAATCTGCTCCAAAGAAATAATAAAGATGAAGCATTTATAAATTAAACCCATTTATTACAGCTTTTTTTTTTTAAGGGAGGGAGGTACTGGTAAATTTAAGGCCACTACAGAAAAAAAGAATATGGAAAATAAACCCAATTCTTAAAAGCACGGTAAGCCTCATTTTTTTAAACTACCATTATTAAAATATATATCAAAATCCTGGCAAGCTGACTGTGGTGATGGTTACAGAACTCTACAAATATGCTAAAAGTCACTGAATTGTAAATAATAATAAAATAAATAAAAATAATTAAAATCCAGATACAGGACGGGGCGCCTGGGTGGCTCAGTCGTTAAGTGTCTGCCTTCTGCTCAGGTCATGATCCCAGGGCCCTAGGATGGAGCCCCGCATCGGGCTCCCTGCTCCGCGGGAAGCCTGCTTCTCCCTCCTCCACTCCCCCTGCTTGTGTTCCCTCTCTCTCTGTCAAATAAATAAAATCTTTAAAAAAATAATAAAATAAAATCCAGATACAGGACATTTAAACATTGCTAACAACCTTTTAAAATGATTACAAAATTCTCAGAGAATTCTAGCAATATGTAAAAGGTTGTAAAATTTCCAAATATCTTTGATGAAGTAGTCCACTTGGGAGATTTTAACACCAAGAAATAAGTGTCCCATAGGTCAAGCCTTCCACTTGTATACTCTCATTCCTTCTCCCGTACTCAAGACATAGCTGACCTTTCCCATCTCTCATGATGACTTCTGCCCTCTCTATGGAATCCTCCCCATCGGCATATGAACACATTATATCTCCCATCTTCAAAACAACAACAAAGCTCTCTTAGCTCCACATAAGCCTCTGGCTACCCTTCCATTTCTGTGTGTCCCCTCATAGAAGAAACCCTCACTACAGCTATCTAACTCCCTGTCTCCAAATCCTCCTCTACCGTTCTGCCTTGACATCCTTCTCATCACATTTCCCCCCTGGAATCACTGCTGCCTTTTCTTTCCCTCCCACTCCACATCCAATCCAAAACTATCAGTTCTACTGCTAACGTCTGACTAAAGTGCAACTGATTCTCATCACTTCCACAACTCTCACTGTGATCTCAGCCACCAACATCCCTTACTTGGATTCTTGTAAGAGCCTCCAACTTGGTCTCTCTACCTCTGCCCTTATCCTAGAACACAGTCTCAAAAGAGCAGCCAGAATGATCCTTTTAAAAGTAAATCTGATCGGGGCACCTGGCTGGCTCAGTAACAAGAACAACTCTTGATCTTGGGGTCGTGAGTTCAAGACCCACGTTGGGTGCAGAGATTACTTAAATAAATAAACACTTATAAATAAATAAAGTAAACCTGATCAATGCAGATCAATGCAGCATAGAAAGGTTAAGTTACACAGCTAAATTGTGGCAAATCTGGGATTCACATCCAGGCTCAGTATGGTTCTCTCTGAACCACGAAGAACTTGAGACAACAAATTGGTCCAAAGAACTAATGGTTCCCAAGCTTTCTGATGCACAAATCTTAAACAAGTTATTCAGATCACAAAGTGTTCTGAAATAAAATAGTTAAGAATATTGAGGAAAGGTCAAGAAAATATATATAAATGGAAGCTGAAAAGAAAATGTTGCTCACTTAAGGGGAAAAGAAAGGAAAAAAAAGTTTTCTGGGGTGGTTGGGTGGCTCAGTCATTGAGCATCTGCCTTCGGCTCAGGTCATGATCCCAGGACCCTGGGATCGAGCCCTGCATCAGGCTCCCTGCTTCGCAGGAAGCCTGCTTCTCCCTCTCCCACTCCCCCTGCTTGTGGTCCCTCTCTCACTGTGTCTCTGTCAAATAAATAAATAAAATCTTAAAAAAAAAAAAAAAAAAGGAAATTACATCACAACTCTCCGTGCAAGCAAGCTCTCCAGTGGCCTCTTATCTAATCAGAATAGCAGCCAGAGTCCTGACATGGCTTATGAGGCCCCAGGAAAGCTACTTCTGCTCCTTCCTTCCTCACTCTGCTCCTGCCACACTGGCAGGTGTGCATCACCCGAGGGGCTTTTGCCTGGAATGCTCTTCCTGGGGAGAGCTGCGCAGCTACCTCTTTCATCTCCTTCACGCTTCACCTCCAGCTTCACCTCCACATCATCTTATTGGGGAGGCCTTTCACAATCATTCAGTGGAAATCATATGTCCCACCACCACTACCACCAACTCTATGTTCCTTCTTAGGTTGTTCTACCCTGCCTTTACCACAGTCCGCCCCCCCACATTGTTTACTTGTTCAGTAGTATAGAAGCCCCATGAAGTCAGCTGCTTTCCCCTCCCCCACCCCCACTATGATAATCCCAGCACCTAGAACATTACCTGGCACATATTAGGCACTCAATAAATATTTGCTGAATGAGTAAACAATGAAAGAGAAAAAATGTATTACTTATAAACTTATATGAATGCTTCTTTAAGGGGAAAAACAATAAAATACCAAATGCCAAACTGAGTTAAATGGTTAAACCCAGTATTTGAACATATAGGCAAATGCACAAGACAATCAACATGTGACACAGTCCATATAGGATAGTAATAGAAATACATACAAAATTAGGACCCCCAGAATATTTACAAATTGGTTATTTTATTTAAAAAACATACTGACAGGGGCACCTGGCTGGCTCAGTCGGTGGAGAATGCAACTCTTGATCTTTGAATTCAAGTCCCACATTGGGTGTAGAGATTACTTCAAAAAAAAAAATGTTAAAAACATACTGATATACAAAAATCAGAAGATTTTATTATAACGAAAGTAGAATTTCTATTCATTAGATTATTTTTTGTTCTGGAAAGACACTCAGGACTGTAATTTATAAAATAAGCAAGCAAAAAAGCTAGTTGTACTAACTCGACCTTTAAAAAGCTTTAATTCAACGTACAGAGTAAAATCCTGATCTGGACATACGAACACCACATAAACAAAATGAGCTCCTTACAGAGAGAGCTGCATCTGTGGGAAGTCACCTGAAGTGTACTTATGCATGAAATCTCTGGCCCATTTAGAAAATGAAGGAAGATACTCCTCTACTTCTTGTTTTATCTCCTCTTGATTCAGACTTAAGCGATACCTGCAAAATAAGAGATTAAACAAGAAAGTATAAATATGAAAAAACTTAGGACAAAAACATCCAAATAAACAAGTTATCCATCAACTAATTAACAGATGTATAATGTGATGTATACATGGGGCACCTGGCTGCCTCAGTTGGTAAAACATAGAACGTGAGACTCTCGATCTCGGAGTCGAGTTCAAGCCCCATATTGAGGATAGAGTATACTTTAAATAAATAAAATCTTCTTTTTAAATGTGGTGTATACATAGAATGGAATATTATTCAGCCTTAAAACAGAAGAGAGCAGAGGCCTATCAGTCCACCAAAAGAACTGATTCAGCAGAGAAGACAAAATTAGCAACCCTAGCTCTGCCAAGATTGCTTCCCCTGAGCACAGTAGCAACCTCAAGCTGAAAGAGAAACTGACATTCCTCAGGGGAGCAACTGCTAATATAGGAAAGCCCCAAATGATCACACATTCAGACTACCAGAGGCAAAGGTTATCCTTGCAAAAGGCTGCTTGAAATCTGGCAAAGTCCTTGGCTAGCAGCAACATGCCACACCAAGCACTTACACCCCTGACACAGCCATCGGATGTCACCATATGCCAGGCTCCAGCCACTAGGCTGTGTGGGGAGAAGAGGCCTGAAGGCAAGGTGAGCAAGACCAGCTCTGCCCATTGCAGTGGGTGCCCCTGAACCCACGGGGCACACCAGGATGTCCAGGGCCCTGCTCAGCCTGTTCTATGGCTAGTGTCTTCATGGTATAAAGCCCATGATATATACCATGATGTATACTACTTAATCTTACAAAAAGAATCTACACACATCTAACAGGTGAATCCAAGTAAAGAGTATATGGATACTGTCTGCAGTAATCTTGCAACATTTCTCTAAATTTGAAATTATTTCCAAATAAAAAGATTTTTTAAATGTTTTAACGCATATATTCTCTGGCCCAACAATTCTACTTCTAAGTATTTAACCCAACTATATGCCTCACAGGTATGAAATAAAGGATATATAAAGGTATTTCCTTTTTTTATTTTTAAGATTTATTTATTTATTGGAGATACAGAAAGCAAGAGAGAGTGAACAGAGACAGAAGCAGAGGGAGAGGGAGAGAAAATCTCAAGCAAACTCCACACTGAGCACGGAGCCCAAGGCAGGGCTCAATTCCACGATCCTAAGATCATGACTTGAGCTGAAATCAAGAGTTGGACGCTCAACCAACTGGACCACCCAGGGGCCCCTAAAGGTATTTCTTATACAATTGCTAATAAAAGCAAAGATTAAAATGCCAGAGTGATACTTAAATAAATTATAATACATTCATACAATGAAATATTATGCCATTATTCATTAAAAATGACAGTTCAGGGGCGCCTGGGTGGCTCAACCAGTTGAGCGTCAGACTCTTGATTTCATCTCAGGTCATGATCCTGGGATCATGAGATCAAGCCCTGCAACAGGCTCAGCACTGGGCTGGATGTGAAGCCTGCTTAAGTTTTTCTCTCCCTCTCCTTCTGCCTCTACCACCCCCCACCCACTCTCTCTCTCAAAAAAAAAAAAAAGAGAGTCAGCTCAGTAAGCACTAATATGGAATGATCACCAAGCTTAACCTTTAAGTGTACAATAATGTGCATAGTATTCTACAATTTACCTAACAAAAAATATGTATGTACACATATCCACACACACACTGTCACACATAAACATTTGAAATCTCTGTGTAAGGACATGCAAGAAACTGATAAAGAGTGGTTGCCTTTGGGGCACCTGGGTGGCTTAGTTGGTTAAGCGCCTGCCTTCAGCTCAGGTGGTGATCCCAAGGTCCTGGGATTGGATCCCTCATCAGGCTCCCTGGGATCGAGTCCCACATTAGGTTCCTTGCTCAGTCGGGAGCCTGCTTCTCTCCTCTGCCTGCCGCTCCCCCCACTTGTGCTGTCAAATAAATAAAATCTTAAAACAAAACAAAACAGTAGTTGCCTTTGGGAAGAGGAACTAGGTGACAAGGAGGATGCAGGGAGAAAGGACTTACTTTGTACCATATACCCCATTGTGATCTTATAATATGGTATACACACATTTATAACCTTTATAGGAATAATAATTTATTTTAAAAAATACCTACACAATTGGGTAATTTTTTCCTAAATAACTTTCTCCAACCATCTTGGAGCCATTCTTCATCATCATGATGTCATTAGGTAAGTTCTTCCCAGTGTTTTATTTTTTACAGAGCAGACTCTTTAAAATTTCCAAGCCAGTCCATACTGGTTATTTAATGTCTTCTGCATTTAAATTCTCCTTTTTAATTTTATTTTTTTTTAAGATTTTATTTATTTATTTGAGAGAGAGAATGAGAGAGAGAGAGAGAGAGAGAGAGAGAGAGAGCATGAGGGGGGGAGGGTCAGAGGGAGAAGCAGACTCCCCGCTGAGCAGGGAGCCTGATGTGGGACTCGATCCTGGGACTCCAGGATCATGATCTGAGCTGAAGACAGTCGCTTAACCAACTGAGCCACCCAGGCGCCCTCTCCTTTTTAATTTTAGCCAAGTCACAGCAAAACAACATGTAACAGCCTGGTCTTTCCGGAGATTATTAAGATACTTAAGGTAGGATCTTCAAGCCTAGACTATTATAGGTATTAACAAGAGGGTAAAGCATAGAAGATAAAAATCTGGGGGCACCTGGGTGGCTCAGTGGGTTAAGCATCCAACCATTGATTTCAGCTCAGGCCTTGATCTCAGGGCTGTGAGTTCAAGCCCCACGGTGCGCTCCACACTGGGTGTGGAGCCTGTATTTAAAATAAAATCTGTTCTGGGGCACCTGGGTGGCTCAGTCGTTAAGCATCTGCCTTTGATTCGGGTCATGATTCCAGGATCCTGGGATCAAGCCCCGCATCGGGCTCCCTGCTCCGCAGGAAGCCTGCTTCTCCCTCTCCCACTCCCCCTGCTTGTGTTCCCTCTCTTGCTGTCTGTCAAATAAATAAAAATCTTAAAAAAACAAACAAACAAAAAACAGTAAGGTAAAATTTGTTCTAAGGTCTGTAATAAGATAGAAGGATCTATGAGAGGGTAGAAAAGAACTTTCAACCTGTTGTTTTAGGGTCTGGGAATTTTTTTAAAAGTTTCCACTTGATGGGATGGACGCCTGACTGGCTCAGTCAGTAGAGCATGCAACTCTTGATCTTGGGGTGGTGAGTTTTCAACCCTCACATGGGGCAGAGTTTACTTTAAAAAAAAAAGGGCACTATGGCTTCCTGCTTGCTCACCTTCTTAGACCCTTTAATCTGAAGTAGCAGCTGCTATGTTGTGAGGAGAGGCTCACGCGGCAAGAAACTGAAGCCTCATGACAACAGCCATGAGTATATCGTCGTGGAGGCAGATCCTCCCTTCAAAGGACTGCAGCTCCAAATGGGAGACCCTGAGCCTGAACCATCCAGCTAAGCCACCTTTGAATTCCTAACCTACAGAAACTATGAGATAATTGATTACTTGTCATTTTAAGCCACTAAGTTTTTTTGTTTGTTTAAGCTACTAGGTTTTGTTTTGTTTCAGGGCAATGATCAATACAACACACAAAAGGTATCACTGTACGTTGATTAGGGTAGGACAAAAAAAAGTTAAAATTCTGAAATGCCAGAAACAAGTGTTGGCAAGGATGTGGTGGGGGGAAAACCCAAAAACCCTCATGTACTGTTGGGGGGAATGCAAACTAGTGCAGCCACTGTGGAAACAGTATGGAGGTTCATCATAAATTAAAAAATAGGGGCTCCTAGGTGGCTCAGTCGGTTCAGAGTCTGCCTTCAGCTCAGGTCATGATCCCGGGGTCCTGGGATCAAGCCCCGAGTTGGGCTCCCAGCTCAGCGGGGAGTCTGCTTCTCCCTCTGCCTCTCCCCCCTACTCCTGCTCTCTCACTCTCTCTCCGTCGTTCTCTCGCTCTCTCAAATAAATAAATATAATCTTTTTTAAAAAAACAAAAAAGAAAAGAAAATGTTTTTAGGACAATAGATCATGTCATTAGTAAATCAGTTGTATGGCATTTTGGAACACATATTTTCCACATAAACAGGGAAAGAGAAATACATCTGGGGAAAAATTACAACTAGTTTGGAAATCAAAATTACCCCTAATAAAAATATTTCTCTGAAAAAACATGGTCTGCAAAGAGTCACAAAGAAACAGCAGAATATGTTGACGCTCTGCATGTAGTCACTCATAAAATGCCAACAATCAGCCATTTGTGGGCTTATGTATATTCTCTCCACTGTCACAAAAAGTCTGCAAAATAGGTATTATCACCTTTTTCAAGATTTTTAAGTAACCTGTTCAATCCTAAAACTGGCAAAGCTAGAATTTAAAACTAGGTCCATCTGACTCCCAAACCCATACAATTTACAGTATGTCACATTTCTAGAAGTAAGCCAAACGTTTTTCACACCCTCAGAGAGCAGCTGAGGGAGTCTATTGTGCAGGTGCACAGAATATCCAGATATTTTTAGCTCAAGAGTTTCTATTCTGCAATTTCAGAAGCTCCTCACAGAACTGCAGTGGGGTAGTACTACCCTGAATCTGCATTCTAGTATTACTCTGATTTATATTTAATGGTCTAATAACCAAATACCTTATAGATTCCAGGAAAGAATGTTCTATAATAAAATAGTACCTACAGGGGCGCCTGGGTGGCTCAGTCATTAAGCGTCTGCCTTCAGCTCAGGTCATGACCCCAGGGTTCTGGGATGGAGCCCCACATCGGGCTCCCTGCTCAGCGGGAAGCCTGCTTCTCCCTCTCCCACTCTCCCTGCTTGTGTTCCCTCTCTCACTGTGTCTCTCCCTGTCAAATAAATGTGTGAAATCTTTAAAAAAAAAAAAAAAATAGTACCTACAGTACATCTTGTAACTACTTACATTTCCTTAAGATGCCTTATTTCTTGAACAGTTTGTAAAGCAAAGTCTTGTAGCTTTTCTGGGGCAAAGCTATTGCTTATTGCTTTTTGAAATACTTCATGAAGAACTGTACCAATCAGCATTTGGCGCGTGGCCGGATCAGAGCTCTATTAAAAAAAAAATCGTATGTTTTACTACAAGACATATTAATAGACATGATCCCATATTTATTACCTATCCTATTAAACCACCACAGCCAAAGTGCACTGGTGAGACAAATGCCAAAATGTTAAACAATTTTTTTTCTAGTTAGTAAAATTATAGATGACTTTCACTTTATTTTTAAGATTTTTTTTTAATTTATTCATTTGAGAGAAAGACAGAGAGAGCACAAGCATGGGAGAGGCAGAGAAAGAGGGAGAAGCAGACTCCCCACTGAGCAGGGAGCCCAACGCGGGACTCAATCCCAGGACCCTGAGATCATGACCTGAGCCAAAGGCAGACGATCAACTGACTGAGCCACTCAGGTGCCCAACTTTCACTTTCTTCTATTCAGAATTACCTGATTTTACAAGCATGCTATTTTTTTAAAAAATCAGTAATTTCCATTTTGAAATCATTAAAAGTAACCTATATGAAAAAGTTCAATGTATTCTCAAACGCTTAACATATTCTTTTCTAATTTCACTTTATAATCTACTCAAATAAAACCCAATAAAGCCATAGCTCCTAAATCCATGTAAGTGAAAGATATTATTCAAAAAAAACTTTAGGGCGCCTGGGTGGCTGCTCCACTGGAAGCCTGCTTCTCCCTCTCCCACTCCCCCTGTTTGTGTTCCCTCTCTCACTGTGTCTCTGTCAAATAAATAAATAAAATCTTAAAAAAAAAAACCCTGAAAGGAAGAAACTCTTTTAACAAATAAAACCCAGGTTCTTCAACAAATGGCACTGAAGCAAAGAGGGGGAGTGTAAGGCAGAACCAATAGAGATTAAAAGAAACTCAGGAGACATACCAACCAAACCTAACACAAAGACCTTGTTTGGGAGAACCTGGCTGGCTTACAGGAGCATGCAAATCTTGATCTTGGGGTTGTGGGTTCAAGACCTACACTGGGATTAGAGACTCAAGAAAAATAAAATCTTAAGGGGTGCCTGGGTGGCTCAACTGGTTAAGCATCTGACCCTTGGTATCCACTCAGGTCATGATCTCACAGTCATGTGATCAAGCCCTGCCACGGGCTTTGTGCACTCAGCGCAGAGACTGCTTCAGATTCTCTCTCCTTCCCACCCTGTCAAATAAATAAAATCTTTAAAAAATAATAAATACAATCTTCAAAAAAAAAAAGAAAAGACCTTGTTTGGATTCTGACTGATTCTAAGAAAACAACTGAATAAAAAGATATTTTCTTGGGACACCTGGGTGCCTCAGTTGGTTAAGCGTCTGCCTTTGGCTCAGGTCATGATCTGAGTCCTGGGATGGGTCCAGCATCAGGCTCCCAGCTCAGCGGGGAGCCTATTTCTCCCTCTGCCTGCCGTTCCCCCTGCTTGTGCTCTCTCTGAGAAATAAATAAAATCTAAATATACATATATGTGTGTGTGTGTGTATATATATATATATATATATATATCTTTTTTTAAAAAAGATTATTTGAGAGAGAGAGCACACAAGCAGGGGGGAGGGGCAGAGGGAGAGAGGGAGCCGGAATCAGGGTTCGATCCCAGGACCCCAGGATCATGACCTGAACTGAAGGCAGATGCTTAATCGACTGAGCCACCCAGGCGCCCCTAAAAAGATATTTTCAATAAAAGACATTACAGGAGCGCCTGGGTGGCTCAGTCGGTTAAGCGTCCAACTTTTGATTTCAGCTCAGATCACATGATCTCAGGGTCATAAGATGGAGCTGCACAATGGAGCTGCATCCAGCTCGGTGCTGAGCCTAGAGCCTGCTTGAGATTCTCTCTCCCTCTCCCCCACCACCCCGCAAGCACACTCTCTCTCTCTAAAAAAAATAAAAAGATAAAAGACGCTACAGATAAATTGGGCATTATAATAATTTAAGGAATTACTGTTCCTTTGTATGATAAAGATATATTTTTTAAAGATCCTCAGCTTTCATTTACTTGCAAAATAATGTTTGAGAACAGCAAAATGGATACATGGGAGTTTACTTAAAAAAAAAAAGTGTGGGGCGCCTGCATGGCTCAGTCCGTTAAGCATCTGCCTTCCGCTCAGGTTATGGTCCCAGAGTCCTGTGATCGAGCCACACATAGGGCTCCCCGCTCAGCGGGGTGTCTGCTTCTCCCTCTCCCTCTCCCTCTGCCCCTTCCCCTGCTCATGCTTGTTCTCTCTCATTCTCTCTCAAATAAATAAATAAAATCTTAAAAAAAAAGAAAGAGTGTAAAAGTGCTCTGTAACTCTAAAACCCTGTAGAAACATTAACTGTTAATATTATTCACCCTAAAAGTTTCATTCAGGACAGCTCTTCTCATACACCGAATACTACTGGCTATGCTTGTGCCAGAAATCAGCATGTCTGGGTATAGAATTAAATATCCAAAATCTTCATCTATTATCCAAGTATCAGATAGGCAGTCTCCCTCCAAATGAATGATGTCCCCTGGCTCCACTGGTACAGAGCACCTACGAATAAAGCAAAGTATACATAGTTTAGATTCCTACATTTAAACATATTAAGGAAGCCTCAAAAAGTAAATGAATATTTTATCTGAAGGAATAGTATTTGTAAATTTCTGGGTCTTTCAAAAAAATTTAATACTAGGATGCAGTCTTTTGAATCAACTCCTAGTCACTCTACTCCTTTCTACCTTTGAAATATACCTGAGAATACTCGAGGGTCTTCCTTAAATACCAAAAAGGAAAACTGCTTAATGTTATCATCTACTGCAAAAGCTACCAAATCTTTAATAGTGTTAATACATAGCTCCAATTATGGATTAGGTTGTTTCAGTAATAATTCTCTCATTCTTAAGACTTCTAGCCTATCTACAGTTTAAGTCTTGAGGCATGAAGCCAAATCCAATGTGTTAATAAAATCACATTTATCATTTTTATCTAGACAAAGAGCCTAAATAGACAAAAATTAGACCTCCACTTTCTTTGCATTTCCCCTTCATCCCTCACATACCATACTTTGCTTGAGTAGAGAAATCTAGGGTTTAAGAATGTTCGTATGCTGTAATTGATTTTGCTCTTAATGAAAAGCTGCAATCTTAAAAAGTACTGGGAAATTTTGGAAGTAGTCATTTATAAGGCCCTTTGTAGTTTAATTTTCAAATGACAATAAAGACCAAGTTCCAGAATAAGGAGCTGGAGATGCTGAGATAACAAGCACAATTTTTACATGAAATTAATTCGGGTTCACATCTACTCCCTTTATTAACAATTAAATTACAGCAACATCCACACAAGCCTATGTGATGAGTTTTAAGATGGTACCCTTAAGCCAGATCAGTGCTCAAAGTCACACAAAAATTACCAGTCATTCCTAAGGATACACAGTTCTTTATTTTCTAGTGACTGGGAAGCAGTGATGATTAGGTGTTTTTCATGGGTTCCTTCTTCATTCTGTACAATATTGACTGCTAATACCAGGTACCGGTTATCCACTCCTCGGCTCAGAACTGTTTTAGAAAAGGAAGCTTCCACCTTCTTCTCAAATCTAAAACATATACAAACACAACTACTGTACCATGAAATAAGAAGACATCCAATTTCCTTTATCTACAAACCAACCTTCTCAATTTTTTAGGTTTGTTTCTTCTAGAAAGCTTATCATAATGACCATTATGATAAATAGGTAAAAATTAAGAAAGGGCACAGCAGAATTCCTATGATAAAAACTTCCCAGAAGTAATGCCATTTAAAACATGCTTAATGATATGGATTTTTCCAAACACTGTATAAGTTCTTAGGAGGAGCTCTGTGGGATACCCATGATAATGAGGATTAAGGATAAATTGAAAAATACTAAATAACAAATTCCTACCACTGGTGCAAACCTTCCCAAAGTACAAGCAAAAGGAAATGTCTTGGACACTATCCTTTTTGTAAATGAAAGGGATATTTGTTAGGGAAAAGCATAGTGTGGGTGGTTTGCTGAAGACCTACTGTGAGTCACAGCGTTATATTAATCTTTAGGCCTACTTAGAAATCATCTACCCCAAACTACTATTTAATGAAGAAAATCTTTCTATAAAATCTCAGTGAGAATCAACTAGCCCCTACCTCGCAGAGAAAAGCAAGCCTAATACCTGTCATGTTAGCTCATTCCTTCATAGAGTAACTCAGACATTTCTTATTTATAATGGGCAAGTCAACTTCACAATACTTTTATCCATTAATCCTAGCCACCTGAAAACTATGCAGAATTCTTTAATCGTTCTAGAAAACATTAAGTCCTGGGCGCCTGGGTGGCTCAGTTGGTTAAGCGACTGCCTTCGGCTCAGGTCATGATACCAGGGTCCTGGGATCGAGTCCCGCATCGGGCTCCCTGCTCAGCGGGGAGCCTGCTTCTCCCTCTGCTTCTCTCTCTCTCTCTCCGTCTCTCATGAATAAATAAATAAAATCTTTTAAAAAAATAGAAAACATTAAGTCCTTCATCAGTCTTCCAGTTTGACTGCAGTCTTTGTCACAGTACAACAGAGTCCAACGTCATTACCTCTCTAATTTTAACACCCAACCCTACGCTCTCTTACTTCGTAATCGCCTCATTCACCTACTCCAGGAAGCCTCAGGCCATGAACTTCCCGAGGTCAGCTGGGATGCCTTAAGGATTTCCGCAAATGATAATGCTGATCAAAACCCAAAACGCAAAGATCCGTAAACAATAATTAGCATCATTATTATTAATTCAAAATAATTCCACACCATGATTGTGGGTCAGGTTGCCCAGACCGTTTAGTCCAAGTTGAGGGTAGAGAGCTCTCCTGGGACAAGATTCCCCAACTAAACCTTGAGAAAAGCATCTAGCAGTTACAATTTCCCTTTATGAGGGCGTTTAAGTGGCTGGCACTCCCTGAATTCAGGCAAGTGATATGAAGAGAAAGAATGAACTGTTGGGTGAGCAGTCTTTGGGCTCTGGCCCGAATGTGGCCCCAAAGAGAACACTACGAAGCAGACCCCAGCTCCGGAAACTCGTCGGGCGCCCGGAGCCCAGTCATTTAATCCCGAGCCCGGCTCCGCGGAGGCGTAGGTGTGGCCTCTCCCGCTCCTTTCTTTCAAATCTCCCGCCTAGCTCCCAGACCCTCCCTCCGCTCCGCTCACAGATCCGCCGGCCGCTCAGCCTCTTCCCAGAGACTCTTCTTCAGCAGCTCCAGTTCTTCCAGTTGCGCCATAGCAGGCACGGACAACGCAAACTGTCACCAGGTAAAATCAGGCAAACACAGCAGCTCCGACGAGAAAAAGAAGCGCGAGTTTGTGAGGCGCCGCGCGCATGCGCCTTCCCGCTGTGGTCCCAAGGGACCTGCGCGAAGGGGCCCCTCCCAGCCCCGCGGGTTCCACGAGGAGCCCTGGGTGGCGGTGTTCTTAACAGAGTCTTTGCTCCCTTGCTTTAGGGTTTGGGAAACAGGGAGTCTTCATAATCTGGCCCAGACTAAATGCTTCCGCACTTTCTCTAGAAACGCCAACCTTTGCTCAACACAGACTCTTAGAACCAATTGCCCAAACCCAAGTGTCCCTGTTAGCTTGCAGAATTTTCCATTTTGGGGAGAAACAAACTCCCCTCCTTTTTTTAAGATTTTATTTATTTTTTTGAGCGAGAGAGAGAGAGCACTGGCGAGGAGGGGCAGAGGGAGAAGCAGACTCCCGGCTGAGAAGGTGAGCCCCAAGCCGGCTGGATATCAGGACCCTGAGATCATGACCTGAGTGGAAGGCAAGCAGAGGCCTAACCAACTGAGGCACCCAGGTGCCCCTAACTTTTTGTTTTGTTTTGTTTTTTGCTTTTTGTTTTGTTTTTAAGATTTCTTTATTTTAGAGAGAGAAAGAGCGCGCGCGAACATGAACAAGGGCAGGGGCAGAGAGAGATTAGGGAGCCCCAGGTGGGGCTGAATCTCAACACCACCCAGGAGCCCTTACTTGTCTTTGTTTTGTGGAAAACTCATTGAGAAAATAGAAGCTGTGAGATAGGAACTTCCTCATCATGCCACAACTAAATCTATAAAAGTACTAATATCTGTACTTGTCTTATAACCTATTTCCACTTTTTTCAACAGTGGACAAAGCAATCCTACTTGTACTCATTCTCGAGAGCATTGCTTCTTCAGCTGTGACATCACTGGGTTTAGAGATGACTTAAATTAAAAAAAAATTTTAAGGGGTGCCTGAGTGGCTCAGTCGGTTAAGCCTCTGCATTTGGCTGGTGTGTGCCCAGAGTCAGGGCTCCTTGCTCAGCGGGGAGCCTGCTTCTTCTCTCCCTCTGCCCCTCTGTCTGTGGCTCTACCTGTTCTATCAAATAGAGAAAAGATTTTTGTAAGAAAAGATTTTATTTACTTATTTGTCAGAGACAGACAGAGCATAAATAGGAGGAGCGGCAGGCAGAGGGAGAAGCAGGATCCCCGCTGAGCAAGGAGCCCGATATGGGATTCCATCCCAGGACCCATGGGCCCAGCTAAAGGCAGAAGCTTAACCGACTGAGCCACCCAGGCGCCTCCCCCCCACCACCAAAAAATAATCTTTTTTTTTTTTAAGATTTTTTTTTTTATTTGACAGAGAGAGACACAGCAAGAGAGGGAACACAAGTAGGGAGAGTGGGAGAGGGAGAAGCAGGCCTCCCGCCGAGCAGGAAGCCCGATGTGGGGCTCCATCCCAGGACCCTGGGATCATGACCTGAGCTGAAAGCAGACGCTTAACGACTGAGCCACCCAGGTGCCCCCCAAAATAATAATCTTTAAAAAAATAATATACTAGGGAATATTTCTGAATGAAAGGTGTTAAAAATAATAAAATGAATGAAATGTGTTAAAAATAATAAAATGATCACCTCATAAAGCTATCATCCAATTTTATTATAATTTTTTAAGATTTTATTTTTTAAGTAATCTCTAAACCCAACATGAGGCTCAAACTCACAACCCCAGGGTCAAGAGTCACATGTTTGTCTGACTGAGCCAGACAGGCGCCCCCATCATCCAATTTTATTTATTTATTTATAAGATTTTATTTATTTATCTGTCAGAGAGAGAGCACAAGCAGGGGCTGCAGGCAGAGGGAGAAACAGGCTCCCCGCAGAGCAGGGAGCCTGGCACAGGACTCGATCCCAGGACCCTGGGATCATAACCCAAGCCCAAGGCAGACGCTTAACCAACTGAGCCACCCAGCTATCCCCCATCATCCAATTTTTAAAATAATCTTTATCAAAAGTTATCTTTTGGGGCGCCTGGGTGGCTCAGTTGGTTAAGCGACTGCCTTCAGCTCAGGTCATGATCCTGGAGTCCCGGGATCGAGTCCCACATCGGGCTCCCTGCTCAGAAGGGAGCCTGCTTCTCCCTCTGACCCTCTTCCCTCTTGTGCTCTCTATCTCTCATTCTCTCTCTCTCAAATAAATAAATAAAATCTTTAAAAAAATAAAAAAATCTTTAAAAAAATAGTTCTTTTGGAGCGGGCTCCTGGGTGGCTCAGTCTGTTAAGCACCTACCTTCAGCTTAGGTCATGATCTCAGCGTCCTGGGATCCAGTACCGCCTTGGGCTCCTTGCTTATCCGGGAGCTTGCTTCTCCCTCTGTCGCTCCCCCTGTTTGTGCTCTGTCTTTCTCTTTCTCTGACAAATAAAATCTTTTTAAAAAACAAATAATAAAAAAGTTGTCTTTTACATTCATGTTAAGTCATCCAAAAATTATGAGAAATTTCTTGAAAAAAAATGAAAAAGACTTGCCCGTAATAGATAACAGATTTTCTACCTGTGACACCACACTCAGCTGGTTTTCCTCCAACCTCACAGGCCTTCCTCAATCTCCTTTACTGTCTCTTCATTTTCTGCCCAATCTCTGACTGTTGAAAGTTCTCAGAGGTCAGTTCTGAACAAATTTCTCTATCTACCAGCTCCCTAGGTTATTTCATCTATTCTCATGGCTTTAAATACCATCTCTATCCTGCCAGTTCTCAAATTCATATGTATAGACAGGGCTTTTCCTTTGAATTCAAAAATCCAGCTACATACTTGATAGCTACACTTAGAAATATTTGGGGATGGTGGGGGAGCCTGGGTGGCTCAGTCATCAAGCATCTGCCTTTGGCTCAGGTCATGATCCCGGGGTCCTGGGATCGAGCCCCGTATCGGGCTCTCTCCTCTGCAGGAAGCCTGCTTCTCCCTCTCACATTCCCCCTACTTGTGTTCCCTCTCTCGCTGTGTCTCTCTGTCAAATAAATAAAAATCTTAAAAAAAAAAAAAAGAAATATTTGGGGATGGGGGGAAGTCTTTCATTATAACATGGCCAAAATGGAATTTTTAATTTTCTCGACAGACCTATTATTCTTCCCAGTAAGAGCACTATCCACCCAGAAGATAAAGCGAGAAACCCAGAAGTTGTCCTGATTCCTTTCTGTTACTACCCACATCCAGTCCATAGGCAGACCCCATAGATTCACCCTTTAAAACTATCTTAAATCTCTTCATGCCTTTCCACCTCCAAGGTCACTACCCGATCATTATCTCTAACGTAAAAAACTGCAGCACACTCTTAAATGTGCTTCCACACTTGTCTCCCTGCAATTCAGTCCCTTTTCCCAATATTTTATCATGAAAACTTTCAAATGTACAGAATTATATAAGAGGATTATATAATGAACACCCATAGAGTTACCACCTAGATTTTATAATTAACATTTTGCTATCTTTGATTTATCACATGTATATCTATCCATCCTTCTATACATCCATGAACTCAAGGGTTTTCTTTTTTTTAAGATTTTATTTATTTATTTATTTGAGAGAGAGGGAATGAGAGATAGAGAGCACGAGAGGGAAGAGGGTCAAAGGGAGAAGCAGACTCCCCACTGAGCAGGGAGCCCGATGTGGGACTCGATCCTGGGACTCCAGGATCATGACCTAAGCCGAAGGCAGTCGCTTAACCAACTGAGCCACCCAGGCGCCCTCAAGGGTTTTTTTTTAATGCATTAACAAATAGCAGGCATCAGCGCATTTCTTCCCTAAACACTTTAGCATGTATATCATTAGCTACAGTTCAATATTTCTTTATGGTACTTTTTATTTTATTTTATTTTTTTAAAGATTTTATTTATTTGACAGACACAGTGAGAGAGGGAACACAAGCAGGGGGAGTGGGAGAGGGAGAGAAGCGGGCTTCCCGCAGAGCAGAGAGCCCGACGCAGGGCTCGATCCCAGGACTCTGGGATCATGACCTGAGCTGAAGGCAGACGCCCAACAACTGAGCCACCCAGGCGCCCTGAAAATATTTTATATTTTTCATGCTATTATAAATTAAATTGATTTTTTCTTGTGTTCTTTTTTTACTTAAAGATTTTATTGTTTTCTAAAGATTTTATTTTAAGTAATCTCTATACCCAAAATGGGGCTCAAACTTAAAACCCCAAGATTAAGAGTCACATGCTCTACCGACTGAGTCACCCAGGCACCCCCAAAGATTTTTTTTTTAAGATTTTATTTATTTGACAGAGAGAGACACAGTGAGAGAGGGAACACAAGCAGGGGGAGCGGGAGAGGGAGAAGCAGGCTCCCCACGGAGCAAGGAGCCTGATGCGGGGCTCGATCCCAGGACCCTGGGAACATGACCCGAGCCGAAGGCAGATGCTCAACGACTGAGCCACCCAGGCGCCCCCCCCAAAATTTTTTTTTTAAGATTTATTTGTTTGAGAGAGAGAGAGAGGGAGCACAAGTGGGAGGGGCACAGGAAGGGACAGAGAATCCTCAAGCAGACACCAAGCTGAGCACAGAGTCCGATGTGGGGCTGGATCTCACAACCCTGAGATCACAACCTGAGCCAAAACCGAGAGTCAAGACATTTAACTGACTGCACCACCCAGGTGCCCCTAAAGATTTTATTTTTTTAAGTAATCTCTATGCCCAATGTGGGACTCTAACTCAAAACCCACACAAGACTTGCACGCTCCACTGATTGAGCCAGCCAGCCACCCCTGAATTTTTTTTTTAAGGAAGCTCTATGCCCAGCCAGCCAGGTACCCCTAAATGAAATTGCTTTTAAATTGTTTTCCAGGGGTGCTTGGTTGTCTCAGTCCATAGGGCATGCGACTCTTGATCTCAGGGTGGTGAGTTCAAGTCCCACCTTGTGTGTAGAGATTACTTAAAATCTTTATAAAAATAATAAATTGTTTTCCAATTGCTTCCTGATAGTGCATAAAAGTTTACATTTTTAGGGGCACCTGGGTGGCTCAGGCATGAGACTCTTGATCTTGTGGTTGTGAGTTCAAGCCCCACATTGGATGCAAAGGTTACTTAAAAATAAAATCTTTGGGGCGCCTGGGTGGCTCAGTCGTTAAGCGTCTGCCTTCGGCTCAGGTCATGATCCCAGGTTCCTGGGATCGAGTCCCACATCGGGCTCCCAGCTCCGCGGGAGGCCTGCTTCTCCCTCTCCCACTCCCCCTGCTTGTGTTCCTGTTCTCGCTATCTCTCTCTGTCAAATAAATAAAATCTTTAAAAATAAAATAAAATAAAATAAAACCAATAAAAAAATAAATAAAAAATAAAATAAAATAAAATCTTTGACCGGGGGGGTGGGTGGGGGCGGGGGGCGGTTACAAATAAAAATGGAAATAAAATCTTTTTTTTTAAAGATTGTATTTATTTGTCAGAGAGAGAGAGGGGGGCGGCAGGCAGAGGGAGAGGGAGAAGCAGGCTCCCCACCGAGCAAGGAGCCCGATTCGGCTCTATCCCAGGACCCTGGGATCATGACCTGAGCTGAAGGCAGATGCTTAACCGACTGAGCCACCCAGGCATCCCGAAAATAAAATCTTTTTAAAAAGTGTATATTTTTATATTTACTTTATATCCTGAGATATAAATTCACTTATAATTTCTCATAGTTATGATATAGGTCCATTAAGACTTTCTATGTAAATAATCATGTCATCTGCAAATAGAGGGAGTTTTACTTCTCCTTTCTGATCTTTATGCTTTTTATTTCACTTTCTTACCTATGTTCACTGGTTAAATACAAGTGACACTGGGCATCCTTACCTTGTACCTGATCTTAGGGAGAAAGCATTCAATATTTCACCATTAAGTATGATGCTAACTGTTGGGTTTTCATGGATAACTGTTATGGTTATCTAATACTAAATAAAAACAAAAACAAACTTCCCAAACTTAGTGGCTTAAAACAACAATTTTTTTAGCTTGTGAAATGTCAATTCGGGCAGAGCTCTGTGGGGAAAGCTTGTTTCTGTTCCACAAAGCATCAACTGGGAGCTGAAGAATCCGCTTTGAAGGTGGCTTGCTCGAATGGCTGGTAAGTTGAGGCTGGCTGTCAGTTCCTCTACAGAGGCTGCTTGGCTACCTCATAGCATGGCGACTGGATTCCAAGGGCAAGCATTCCTAAAGACCAGATGGAAGCCATCTCAGCACTATGAGGTAACCTCAAAAGTCACATAGCATCACTTCCACTGTAGTCTTAGGTCCGCCCAGCCAGATTTAGGAGGTGAACATAGTCTCTACCTCTTGATGGGCTGAGTGTTAATGACACATGAGAAGAGCATGTGAGATGGGACGTATTGTTGGAAAATGTAATCTGACAAAATGCCCCCTTATCAGATTGAGGAAGGTCTCTTCTGTTCTAATGTGATTCGTTTTTATAATAAATCAATGGTGAATTTTCCAAGTACTTTTTCTGCATCTATTGAAGGATTTTCTCCTTTATGCTATTATTGGAAATTACACTATTGACTTTGTTTGTTGTTGTTGTTGATTGTTAAACCATTTGGCAATCCTAGGATAAATTCAACTTGGTTATGCTAGAATAAACTTATGTATCACTGGGTTTAATTTGTTAATATGTTGCCTACTTTATTTATTTTTTATTTTTAAATTTTTTTAAGTAATCTCTACATCCAACTTATGACCCTGGAATCAAGAGTTGCATACTCTACCAGTTGAGCCAGCCAGGTATTTGCTAATATCTTGTTAAGAATTTTTCCATCTTTGCTTTTGAAAGATACTGTCTGGGGCACCTGGGTGACTCAGTTGGTTAAGCGTCGGACTCTTTAATTTCAGCTCAGGTCTTGATCTCGGGGTTGTGAGTTCAAACCTTACACTGGGCTCCACACTGGGCATGGAGCCTACTTAAAAAAAAAAAAAAGATACTTGGTTTGTGACTTTCTTTTCTTGTAACAACTTTTTCAGGTTTGGATATCAGTGGGTTTTCTTTAAGATTTTATTTATTTAAAGTCAATCAGAGAAAGACATGTATCATATGACCTCACTGATATGAGGAATTCTTAATCTCAGGAAACAAACTGAGGGTTGTTGGAGTGGTGGGGGGTGGGAGGGTTGGGGTGGCTGGGTGATAGACATTGGGGAGGGTATGTGCTATGGTGAACGCTGTGAATTGTACAAGACTGATGAATCAGATCTGTACTTCTGAAACAAATAATGCAATATATGTTAAGAAAAAAAAAGAAGAAGATAGCAGGAGGGGAAGAATGAAGGGGAGTAAGTCAGAGGGGGACTCGAACCATTAGAGACGATGGACTCTGAAAAACAAACTGAGGGTTCTAGAGGGGAGGGGGGTGGGGGGATGGGTTAGCCTGGTGATGGGTATTGAAGAGGGCACATTCTGCGTGGAGCACTGGGTGTTATGCACAAACAATGAATCATGGAACAGGACATCAAGAACTAATGATGTAGTGTATGGTGATTAACATAACAATAAAAAATTTAAAAAAGATTTTATTTATTTATTTGATAAAGAGAGAGAGCACAAGCAGGGGGAGTGGCAGGCAGAGGGAGAGGGAGAAGCAAGCTCCCCACAGACCAGCAGGAGCGTGATGTGGGACTGGATCCCAAGACCCTGGGACCATGACCTGAGCTGAAGGCAGTCGCTTAACCAACTGAGCCACCCAGGGGTCCTGGATATCAGAGTTATACTGGCATCATGAGTTAGGGAATGCTGTCTTCTAATTTCTGAAAGTTTGTAATTATTTTTTTCTTAGATGTTCATTAGAATTCACATCTGAGCCTGGAGTTTCTTTTTCTTTTTTTTTTTAAGATTTTATTTTATTTTTTTAAGTAATCTCTACACCCAGTGTGGGGCTTGAACCCACAACCCCGAGATCAAGAGTCTCACATGCCACCAACTGAGCCAGCCAGGTGTCCTGAGCCTGGAGTTTCTTTGTGGAAGAATTTCTGATAAATTCAATTTCTTTAATTGGCTATGCAGATTTTGTTTCGTCTATGGTAGTTTTGATTGTAATTTTCAAGGCATTTGTCCATTTCACCTAAGTTGTTAAATTCCTTGGCAAAGAGTTATTAGAAATTCCTTATTATCTTTTCAATATTTGTAGGATCCATAGTGATGTCCTCTTTTTAATACTTGATATTAGTAATTTATGTTCTTTTTTACTTATCAGTTTAGCTAGGAGCTTATTAATTAGTTGATCTTTTCAAAGAAGCAATTTTAGGGTTTGTTATTTTCTCTATGGTCTTAAATTTTGTTGATTTCTGTTTTAACTGCAAGCTTTGTTGACAAAGTAGAGTAAATTTTGTAAAAACATAATCAATTTTATTCCCCTGCTGAAAACCTTCAATCATTTCCCATGGCAATTAGGATAAAAGACAAAAGTATTACATATCCTGTAGAGCCCTCCATGACCTTGCCTTTTGTCTACTTCTCCAACCCCATTTGTTGCTACTACCTCACTCACAATGTTTCACTTGCAGTGGACTTTTGACAATTCCTATGGCAAGCCGAGCTTTTTCCTTTCTGAGACTATTCTCTTCACCTGGGCCATTCTTCCCCTACAACTCTGCATGGCTATTTCCTTTTTATCCTTCATGTGTCAGTTTAAAGGACAGCATATCGAAGAAACTTTCCCCTGACCATTCTAAAGTAGCTCTCTGATCCCTACATCCCACAATTATTCCATATCATGTGATCTGTTTACTTACTTAATAAGCACTTTCTGTAAATTATCATTTTTGATTAGTTTATGTTTGACATGTCCAAATTTATTTGATGTTAGAGTTTCATCTGAATAGGATACTACTGTGTTGAAGTACAGCCTCAAGGCTAGTTAGGCTGTAGATTCAGACTGGCTGAATTTGAATCCTAGATCCACCACTTATTGTGTGAATTTGGGCAAGTTATTTGATCTCCCTGAACCTCCATTATTCTACCTGTAAAAAAGGGGTATTAAATAGTACCTATCTTATAATTGTTGTAGAGATACAGTTAAGGCATCAAAAGTGCATAAAACAAACCATGGAATATAGTAAGTCCTCAGGAAATACACATAACTTATTGTCATTGATTTCTAGGGCCTAACACAGTGTCTGTTATTCAAAGAATGGATGTGAAGAATTGTGTAAAGTGTGCAGTTGTTATTCAAGTGTGTCAGCTATCATTGGCCCAAGTCCTCAAGGCAATGCATTACTCATATAATATAGGCTTTACTATTTGCCATTCATCTTGGCTCAAATTAGCAACAAGACATTTCTATGAAACAAGTCAAATGAATTTTTCAAATTGCTCTTCTCATGGACTATTTGTGCCTTATTTCTCCCTACTGAACATAAAGTCTCCAAAAACAGGGACTGAGCCCTATTATGGTGCCACACCACACTCCTTATAGGGGATGAAGGCATAGCTCTGCCCTTGAGAGAACCAACTTGGGGGCACATAGGTAAACAGGCAGTTACCATAAAGTGTGGTACATACTCTTATTAGAGAAATACCTGATGTTAGATGCTGTAGGACATCCATATCAGACTGAAAGTACAGCTAACAGACCTCCCAAGCTAAGCTCTCCATAATGCTGATATAATGCCTGACACACAATGGGTGCTGAATATATGGATGCTGAATACCCAGAGGGGGAATAGGGTAAGATGTAATTATATATACCCATTAACTTTTCTAACTCCATACCCTTGAGAGCTAGGAGTGGTACCTCACTTATCAATCGCTGGACCAGATCATTGTCCCATTCTATAGATCAAAGGGCTATTCCCACAAAAGGCAGGAAGAGTAACAATGGAAATCAAAACAGAAATAGTCAATCTTCAGTGGACGATAACCTGGCAAGATACACTTTGGGTCATTAATCTGAAATAAATCAGATATAAATACAGTTATTATTTTAAATATTCTTCTGTTCTGACTACTTATGTTTAGCATTTGTGCTTCAATAATGTGAATATTTTTTAATAATGTGAATAGTTAAAAAAGAGAAATAATGGCCAAAATATGAATAAAATTTATTTTTAATATCCTACATATTCTATAACACATAGAATGCAAATTTTTATTTAAAAAAATAGTCGCAGTCCTCTTTTATTGATAACATAACTGAGACACTTATTTCATACATTTAAATTATCTTGAGATTTGATAACAATATTTAGCTACAATGTAGCCCAGAAATGAAAATATACAAAATAGTTTTAAGAACACATGTATTTCTACCTGTGGGTACACTTACAAATCATACAAAGATACATATTTATTTTAAAATAAAGACTTTGAAAATGAAACCAGTTCATCTAATTTTTACCAAGATATGACAAAAAATCTTTTATGCAAACAAAATTAAAATTGAAGCAGAAATAACACCTTCAGCTTAGTTTTCTAATACATCAATTAGATGGTAACTAGACTTATGGTGATTATTTTGCAGTAAATACAAATATTGAATCATTACATTGTGCACCTGAAACTAATATATTGTTATATGTCAATTTTACCTCAATAAAAAAATTATAAAGTTAGAACAATTAAAATAGTTTGCATTGATCAAAAAGAATCACATCAATTCTACAAATCACTATTTCTGAGGACAGAACTATAATTGTTCCCTTCCCATTTCTGTCATGCTTACAATAAAAGATAAAAAGTATTCTAAATACAATAAATGGAATTCTTATATTTTAAACCATTTTAATATAAAGAATAGCAATCAAATCGTGTCTTACATTTCTACTTAAGGTTATATTGCACTAAAATTATTTTACATGGAAGAACTAGTTGATGTATCATGACAAAATACCTTCAGAACATTCTTTGACATTCACATCTATATTAATGGATATTTCACAGTCCACTTAGATAAATTTTCTAGTGTATACCAAATCATCTAACAAAAACAAATCTATAATGCTAACTGTTTTGAGAGCAAAGATATTCAGTATTTATTATTACTGCCTTTGGGAAATACACTGACTTTTAAAAACAAATTTAGTCAGTCATAGTACCTAGTACCTAGTAATAACATATGAGCAATACCTGAAAATTCTTCATTTATTGTTGAGTTTCTACAAGGCTAATTTTTAAATACAACATTTATTTTATTTAAAAACAAAAAGAAAAAGTGTCAGTCCTTTTATGCAGTGGAGCAGAATTATGAGAAGAGAGATAATAAGAATAATCTTCAATGCTGGCATCTAAGCTACGTGTTTTTAAGTTTTTAAAAAAAATTTTTTTATTTTTAGTAATGTCTATATCCAAAGTGGGGCTTGAACTTATGACCCCAAGATTAAGAGCATGCTCTTCTGGGTGGGTCAGCCAGGTTCACCCCCCCAAGCTATGTTTTATATAACTTAAAAATTCAGTTTTCATCATTCTGCTGCAATATAACCAAGCCTATAACCAATGTTAGAGTCTTTGAAAATCATGATTATAATTAAAGCTTGGAATTAAAGCATGATAAAGCTAATGGCAACCTCCTGAATCCCATTTTAAGTTAGTTCTACTTCCAAATAACACTTTAAAACAGTTTCAAATAACCTAACTGATTAGCCAGCATCAGCTTAGGAATTTTTTTCAATGTTCTAAGGTATAACTTTTGGCATCAAAAAGCACAGTAAGCACTTTTGATTTGTGATGAATAAAAAAAAAAATCAAGTACTAAAAAACCAGTGGTTCCTGTGACAAGGCAAATATCCCCTTCAAGTAATGTTCCTCCCAAAATTAAAGTAACATTTTATTTCTCCCTCTGAGATATTATTAAGGAAAAGAAATCATGATTTTCTTTAGTTGAGGTGCAAAAACTGCTTCATAAGTTCATATGTTGTAAAAGCCACTGCTTGAGAGGGAACACAGCGAATGTAATTAAGAGATAAACCACGATATAATCCTCTTCGAATTCCGTGGTGTCCATAGACATACTTCAGAGTCTCCCACATGGTACTGAAAGACAGTGGTTAAATGATGGCACCGTTATACCCACTCAAGAAGAGACAATTTCAGGATTCATAACAGAATTCTTTAAAAAGATTTTATTTATTTATTTGAGAGAGAGAGAGAGATAGTACAAGTAGGGGGAGGGTCAGAGGGACAAGCAGACTCCCCACTGAGCACGATGCCCAGATGGACACAGGGCTCGATCCCAGGACCCAGAGATCATGACCTGAGTGAAGTCAGATGCTTAACCCACTGAACCACCCAGGCGCCCCCATAATAGCATTTTTAAAAGAAGCCAAAATGCCATCTTCAATAGGTTTTGGAAGGCAAGTGTAAAAACAAGCTGAAAATTCACACTAAAGCAGCAATTCATTCCAAACAAGTACAAGCATTATGCACAGAATTGCCGGGTTCATTAGTACAATCTATTTTGTTTGGACTATGCCTGTAACATTTACTGGCAACACTATCTCATAATAATACCTGGACTACTGGTAAGACCGCAGTCCTATCTCCCTACTTGATTTAAACACTACATTCCCTAAAGAAAATGAACAATGACAAATAGAGAACTTACAGGCACTTTTCATATTCTGGGAGAACAGTTCCTAATTGCATTCGCCGACGAGTTACATCAAATGGGTAGCTAAAAGAAGAAAAAGGCAGAAGGACTTAAAAATGATTTTTAGTGTTCTATGCAACAATTATTGAATACAAAGCCCTATATATTATTTCCTTAGAAAAGAATGTGTTCCGGGCGCCTGGGTGGCTCAGTTGGTTGAACGACTGCCTTCGGCTCAGGTCATGATCCTGGAGTCCCTGGATCGAGTCCCACATTGGGCTCCCTGCTCAGCAGGGAGTCTGCTTCTCCCTCTGACCCTCTTCCCTCTCGTGCTCTCTATCTCTCATTCTCTCTCTCTCAAATAAATAAATAAAATCTTTAAAAAAAAAGAAAAAAAAAAGAAAAGAATGTGTTCCTATACCTTTATCGTTTTGTCTAATCTGGGAGTTAGTATATAAGCACGTGAATAAATTAAATAGCAATACAAAGGTCTTGTTTTGCTTATGTGGTTCCATTGGGTTAGATAATTCTTCTCTCTCATCATTACAATATAGAGTTCTATTCATTCCTCAAGACCAAATTAAATGCCACTTTCTGAAGATTCAAACTGGGTATTTTTCATTGTTGGAACCTAAGACAGGGTTTGTCAACTTTGGCACTATTAACATTTTAGGTTGGGTAATTCTTAGTTGTGGGGGTCTATCCTGTGCACTCTGGGATGTTTAAGTGCATCCCTGGCCTCTACCCACTACATGCCAGTAGCATACCCTCAGCTGTGACAATCAAAATTGTCTCCAGTCATTAAATAAATGTCCACTGGAGGCAAAATCACCCCCAGTTGAGAACCACTACTCTAAGAGTATTCAGTAAGTCCCCCTGTATAGAGTAGACTAACAAAAACTTTTCCTTAAGGGAAAAAACCAACAATATACATATTGCATTTAGAAGACAGAGAAAATTCTATGTAAAAAAAATTACCTAAAATGAAATATACAAAAGCAATCTCTTTTAGGAGTGGGACCCCAGGTGATTTTTTTTAATTACTTTTATTTTGCTAATATTGACTACTTGTGTTAGGTCTTATGCTAAACAATTTATGTAAACTATCGCATTCCATCTTCACAACTGCATGAAGTAGGTACTATTATCCCAACATTAATAAATTAAATCTTAGAGACATTCTCCAGTGTGACAAGCTTTCTACTTTCTTATTCAAAGATCTCCATGGTACGTAATATATACCTAAGTGATATATGACAAAAATGATATACTTTTATATATATTTATATTTACAATGAAATGTTATAATTGAAAAGAAACCATGTTTTTTTTAACCAAACAGCTTAAGAAATAACATTAACCAATCACTGAAGCTCCGTATGCATTTCAATAGCATCTCCAGGAATTATTTTTTAAGGAGCATGGTAAGAGGAAGAAACTTTATGAGAATTAAGGGACAAAAACCTCAACCTGAAGGATTTGGTTTCCAAGCAGGAAAAGATGTATGTGAGTACAAGGAATTGGTTAGTAGAAAGGAGAGAAGGTAAGAAGACCAGGTACAAGGAGAAGAGCAAGGGAAATAATAGTAAGAAAGAAAAAGCATGCTAGGCAGTGTTCTATAGTAAAAACTGATAAGACAGAGTGACACTTGGAAATGTACAATGTGAAAATTGATTTTGAGGTATTATCAGGGCTAGAAGATTAATGGTTATCAGTCACAAATAGGAAAGCTAGGAGCTGAGGATTGTCACCAAGAGGAAGACAAGAAAGGAGTATCTGAACTGGAGTTTGCACTGATGGCAGAAGTCCAATAGAAACCTCCAAGAGCTGGGGCGCCTGGGTGGCTCAGTCAGTTAAGCGTCTGCTTTCAGCTCAGGTCAT
Organism: Callorhinus ursinus; assembly: GCF_003265705.2. Taxonomy (NCBI): domain Eukaryota; kingdom Metazoa; phylum Chordata; class Mammalia; order Carnivora; family Otariidae; genus Callorhinus; species Callorhinus ursinus. The sequence continues at coordinate 16,312,698 of NW_027397093.1, read as the reverse complement.
GATCCCGGGGTCCTGGGATTGAGCCCCGCATCGGGCTCCCTGCTCCGTGGGACACCTGCTTCTCCCTCTCCCACTCCCCCTGCTTGTGTTCCCTCTCTCGCTGTCTCTCTCTCTCTGTCAAATAAATAAATAAAATCTTAAAAAAAAAAAAAGAAACATCCAAGAGCTTGCTAGAGAAGTAATGGAGAATCAGTAATGAAGATTTAAATAGAATTTGTTATCTGTGCAGAAGTGACCACTGAAACCATAAAGATAGATGAGCTCTCCTAGGTATTTATGGGAAGGGCAGAGGACGAAGGTCAGGCTGGGCCTTAACAACTCAGCATGACTAGGGAGGTGAAGGAGGATATGAATCAGCAAAATGCCTGAAAAGGGAAGCCCAGAAAGGTTGATTGCCATGAGAGGGTACTGTTACAAAAACCCAGAACCAGGACAATTGGAAGGAAGCAAAAGAACTGAGAGGGAGCCTTTGGATTTGGTAAGAGTCTACAGATGTAGAATACAGTTTAAGAAAAGAAGTGGGAAAGATTTTAAGGATCTACATTGGAAGTGAGTGGTAAAGAAAAAAGGCAGTAAAAGCAAGAAGAGAATCAGGTAGCTAAGGGTGATCATGTTTCTGCAAATGAGCAAGGTTCCAGAGTCAGGTTTCCAAAAGTAAACCACACACCTTTTCTTTTTAACCTTCAACCTCCTATGATCTGCTTCCACACACACGTACACTGAACCTGCTTTCGCAAAGGTGATTCTTCATTGTAAAATCCAATGACCACTTTATGTCTTGGTATTTATCTTACTTTGACTTTTCTTTTCCATTGGATACTTTTTTGTCTTTGTGACACTACCACTTCCTGTTTTTCAGGATACTCCTCAGTCACAGAAAGCTTTTCTTCTTCTTCCTGACAAGTTCCTTCTTCTTAGTGTTCCAGCCTCTTTCGATCTCATCTACTCAATCTCTCTTGGGCTGGGAAATTCTTGGAAATCACCTTTCCAATTACAATATAGTAATACCTTTATATTCCCACTACAACTTCTATTAATATATAATTCATTGTATTGCTACTGTCTTAATAAGAATATAGGCTTTTTGAGGCCATAATTTTGTTTTTCCCTCAGCAAATGTCCCAAAGTCTAGTACACTGTCGGGCACAAAGGAGGCCTTCGAGATTTAGTGCAAGAGAAGTGCCTCCTTACACACACACGCGCACACACACACACAAATGGCTCAAATTTCAGAAACTCGTAAAGGCAAATTCATGAGAAAATATGGGTGAACACCATACTTTTTTTTTTTTAAGAGTTTATCTATTTATTTGACAGAGAGAGACACAGCGAGAGAGGGAACACAAGCAGGGGGAGTAGGAGAGGGAGAAGCAGACCTCCTGTCGAGCAGGGAGCCCGACACGGGGCTCGATCCCAGGACCCTGGGATGTGACCTGAGCCAAAGGCAGACGCCCAACGACCGAGCCACCCAGGTGCCCCATACTTTTTTTTTTTTTAAGATTTTAATTATTTATTTGATCGGGAGACAAAAAGCACAAGGCAGAGCAGCAGACAGAGGGAGAGGGAGAAGCAGGCTTCCCGATGAGCAGGGAGCCCGATGTAGGGCTCAATCCCAGGACCCTGGGATCACGACCTGAGCCGAAGGCAGACGCCTAACCAACTGAGCCACCCAGGTGCCCAGGGTAAAGACCATACACAGTAATTCTTTCTAGCTTGCTGTCTTTTTTTCATTCTTTCATTTAAAAAAAACTTTTTAAAGATTTTAAGTAATCTCTACACCCAATGTGGGGCTTGAACTTACAACTCTGAGATCAAGAGCCGCATGCTATATGGACTGAGCCAGCCAAGCACCCCTCTTTCTTTCTTTTAAATGAATCCACAGGAATTTGGACGGGTTTAAACTAATTTGGTCAATTTGGCACATAATTATTTATAATATGCTTAAGGTGCTACATCTGGAAAAATGTATTCAATTACTGCTTATATTTTGCAAGGGATCCTGTGTTTTAATAATCTATTAGAAAAACTAAAATGATTAATGCTGAAAATCAAGATTGAGAAACTGCAATTTGATTGAATTAAGTTGATGAAGAAACTTACGATATTGTCTGTGCTATTGCTCCAGCAACACCACCACAAAGTAAGTTTATGTGGGTTTTCAGAACTAAGACATTAGGATTGTCTGATGAAGGTCTGCCAAGAAGGGTAGGAGCATGGGAAAGCCCAACACTCTTTAAGGTACCAAAAGTAAAAAATGAAACACCTGAAAAACAAAATACAGATTCACCACTATGCTTAACATTACATAAACCAAGAAAAGACACCATTCTTCATAATAAACAATTAACTCAAGGAACAAACTATACATTTCCTGATTTCTGATGTTTGGCTTTTTCTAGAAGAAAAAGGTTTAATTAATGTTTATAAATAACCTAAAGATGACAAAATAACCACCTATAAAAATTATAGCTGTGGTTTTCATACACTTACACTTCAGTTTACTAAATAAAGGCAGTAGTTGAGTATAAATGCCACCTTATATATTAATAGAATTAAGTAGTTTTCCAAGGTTTCACATGAGTAAAACTTAAATTCATGATTAATAATTACAAGTAAATATGACAACTGATATTCACAATAACAATGACAGTGGTAAGATAAAAGCAAAAACTTTAGGAGTGACAAAGAATTGTTATTTTATCTCAGTGTCTAATTTTTGAAGAGTTGTGACCATGAGAGAAATGTTCATATTGGATCACAAGACACGTGAAATCTAATAAATATTATCAATAACATGCACTTGGTGCTTGCTGAACATTTACATGATTTTGTAATTGACCCATTAAAGTCTCACATCAACAAAATAAAGAATAGAATTCAAGCAATCCTATCAACTAAACATTACTCAAGATAACTTGATATCTACTAAATTTTAAAAAAAATATTTAAAATATACATGATGCTTAACAAGAAATGAGCACTAACAAAACTTTAGTCTAGGAGAATACCTCAATATATGCATTTATTCATTTTTTTGAAGATTTATTTATTTATTTGTCAGAGAGAGAAAGCGAACAAACAGGGGAGCAGAGGGAGAAGCAGGCTCCCCGCTGAGCAAGGAGCTGGATGTGGGACTCAATCCCAGGACCCTGGGATCACAACCTGAGCCAAAGGCAGACGCTTAACTGACTGAGCCACCCAGGCGTCCCCGCATTTATTCTTTATACAGAATTCTTATTATAGTATTTTGAATTGATGGTATATAATTTTAGAATATTCATATACTTTTCTATTTGGGAAATCTATTTTAAAGACTTAATCTAAAATCTGAAAAAGCTCACAATGAGGAAATTCATAGCAAGTTAAATGTAGGTTGAAAAAATTAGAAATATACAAATGATGTGGAATAGTATTCAGTGAAATATGATGCAACTAATAAAAAGGACATTTGTGAAGAGTATTCAAATATATGAAAAACGTTTGGGAAATGGGGGAAAATGAAGGAAGAAAATTATATATATACTATAGGTTAAAATATATTTTAAAAACAAAAAATTTAGAGAAGAAAATAGAACAAAAAATTCTAAGTTCTGCTTCCAACACAATGGCAATCTAGGTATTCTTTTTTTTTTTTTAAGATTTTATTTTTTTATTTGACAGAGAGAGACACAGTGAGAGAGAGAACACAAGCAGGGGGAGTGGAAGAGGGAGAAGCAGGCTTCCCACTGAGCAGGAAGCCCGATGTGGGACCCGATTCCAGGACCCTGGGATCATGACCTGAGCCGAAGGCAGATGCTTAATGACTGAGCCACCCAGGCGCCCGCAATCTCAGTATTCTGAATGACTTTGTCATTGCTATTGGACTTGCAAAAAGGGTGAGAAGGTCTCCAAAAACCCCAGCAACACAACCTTCCAAAAATATAAGCTGGAGCCCACTTGGGAATTGTGGGCCCATGAGAGAGGTGAAGTGACTCAATACAATGAAGCCAATAACAGAAAGCTATTGAGATGGATCTTGCCACTGGGTTTGCAGAAGATGGACTCATTGGGTCTGAAACTCGGAGATTAAGATCAAGTAATGGGCTCATAATTAAAGAACATCAACCATAGAAGGAGGCAAATAAATTTTTTTAAAGATCATTTATTTATTTATTTGAGAGAGAGAGAGAGAGGCAGAAGGAGAAGCATAGGGAGAAGCAGACTCCCCACTGGGCAGGGAGCCCGATGCGGGACTCATTCTGAGGACCCTGAGATCATGACCTGAGCCAAAGGCAGACGGTTAACTGACTGAGCTACCCAGGCGCCCCAGGAGGCAAATAAATTTATACATTTATAAAACAGTGGGTAAGGGTTCAGAAAAATCAGTGAACAAGAAAGAAATTTTTGAAAACATAAAAAGAAAAGCCACAGGTATAAATCAAATAGCAAAGTATAGAAACAAATATAAATGTATCAATAATCACAACTATTAGGTGGGCTAATTGGCAATTAAGGATTTTACAGACCAGATTTTTAAAAATATCCAGTTACATAATGATTGCAAAAGAAATATCTAAAACATAAAGACATAAAAAAAAGTAGAAAATAAAAGGATGAAAAAAGATATACCAGGCAAATATTAACTTGGATCTGTCCAAAAACCAATTATGAGTTAAGGGGAGGGGGCAGGGATTTGAACCATGAATATACTAGATGATATTAAGAATTCTTTTTTAGGGGCACCTGGGTGGCTCAGATTTAGGTTAAGCATCTGCCTTCAGCTCGAGTCATGATCTCCAGGTCCTGGGATAGAGCACCATGTCTGGCTCCCAGCAGCGGGGAGTCTGCTTCTCCCTCTCCCTCTGCCTCTCACCCTACTTGTGCTCTTTCTGTCTGTCTGTCTCTCTCTCTCTCTCTCAAATGAATAATAGAATTTTTTTAAAAAAAAGAATTTTTTTTAAAGTTCCATAATGGTATATGGTTATGCTTTAGAAAAAAGCATAGAGAGGAGCTGAATACTGAAATATTGTGGATGAAATAAAATGGATTTGCTTTAAAACAATTTGAGATGAGAGTGGAGGGAATTATTTAGGGGCACAGATGAAACAAGACTGGTAGTAAGTTGATCGTTGTTGAAGGTAGGTGCTAGGTGCATGGTGGCTCATTATACTCTTGCCTACTTTGAATATGTTTGAAAATTTCCACATTTTAAGCAAAAACAATAAAATAATAAACTCATGGGATGCAGCTGAAGCAGGATTTGGGGGGGGGAAGCCTACATTAGGGAAAAAAAAAATCCAAAGGTTGAAAATGAATGCGGTGGGGCGCCTGGGTGGCTCAGTCATTAAGCGTCTGCCTTCGGCTCAGGTCATGATCCCAGCTTCCTGGGATCGAGCCCCGCATCGGGCTCCCTGCTCGGCGGGAAGCCTGCTTCTCCCTCTTCCACTCCGCCTGCTTGTGTTCCCTCTCTCACTGTCTCTCTCTCTGTCAAATAAATAAATAAAATCTTAAAAAAAAAAAATGAATGAGGTAAGCATCCAACTGAAGAATAAGCCTGAGGGGGGATGCCTGGGTGGCTCAGTTGGTTAAGCGACTGCCTTCAGCTCAGGTCATGATCCTGGAGTCCCAGGATCGAGTCCCGCATTGGGCTCCCGGCTCAGCAGGGAGTCTGCTTCTCCCTCGGACCCTCCCCCTCCTTATGCTCTCTCCCTCTATCTCATTCTCTCTCTCAAATAAATAAATAAAATCTTTAAAAAAAAAAAAGAATAAGCCTGAGGAAGGAGATAATTAAGATATGAAAAAGAATCAATGAAATGGAAAACAAAGGTAGACTAGAGAAGAAAATAAAAGCCAAAACTGATTCTTTGAAAAATCTAATAACTGATTAAACAATGAAAAATGGGCATGGCAATAGAACAGATTAAAAAAATATGAAGAAATAAGGGAATTCTTTAGCCAAAATAAAAGAAAACTAATACAAAAGGGTCAAGTTTAAAATGGAAAAGAAAGGTATAAATTACCAAAAATGGTTCACAAAAGATAGAAAACCTGAATGTTCCTACAACCATTTAAGAAATTAAACCAGGATTTTAAAAATCATCCACAATGAAAACTTTCAAGAAATGGATAATTCTAATTATTTTATAGAGATTATTTCTGAAGATGGAAAATGAGGAAATACTCTTCAACTCATTTATAAAACCTATATAACCTTGATACCCAAACCACACAAGGATATTATAAGAAAAGAAAATTACAAGCTAATCTCGTTTAGAAATACAGATGTAAAACTTTTAAAAACAACTAGCAAACTTAATTCAACAGGATATAAAAAGGTCATGATGTCATAACCAATTTGGGTTGATCTTAGAACATCTATTAATGTCATTCATCATATTAAAAGATTAATGGAGAAAACTTATGATCACCTCTGTAAATGCGGGAAAGGATGTCTGATAAAATTCAACATCAATTCACATAAAAATTCTTACCAAAACTTCCTTAACGCCATACATCAACATTATGCTAAGTGAAGAAGTATTACAACAGTCCCTTTAAAATCATTAAGGAGCCAAAATGCCCAGTATCATCACTTCTATTCACTGCTGCACTGTAGGTCCTTAGCTATTACAGTAAGCTAAGATAAACATAAATAAATAAGGAAATAAGGATTAGAATGGAAATTTAAAAAATGATATAATTTGTACAGGATATGAACTGCCCACACAGAAACCCCAAAGCATCTACAAGTAACATGGTGGCTGGCTATAATATCAATAAGTAGGATAATGGCTAGCTATAAGATCATAAAAAATTAAGTCAAACAATAAACTGAAATTACTAAAAGACACAACACAGCTTATATGGTATCTATAAATATATCTAACAAAGATGTCCAAGACATTCAAAATCCCAACAAGGGTTTTTGTGCAATATCAAAAACTGATTCTAAAATGTGCACGCAATAGCAGAATATCTATAGTTCTTACATTCCTTAAAAAAAAAAAAGCAAAAAGCATAAGGTAAAGGGACTTATCCTACCAAATATAAAGACTCAGAAAACTGCACTCTATTATTTTTTTAGAAGCACCACTGCAGATCACTGGGGAAAGGAGGGGCTACTTAATAAATGGTCCTGGATCAAATGGTTATCCTTAAGGAAGAAAAAAATAAATCTAAATGGAATAGGGGCTTGAGTACAAAATGCTAAAATTTAAAAATCATTCTTAGAAAAGAATAAAAGATCAAGATTCTGCCAAATTTGAAAATACCTGCATATGGAGCCATTCCTAATATAGTGGGCATCAGGCCTCTGTAAAATCCAAGGAAACCACCTTCCTTTTGAATGAAGAAAAATTAGAAGTGAGATTATATTGTGCTTAGTATGAAAACATCAGAAAAACAAAAGCCTACATTCCAATGAAAAATTTATTCTGGAACCCACCCTTAAACATAGATGTGTCATAATTTTTATTAATATCAATAACCATAAAAGAGTTTAAATAACATTCAAAATATCAGTAGAGCTTGTGACTCTTGATCTTGGGGTCAAGAGTTCAAGCCCCATGTTGAGCATAGAGCTTACATAAAAAAAGGGGGGGCACAATATAGGTGAGAAAAGTAAATGTGAAATACCTTTGCATAAATTGTTTTGAATGCATGAATAATTCCTGTATAAGTGTGTTCCCCTTTCACCTGGAATGCTAGGCGTACTCTCACCATGTCAAGAGGGTAAGTACAGATAACTGCTGTCATACCTGAAAAAAAAGTAGAAAGTTAAATGTAAAATCATATATATGTATCTTCCTATCATTAGTAGTGCTCTCAAATTACAGCAATGCTGAAAACCCAATGCAATAAAAAATGATAGCTTACTGAGAATTATATCATAATATCATCAGCTGAAAAACAACCTTGTAGGCAAAGGGTCACTTTGTAAAATCTTTTCAAATTCTTCCCACTGTGAAGTTATATTATTAACAGGAAAATAGTACAGTGTAGGTGGATCATGAGTATTTTTTTTTTAAATGTGTTTGTTTTTTTTTTTTAAGATTTTATTTATTTATTTGAGAGAGAATGAGAGATAGAGAGCATGAGAGTAAAGAGGGTCAGAGGGAGAAGCAGACTCCCTGCTGAGCAGGGAGCCCGATGCGGGACTCGATCCCGGGACTCCAGGATCATGACCTGAGCCGAAGGCAGTCGCTCAACCAACTGAGCCACCCAGGCGCCCCCATGAGTATTTTTTTTAATTCTATTTCTTGTCTATTCCCAAATAGGATACCAGAAAGGAAAAACTATCTTCTAGCACTAGGCAAGATACTTGACTTTTTATTTACTATCTCTGATCCTAAAATGAAGAGATGTTTTACTTACCAAAGGAGTTTTTTTTTTTTTAAGATTTTATTTATTTAGTTGACAGAGAGCGTGAGGGCGTACACATGAGCAGTGGAAAGGGAAAGGAAGAAGCAGGCTTCCCGATGAGCAGGGAGCCTGAGGCAGGGCTCAATCCCAGGACCCTGGGATCATGATCTCAGCTGAAGGCAGATGCTTAACCGACTGAGCCACCCAGGCACCCCTTGGAATTCTTATAAAAATAAAATAAAGGCATTTTTTTTTAAACTTCATAGCATGATCATTATTTTCTTTTTAGTACTTTGGTAAATTTGTTGTTGATGAAACATAATAATATAAATGTTCATAGTCATAGAAAATTTGTTTTAGGATTAAAAATCTGATAAGCAAATTTAGTATTAAGTTCTAGATTTTCATCAATATATAATTTTCAAATTTCATGAACTATCCAGCTGAGCTATTTTAATTAAATCATCTATTTATTTTTTAAAGATTTTATTTATTAATTCATGAGACAGAGAGAGAGAGAGGCAGAGGCAGAGGGAGAAGCAGGCTTCCCGCAGAGCAGGGAGCCCGACGTGGTACCTGATCCCAGGACCCTGGGATCATGACCTGAGCCGAAGGCAGACGCTTAACTGACTGAGCCACCCAGGCGTCCCTTAAATCATCTATTTTTAAAATAAGTATTATCGGGCGCCTGGGTGGCTCAGTTGGTTGGGCAACTGCCTTCGGCTCAGGTCGTGATCCCAGAGTCCCGGGATTGAGTCCCGCATTGGGCTCCCTGCTCGGCAGGGAGTCTGCTTCTCCCTCTGACCCTCTTCCCTCTCGTGCTCTCTATCTCTCATTCTCTCTCTCAAATAAATAAATAAAATCTTTAAAATAAAATAAGTATTATCTTTTTAAAATTTTTATTTCAGTATGTTAACATATAGTGTTAGTTTCAGGTGTACAATATAGTTTCAACAATTCTATACATTACTCAGTGTTCAAGATTAAGTGTACTCCTAATCCCCTTTACCTAGTTCCCCCATCCCTCCATCCACCTCCCCTCTGGAAACCATCTATTTGTTTCCTGTACTTGACTCTGGTTTTTGTTTTGGAGGGTTTTTTGGGTCTTTTTTTCCCTTTGTTCCTTTGTTTCTTAAATTCCACCTATAAGTGAAATCATTTGGTATTTTTCTTTGACTTATTTGGCTTACCATTATATTCTCTAGCTCCATCTATGTTGTTGCAAATGGCAAGATTTCATTCTTTTTTATGGCTGAATAATATTCCTCTGTGTGTGTGTGTGTGTGTGTGTGTGTGTGTGTGTGTGTGTGTGTGTATCTCTCACATCTTCTTTATCCATTAATCTATTGATGGCCACTAGGGCTGCTTCCATAATTTGGTTATTGTAAATAATGCTGCAAAAAACATAGGGGTGTGTATATCCTTTGGAATTAATGTTTTCATATTCTTTGGGTAAATACGCAGTAGTGGAATTACTGGATCATATAATAATTCTATTTTTAATTTTTTGAGGAATTTCCATATTGTCTTCCAACAGTTTGCATTCCCACCAACAGTGCACGAGGGTTCCTGTATCTCCACATCCTTGTCAGTACTTGTTTCTTGAGTTATTTTAGCCATTCTGATCAAGATGTAAGGTGATGGGACGTCTGGGTGGCTCAGTCGTTAAGCGTCTGCCTTCAACTCAGGTCATGATCCCAGGGTCCTGGAATCGAGCCCCGCATTGGGCTCCCTGCTCTGCGGGAAGCCTGCTTCTCCCTCTCCCACTCCCCCTGCTTGTGTTCCCTCTCTATGTCTCTCTCTGTTAAATAAATAAATAAAATTTAAAAAAAAAAGATGTGAGGTGATATCTCATTGTGGTTTTGATTTGCATTTCCCTGATGAAGGGTGATGTTGAGCATCTTATGTGTCTGTTGGCTATCTGTATGTCTTCTTTGGAGAAATGTCTGTTCATGTCTTCAATTTTTTAATTGGATTATTTGGGGTTTTTTTTATGTTGGGTTGTATCAGTTCCTTATATATTTTGGATACTAACCTTTATTGGATATATCATTTGCAAATATCTTTTCCCATCCAGTAAGTTGTCTTTTAGTTTTGTTGGGGCACCTGGGTGGCTCAGTTGGTTAAGCGACTGCCTTCGGCTCAGGTCATGATCCTGGAGTCCCGGGATCGAGTCCTATGTCAGGCTCCCTGCTCAGCAGGGAGTCTGCTTCTCCCTCTGACCCTCTTCCCTCTCGTGCTCTCTATCTCTCAATCTCTCTCTCTCAAATAAATAAAATCTTTAAAAAAAAAGGTTGTCCTTTAGTTTTGTTGATAGTTTACTACACAGAGCGCTTTTTATTTATTTTTTTAACTTTTTAAAAGATTTTATTAATTGAGAGAGAAAGAGCGAGAGAGAGCACAAGCAGGGTGAATGGCAGAGGGAGAAGCAGACTCCTTGCTAAGCAGGGCGCCCAATGCAGGAATCAATCCCGGGACTCTGGGATCATGACCTGAGCTGAAGGCAGACACTTAACCCACTGAGCCACCTAGGCACCATCTTATTATTATTTTTAAAGATTTTATTTATTTATTTGAGAGACAGCACAAGCAGGGGGAGGGACAGAGGGACAAGCAGACTTCCCGCTGACCTGCCACCCAGGCACCCCTATCTATTATTATTATTATTTTTTAAGATTTTATTTATTTAATTGACAGGGAGAGAGAGCACAACCAGGGGGAGCAGAAGAAGGAGAGGGAGAAGCAGGCTCTCCACCAAGCAGGGAGACCAATGCAGGGCTTGATCCCAGGACTCTGGGATCATGACCCAAGTTGAAGGCAGACGCTTAATGGATTAAGCCAGCCAGGTGCCCCACCCCAATTTATTTATTTTTTTAATTTTATTTTGAAGTAACCTCCATACTCAACATGGAGCTCAAACTCACAATCTTGAGATCAAGAGTCACACACTCTACCCACTGAGCCAGCCAGGAGCCCCAGAACCTTTTTATTTTGATGTAGTAAAAAACTTCTATTTTTTGTAAAATACCAAAGAAATGTACGTCCAATGTAGAAAAATTAGACGAAATATATAATAAATTAAACATATACATATTCATCCACCAGTAATAATCACTTAAATATATAATATCTTAAATCTTTATACATGTGTATTTACACACATGTAGACACACATTTAAAACGTGATAATAATGTAATTCTGGGGTGGCTGGCTTGCTCAGTCAGTATAGCATTCACCTCTTAACCTTGGGGTCATGAGTTCAAGCCCCACATTGGATGTAGGAATTACTACAAAATAAAAAACAAATTCAACATTATCTGGATGTACCCTTTTTTTTTTCTTAGAGAGAGAGAGAAGAGAGAGAGAACACAAACAGGGTGAGCTGCAGAGGGAGAAGAAGTGGACTCCCTACTGAGCAGGGAGCCCGATGTGGGACTCGATCCCAGGACATTGGGATCATGACCTAAGCCAAAGGCAGGTGCTTAACTGACTGAGCCACCCAGGCACCCCTGGATGTACCTTATTAATTAAAACAATCCTCTTAGACATTTAGGCTGTCTAACCTAATTTGCTATATGCTCCATTATTTGCTATATGAAATTGTAATAGCGAAAAATGCTTTGGTGAATGACCTTATAACTAAATATTTTTGTGTATCATTTTCATTATAGATAAATTCCTAAAATAGAATTATTAGGTCAGGGGCGCCTGGGTGGCTCAGTTGGTTAAGCGACTGCCTTCGGCTCAGGTCATGATCCTGGAGTCCCAGGATCGAGTCCCGCATCCGGCTCCCTGCTCAGCGGGGAGTCTGCTTCTCCCTCTGACCTTCCCCCTGCTCATGTACCCTCTCTCTCTCATTCTCTCTCTCAAATAAATAAATAAAATCTTTAAAAAAAAAAGAATTATTAGGTCAAAGGCTAAGGCTATTAATACAAATTGTCTTCCAGAAAAATTGTGTCAATTTGTAATGTCAGCCATTAGAATAAAAGTCCTATTTTCCTGACTGCTCAGGAGTATTAGACAATTATTAGACAATTAGAATATTCAATTATTGGATAATTTTCCCAACATTTAATGGACAAAAAGCATCCTCTCTGTTATTCTGGCTTGTTTCTTATATGACTTTTTCTTTTTTTCCTTTTTTTTTTTGGTTTTGTAACTTTATTTGACACAGCTGTCAGTTCTCATCCATATTGATTGTATAGATTTTTCAAAGTGGTGCCAGATTTTTGAAAATGGTTACCTATTTTGTATATAGGTAACCAACACATATAGCTTCTTTGATGAATCTTCATCCTCATTACATTTTTTTTCTTTATTTTTTAAAAAATTTATTTATTTGAGAGAGAGAGCATAAGCAGGGGCAGCAGGCAGAGGGAGAAGCAGGCTTCCCGCCGAGCAGGGAGCCTGAGGTGGGGCTTGATCCCAGGACCCTGGGATCGTGACCAGAGCCAAAGGCAGACGCTTAACTGACTGAGCCACCCAGGTGCCCCATGTAGGCTTTTAACACTACCTTTTAAACATGATAAATTTGGGTGCCTGGGTGGCTCAATCAGCTAAGCATCTGCCTTCGGCTCCGGTCATGATCTCAGGGTCCTGGGAATGACCCCTGCATTGAGCTCCCTGTTCAGTGGGGAGTCTGCTCCTCCTCCCTCTCCCTTTACCCCTCTCCTCTGTTCATGCCCTTTCTCTCAAATAAATAAATAAAATCTTAAAAATAAGTAAGTAACTAATTTTAAAAAGGAAAGTGATTTCCATTGTAGGAGCTCCTGGGTGGCTCAGTTGGTTAAGCATCTGACTCTTGATTTCTGCTCAGGTCATGATCTCAGGGTTGTGAATTCGAGCCCCTGAGTCAGGCTCCACTCTGGGCCTGGAGCCTGATTAAGATTTTCTCCCTCCAGGGGCGCCTGGGTGGCTCAGTTGGTTAAGCGACTGCCTTCAGCTCAGGTCATGATCCTGGAGTCCCGGGATCGAGTCCCGCATCGGACTCCCTGCTCAGCAGGGAGTCTCCTTCTCCCTCTGACCCTCCCCCCTCTCATGTGCTCTCTCTCTTTCTCATTCTTGCTCTCTCAAATGAATAAATAAATAAAATCTTAAAAAAAAAAAAAGATTTTCTCCCTCCCTCTCCCACATGGGTGCACTGTCTCACATAAGACAAAACAAAACAAAACAGTGATTTCCATTCTCTTGGCCTAATTTAACTTTTTAGTTTTAATTTTTTTTAGTCTGTTTAATTTTATTAGACCTGAGGTATCTTACCCCATTTACTTAGCAAATGCTACTGTAATTTTGCATCCATTTTTATCAGCCCAGACCTAAATCTGTACTAACTTTCAGAGCTTCCACGACTCCTTGAAAAAGTCTACATCAGTTTGCCATCCCTTGTACGGGAGGTGGAAAAGAATGTTCTTACGTTATTATCTAGGTATCTTTCATAGCATCTCTACCTGGATAATTATAACATTATCTGAGCTAAAAACCTACACAGCTAATATACAGGTAATACTTCAATGCAAACACATGCAACTCTTAGTTCTCCCTCGAGAATGACAAAAACTAAATTCCTTTAGTCAATGAAGGGAAAGTCAGTTTAAATAACATGTGAAGTAATGGAATTTAATTACTTTGGATCAAGATTAGCCTAATGATGGGCAGAACAGGTTTGACTGATGGAAGAAAAGGCTGATTTATGATTAGCGTATCTGTGGTACAGCTGTGATACTTTAAACCTTCCATTCTTTAGTTTGCCCATAGCAATAAAGACTATGTGCCAAGCACACCATATCAGGCGCCTTACAAATACTACCTTTAATCCTCACGTGCCAAACACCACCAACAATCCTACAAGGTAGAAGATGGGTATTATTATTATTACTGCTTTAAATTTGAGAATATTGAGGTTCAAAGTAGTTAAGTAACTTGACCAAATTCATGGTTTTCTGTATCACAGAGTAGGATTCGAAATGAAGTTTTCTGGCTCATCCCAGACATATGTTGCTTTCCTGTCATTTTGTTTCCTTATTAAACATTTGCTTAGTAATTGCTAAACTTAATTTATTTCAGAAATTCCATCTGTCAATTCCGCACTGCAGCCAGTTTGATTTGTGAGCTCTTTATCTGTGCTATTTGTTTTCAAGCTATTCATTTTCAAACTTCTAATGGTATTCAAACCAGCCAGGTATGGCAGTCAAGGCAGTGACTTTTCTAAATGGCTTCTTTTAAGCTGAATCTAAATTAATACAGTACAAAGGTGGTGTTCCTGAGACAAGGTTTGGCAATAACATTACATTTAAGTTATAGCAAATACCTTATTTTCCAGGTATTTATAAAACTACATGTTTTGAGGGGCGCCTAGGTGGCTCAATCATTAAGCGTCTGCCTTCGGCTCAGGTCATGATCCCAGGGCCCTGGGATGGAGCCCCACATGGGGCTGGGCTCCCTGCTCCGTGGGAACCCTGCTTCTCCCTCTCCCATTCCCCCTGCTTGTGTTCCCTTCCTCACTGTGTCTCTCTCTGTGGAATAAATAAATAAAATCTTAAAAAAAAAAAAAACTACATGTTTTGAAAGTTGACTTAATTTTTTTTACAGCTTGTGCTAAAGATTTTGCAAGGGAAATTTTTAGAAAATAAAATTAGGAGAGATTATCTACAAAACAATTCCATCTTTAATGGAATGTTTCACATTAAGAAGTGTAACGAAGAGAATCAAAAGGCTGACCATTTTAAGGTTTGATTGTGCTGACACACATAACTTGGTTAAAACTCAGCTTTTGCAGGGGTGCCTGGGTGGCTGAGTCGTAAAGCGTCTGCCTTCAGCTCAGGTCATGATCCCAGGATCCTGGGATCGAGCCCTGCAAAGGGCTCCCTGCTCCGTGGGAAGCCTGCTTCTCCCTCTCCCACTCCCCCTGCTTGTGTTCCTTCTCTCGCTGTCTCTCTCTCTGTCAAATAAATAAATAAAATAAAATCGTTTAATAAATAAAAAAACATAAAATCCAGATTTTGCTAGGATTTTCCCAATTCATCACTATCCATTTTATTTTTATAACTGCTATTAATTTTTACAACTCCTATTTTTTTCTCTTCCCTAATCTGGGATCACTTTGGTCTTGCCTATCCCATTTGCTCCCTTTGACTCCATTTCTTCTTCCCTTCTTACATGTTCCAAGTCTTCTAGTTGCCTTCTTACTGGCTTTAGGTGGCTTAACATGAAATAACTGTGAGTTAACAAAGTGGCAAATGATAAATTGGTAGAAAATGCGTATGTTCAGAAATCGGTAAAGGTACACAGGGCATCAGCTTAAAAGTTGCAAGACCATGAGTCAGACAGGAATTCGCAAGACATAAGTCAGACTGAGGAACGGGCATACCCTAATTGTACATCAGAGAATGGCGAAAAATAATGCCAACGATTACTGGAATGCTAAATTTGTGACCTAGTTTAACAATATTTTAGCCAGTTTATTTTGCCATGTTTTCATATATTTCTTTAAATTTAAAAAAATCAATCAAATCTTCCTAAAGAAAAACAAAACCTGTTAGCATTTGTCGAAAAGAAACAACAGGGGAGGGCGCCTGGGTGGCAAAGTTGGTTAAGTGTCTGCCTTCGGCTCAAGGTCATGATCCCAGAGCCCTGGGATCGAGCCCCCAGTTGGGCTCCCTGCTCAGTGGGGAGTCTGTCTGTCTGTCTCTCTCTCTCTCTGCGGCTCCCCCTGCTTGTGCTATGTCAAATAAATAAAATTTTTAAAATAATAATAAATAATAATAAAATCTTTAAAAAAAAAACAGGTTTAAAAAAAAAAAGAAAGAAACAACAGGCCCAAATGGAGTCACTTGTGCTAATCCCATATCACCAAACCAAGTCTTAATACCTAACCTTACTTAATACTTAATACTTAACTAAATGCAGTTTCAACCTTCTCCAGGAAGGTACCCACTCTTTCTCTCTTCCCCTTCTGGTTATAAAAGTCTTCCATTTTGTGCAGCTCCCCAGACCCATCTCCTTGCTAGATGGGATGCTGCCCAATGCATGAATTGTTGAAAAAGCCAATCCAATCCTCAAATTTTCTCAGTTGAATTTTGTTACACAAGAATATAAAAATCACCAAGTTTTGTTGGTGTTTTTCAATATTCCTAAAAACAACTTAATGATTTCAATGTAATTTTAAACCCTGGAATGTAAGCAGAGGATTCCTAATAATTTTGCACTCTGAAATCTTGGAAACTAATTAGTGACTTTAAATGTTTACTTATTGGGCGCCTGGGTGGCTCAGTTGGTTGAGCGACTGCCTTCGGCTCAGGTCATGATCCTGGAGTCCCGGGATCGAGTCCCACATCGGGCTTCCTGCTCAGCGTGGAGTCTGCTTCTCCCTCTGACCCTCTTCCCTCTCGTGCTTTCTATCTCTCATTCTCTCTCTCTCTCAAATAAATAAATAAAATCTTTAAAAAAAATAAATAAATGTTTACTTATTTTTGGAATGAAGGGGAGGTAAGAAATATTCTTCTGATAATCATATTTTACCCTTCACTCTAAGTATAAAACTATGAAGCCCTCTACAGGGCTAGAAGTAGACTTCTATAAACCCTAACTACAGAAAAAGATTATGGTGTCTTGCATTGTTCAAACTAAAATTAACATTACACTGTAAAATAAGTTTGAGGATATCCAACTAAGTTCTGATTTTCCTCACAATGACTACATTAATGCTTTTTCAAAATATCAAAAGTCCCTGCCTTGCTGGGGACTTAAGCATGGGTATAGTCTACCTGTCAAGTAATCCCGTACTAGCATTATTTTCCTGATTCGAACTTTTCTCATTTCAACTAATTCATTTTTTATTTTTAAACTATTTTTGACTTATGATCAAAACAGATCAAATTGTCAAAAGAACTTAGGAGTATGGACTCTAGAGTGAGCCTGATTGAGTTCAAATTAGACTCCACCACTAACTAGCTGTGTGACCTTGAGCAAATTACTTAACCTGGGTGTCAGCTTCAGAATCTATAAAATGGATTTCACAATAAGTCATTACCCAAATTAGGGTTTTATGGAGCTTAAGTGAGTTAATGTATGTAAATAAATGCTTAAAATAATTCCCAATGTATATAAATATTATATCTAAATGTTAGCTATTATTATTCTCCCAGTCTTTTTCGAGCTATTCATTTTTTGACCCTTTCTTTTGTGAACCAAATCATTTGTCTCCTCTTTTTACCCAAATTCTTCCATTCTCAATACTTCCTGCACATCAAGAATTCAAATAAAAAGAAAAAAAAATTTTTTAATAATATAAAAAGAAAAAGAAAAAAAACAATCAGAAGATTATTGGAGAGGAATATGTAACAAAGTGGGAACGTAGCTTATCTGCTAGTAATCACACTGACATATATATCAGTCATCCACATGGTGACTGGGATTTTTCAATTCATAAACCTAGTGTCTCCCATTTTGGCCCTTTTTTACTATTCTAACTAGCACTGCTTTACAGAGAGGCCAAAAAAGTCTTCCAAGTGCAAGTAAGGGAAATCAGAAACTACCTACCTCAAACAGTGGTGGTGATAGTTTTCTTCTTCCCCATTTTACAACCACAATCCAATACAGAAAGCAGTGTATCTTCACCTACCAGGAAGCAACGAGACTCAATCAAGTTGAGATGTGCCTGCAATTTTTGTGTATGTGCAAACTTCTCTTTTCCTCCCTTAGTCAAGAAACTGAGGACTTAATGATGAATCCAAACCGACTGAGATTGCTTTTTCCCTAGATTCTCACCCTCTTATCATCTCCACAGTATAGAATCCAGGAATTGTGGTAGCCCAAGAACATACTCTTTTTTTTTTTTTTAAGATTTTATTTATTTATTTGACAGAGAGAGAGAGAGACAGCGAGAGAGGGAACACAGCAGGGGGAGTGGAGAGGGAGAAGCAGGCTTCCCGCTGAGCAGGGAGCCTGATGCAGGGCTTGATCCCAGGACCCTGGGATCATGACCTGAGCCGAAGGCAGACGCCTAATGACTCAGCCACCCAGGCGCCCCTCTAGAACATACTTTAATCAGCAATTAGATTTTGGTGATTTGCAAAGGCTTTGAAGAGCTCAACATTACCTCATAATCACTGTATAAAATACAAAAATCCTATGATTGCAAATTATTTTTGTAACCACGATACCAAAGACAGATAATTCTTGGTCATTAAAACTTCAGAGATCATATTCTGAAAATACGGCAAATATGAATTTTTTATTCTGCTCCAGCAAGAAGCATAAAGAACTTCTTAACAAAGGAACTAACACTACAAGGCAGAGGCAGTAGAGGGAAGATGAAAGAGGACTTCAACCACTTCCATTTTGACCTCAGTCTGTACTTTCTAATTGCTTAAGTTCTTCTTTCCAGCTTATCTCTTAACTCAGGCAAAAGACCAAGTGGTTTAGACTTGCTGCAAAGCATCCTGTGAGCATCCTTCAAGCAATAACAACTGCCCTGAGCCAGCAAGACCCCGTGGGGTGGACCTCACAACAATGATCAACCTGAACTTTACTGCCCACCTGCATGTACCCACCGACCTTTGTCCCACATTTTCCTTATATCAACCTACAAGTATTTTCAGCTCTTTGAGACAGTCTTTGAGACTAATCCACTGTATTCCGGGTAACGGCCTCACAGAAATAAATTCCCTTCTTGTTTTACCACCATCCCCCTCTCTACCTTTGGATTTAATCCATAGTGAGTGGCTGAACCTGGCCTGTTTGGGAACCGCAAAGCCAGGCGCTCTTGCACCCGAGTCCCAGCTACAATTCTGGTGAGCCAGTCAGGAGCTTTACTTCTGATTTATCCAGCCCCCTCAGGATTCCCCAGTGTAGAGCAGTTAGCCATGGCAGCACCCCACAGCTCCCTGTTTGTTTCCCAAGCTAGTGGCTGTGATAGGTAGGAGTCAGCTACCTGTGGCTAGTTGACTCTAGACAGGGAGCTGCTGAAACCTGTTTCATTTCGAGGACTTTCTTTCTCGCTTGCCCAGAACTGGCACCAACAGCCTTAACTGCTTTTGATGAAACAGAGAAACACATCAGAAGTAACAAGCCCTAGAAATTTGGGTCCTGGTAAGTACCCCCTGATAAATGCATATGGACCGTGTATTTCTTTAGTTCCCTGCTGTTGGGTTCTTTTGAACCATTTGTCAGTTTTCATAGCCTATTTTTCAGGCTTGCATAGCCTGGAGTTGTGGCAGGGGCCACTGAAATTTGTGAAGGTACTGACGGAAAGAGGAACGATGAGAGGTAAACAGGAAGCTAGAATACATATTTGGCAGGATCTCTGTTGGAATTTGTGTGTATGTGAGTGTATGTACAAGATGGGAAGTACTATTTCTAAACCCTTTCAAAGGCCCCCTAGGGAGAATATTGGCTGACTGGTCTACTTTTAGTTACACACCTATAAGTGAGAAGAAAATGATACTTACGGTAACACCACCTGGCCTATGTATATGTTAAGCTCTGAGGAAAGATGGCCACTGAATGGCTCTCTTGAATTC
Source organism: Callorhinus ursinus (assembly GCF_003265705.2). Classification (NCBI taxonomy): domain Eukaryota; kingdom Metazoa; phylum Chordata; class Mammalia; order Carnivora; family Otariidae; genus Callorhinus; species Callorhinus ursinus. The sequence goes on along the minus strand of NW_027397093.1, from coordinate 16,292,838 downwards.
CTTCCTCCCAATCGGCTGCCTCCAAATAGGAGGTTTTGGTTTGGCTCTCTTAGCTTGTCTGGGAAGCCAACTGGTTCAGGTGAAGCTCTGACTTTTGGGGAGAACCAAAAACTAAGAAGCCATTTGGTTCAGTGAAACCCCTGACTTTTGGGGAAGAATGAGTACTAACAGAGGTACTCTTGGTTTCATTTAGTTATCATTTTGTTTCTTCTGTGTTCTTTCTGAACTTTTGCCTAGGAAGATAGGGAATACCCCTTCTGTTCCCAAAGAAAGTCCATTAGGACAGATTTTGAATAAATGGTGCAGAGGGCTGAAAAACAACCAGAGAAAAAAGCCTCGTTTACAAGATGGAAAGACAGGAGACAGGCATAAAGGAATGTTAGTCCAAACTTTCAGTCTCTCTGGCCTTGGCAGTGGCTCCCTTGCACCTCTGCCTCTGCCCCCTCTCCTCCAGCTCCTGCATACCACTGGCTAACCAGCTCCTGTTCCACCCCCAGCACCTCCAGCACCATGGGCTTCTGCTCCTCCTACCCTTGCTATCAAGAAGCAAAAGGTATCCCAAGCTGTTCAGCTACCTCCTTATGAGGTTCAAACTGAAGCACCTCCCAAGTCAACATGAAGGGGCCCAGAGGTTCCCCTGGACTTAAACCACCCACCTCAGATTTCCCCACAGGAGCCCCAGGTAAAACTGACAGTGGGGAACAAATTAATTGAAATAGACATGTCTTTAGAGATACCAGTATTAAATATAAGCTTTGATTCTACCAAGGTTTACTAAAAGGTCAAATAAATTCATGTTATCTCTGTTGCAGTTTGTCAGCAAAAAGATGATTGAAAATGGTCGATTTTGTCTATCTCAAAATTTTCATGGGTAATTGTTAAGAGCAAGTAGGATGAATAAATAAAATGGTACAAGGTATAGGAATATACTTTTGTTGAGGGAAAAGAACGTAATTTTGTCCTACAATGAGACTGTCCTACAAGAGACAATAGATTTCTCTTATTTAGAGAAAGAAAGCTTATGACTAAATTTGAATGTAAAAAGAAAGTTGTAAGTTTGTGAAGGGGAATCTTTGGAAAAGAATTTTATGCATGTTCAGGACTGACTAAGATTGGAATGAATGAATTTCTTTGTTTTTCTGGTGGGGAATGGGGAGGAGTCAAGGGGAAAGGGAGAGAGAGAATCTCAAGCTGGCTCCATGCCCAACACAGAGCCAGATGCAGGGCTAGATTCACAACCCTGAGATTACCACCTGCGCTGAAATCAAGAGTCAGAAGCTTAACCAACTGAGCAACCCAGGCACCCCATGGAATGAATGAGTTTTAAAAGTGCATTGGTAGCGGCACCTGGCTAGCTCAGTCAGTAAAGCATGCGACTCTTGATCTCAGGGTTCTGAGTTCAAGCCCCATATTGGGAATAGAGCTTACTTTAAAAAAATAAAATAAAAGTACATTGGTGTAAGACTGAGATTCGGCTTTTCTCTCTGTTAAAAAGAGTTTTCTTGGACTGTTGGTCTGGTCTTGATAAGAAATTGTAAAAAGGTTTTTTCCTTTTATCTGCCCAGAAAAACCAGTTTCTTTCTAAGATTTTATTGATTCATTTGAGAGAGAGAGAGAGCACACAGCAGGGAGAAGGGGCAGAGGGAGAGAGAGAAGCAGACTCCCCACTGAGGAGGGAGCCCGACAGACAGGATCAATCCCAGGACCCTGGGATCATGACCTGAGCTGAAGGCAGACGCCCAACTTACTGAACCACCCAGTGCCCCAAAAAACCAGTTTCTATATTTTGTCATTATCAGGTCTTTGATTACTTAGGAAAATTAAAACTTCTCAATATTAAAGGAGCTTAGTTTCACTAATAACTATACAACCTTCTATAGAATCTTTTATTGCCATCTTGGTTAAACAGGTAATTAAATACTTAGTTTTATAACAATTTGTAATCTTGTTAAGGCAACTGCTTTAAAACCTTCTGAGGTTTTTGGGGTGTCTGGCTGTTCAGTCAGAGGAGTGTTTGACTCTTGATCCCAGGGTTGGGAGTTTAAGCCTCACACTGAACGTAGAGATTACTTAAATTAAAAACAAAGCGGGGGATGCCTGGGTGTCAGTAAGGGTCCGACTTTTCTTTTTTGCTTAGGTCATGATCTCAGGGTCATGAGACTGAGCCCCATCTTGGACTTTGCACTCAACACAGAACCTGCTTGGGATTCTCTCTCCCACTCCCTCTGCCCCTCCCACTCAAACTCACACACACTCTGTCTCTAAAATAAATAATAAATATATTTAAAAACCCAAACAAACAACCTTCTGAGGTTTTTAACAAACTTCCCAAGATTCAAATTCTAAATGAAGTTGTTTTGACTAATTAGGCTTGTTTACTTGGCATGTTAGGTTACATGGGAAGCACTGTCAAACAAATGGTGATAACCTTCTTAGGTTATATTGTATGAGTAAACGCTATAACTGTTCTAGAAATTACATGAAATCCCTGAAGTTTTTGTTTGTTTGTTTGTTTTTAAAGATTTTTTTTAAACGATTTATTTACTGATTTGACAGAGAGAGCACACAAGCAGGGAGAGTGGCAGGCAGAGGGAGAAGCAGGCTCCCCATTGAGCAGGGAGCTGGACACAGGGCTCTATCCCAGGACCCTGGGATCATGACCTGAGCGAAGGCAGATGCTTAACCAACTGAGCCACCCAGGCATCCCTGAAATCCCTAAAGTTTTAACATGTCCTGGTATAAAGTCATCACTTGACATTCTAGTTACTGAAACGTTGTGTGTCACAGAAATAACTGCATTTCCTTGTCAACTGCACTATAATGAACTGTCATCCAGTCTTTAACCATGGCCATCTTTTAGTCTTTTGTTATTTATTTTAAGATTTTATTTATTTGGGTGCCTGGGTGGCTCAGTTGGTTAAGCAACTGCCTTCGGCTCAGGTCATGATCCTGGAGTCCCGGGATTGAGTCCCACATTGGGCTCCCTGCTCGGTGGGGAGTCTGGTTCTCCCTCTGACCCTCCCCCCCTCATGCTCTCTCTCATTCTCTCTCTCTCTCAAATAAATAAGATCTTTTTTAAAAAAATCTCTCTTTAAAAAAAAAAGATTTTATTTATTTATTTATTTGAGAGAAAGAGAGAGAGTACAAGCAGGGTATGGAGCAGAGGAAGAGGGAGAAGCAGACTCCCTGCTGAGAAGGGAGCCCAAAGTGGGGTTCAATCCCAGGACCCCTGGATCATGACCTGAGCTGAAGGCAGATGCTTAACCGACCAGGCACCCCTAGTCTTTTTTATTTATAATTATTGTTCTGATGCTCTTGAAAATGTGTTCCATCTTCAAGGAGATTCATGAAAAGGACTTTTTGACAAATACAGGTTTCTGACATCTTTAAAATCATAAAACTAAACTGGATAAGAATTTCCGGAACTGGGGGGTGGGAATGATGGGGTGGCTGGGTGATGGACATTGGGGAGGGTATATGCTACGGTGAGTGCTGTGAATTTTGTAAGACTGATGAATTACAGACCTGTACCCCTGAAACAAATAATACATTATATGTTAAATAAATTTTTTAAAAAAGTATTTCTGGAACTAATGGAAAAGCTGCATTCAATCAGAACAAGAATTAGTAATGTGGGCCTAAATGATTTGAGAAAGATGATTAATAGCTTTTATTACTCTTCTTTGAAACATTGCTGGTTCTAATGTTTGCTCTTCCAGATTTAAGGAAACTTTTTCTCAAGATATCTATGACTTACAGAAATATGATAAAATATTCCTTTGTGAACAAATTGAAACATTTATCTTTACTGCCTACCTGAACCCTCCAAAATTCAGAAACTTTCAGTGAGTATTCTTTCTTTCATGGCAATTTTAATTATTTGCATAAGTTCAATAAGAATCTGTTCCCCTTCTAACAGGACACCATTGGAAACATTGGTTACTTTGCCAAGACTTTGAGTGGAAGGTCATTAGAGAAAGACATGCATAGACTCAGATATGACCAGACAGCTTTAAAGCCCTAAGGTTGACTTTATGGAGCCAATAGAACCCCTTGGAAATGCTGGCCTGACATCTTGCTAACAGAGTTCCCAGCAATCTTACCAGGTGAGTAAAGAATGTCATTTCCTGGAAGATGCAGAAACCTCAGGATATTTGGGAGACTTTGAGAAGAGGAATTTACTTAAATTTGCAGGTATTTTAGGCAAATCTGATGGCAAGAATTTGGCTTGGCCTCTGGCCTTGCAAGGGTATTAAAAGTTTTGTCTAAAATTCCTTGTACGAAAAAAAATTCCTTATAGGGGCGACTGGCTGACTCAGTTGGAACAGCATGCAACTCTTGATGTCAGGGTTGTGAGTTTGAGCCCCACATTGGGTGTAGAGATTATATAAATAAGTAAATAAATAAATTTTAATATATATATAATAAAATTCCTTATCCAAAGTTCCAGCAAAGCAGATTTAAAAGAACTAATTCACTCACAATCACTGTTCTTGCTGTACTTATGTAAATAATTACGCCAAGTTTGTTAAAACTGGACTTGCTTTACAAATTGGTCTTCATTTGGCTATCTTTGATGGAATTGAGGGTGATTTTTTTTTTTAAGATTTTATTTATTTATTTGACAGCGAGAGACAGAACACAAGCAGGGGGAGTGGGAGAGAGAGAAGCAGGCTTCCCGTGGAGCAGGGAGCCCGATGCGGGACTGGATCTCAGGACCCTGGGACCATGACCTGAGCGGAAGGCGGAAGCTTGATGACTGAGCCACCCAGAGGCACCCAATGAGGGTGATTTTATTTTATTTTTTTACAGATTTTATTTATTTGACAGAGAGAGACACAGCGAGATAGGGAACACAAGCAGAGGGAGTGGGAGAGGGGGAAGCAGGCTTCCCTCTGAGCAGGGAGCCCGATGCGGGGCTCGATCCCAGGACCCTGGGATCATGACCTGAGCCAAAGGCAGAAGCTTAATGACTGAGCCACCCAGGCGCCCCACTTAGGGTGATTTTATTTTATTTTATTTTTTTACAGATTTTATTTATTTATTTGACAGAGAGAGACACAGGGAGAGAGGGAACACAAGCAGAGGGAGTGGGAGAGGGGGGAAGCAGGCTTCCCTCTGAGCAGGGAGCCCGACGCGGGGCTCGATTCCAGGACCCTGGGATCATGACCTGAGTCGAAGGCAGATGCTTAACGACTTGAGCCACCCAGGCGCCCCCAGTGAGGATGATTTCAAGGAGAAAAATTATGTTTCAATAACACACCTTTGAGGATGTTAGACTCCAGTTCTGATTAATTGTCCTTGAATGTTGATTGTTTGCCTAAGCTAGATATTTTGAGGTAAACTTCAGAGAAATTGCCACAAGAGCCCATGTATACATAGACAATCTTCGTGCCTGTTACTCTGTGAGAATAAAAAAGGACCCCATGGGCATAAGATTATTTGGACAGCTGGACAATGGAATGGACTCCCCAACAACTGTGTAACTCAACTATCACCTTGACCGATTCTATGGCTGGGATGGCAAAACTGCTCCTTAAAAGCCAGAGCAGGGGCACCTGGGTGGCACCGTAGGTTAAGAGTCTGACTCTGGTTTCGGCTCAAGTTATGATCTCAGAGTTATGAGATCGAGCCCTGTGTCAGGCTCTGTGCTCAGCATGGAGTCTGCTTGGGATTCTCTCCCCCTCTCCTTTTGCCACTTGTGCTCTCTCACAAATAAATAAATAAATCTGTAAAAAAATAAAAATAAAATAAAAGCCATAGCATACCCCACTCCATGGGGTTAGCTATGGATTTATGGAAACAGTCGATGGCCCCACCTTCATTACGACTGGATTGGACAATGCACTCAGCGATGCCCATATCTCCTGGGATGAGTCATCTACTTGCCAGCAGTTCCTCCTAATTACGATATTGTTAAAGCTAGACATCAGGCAAAGAGGGCTTCTTGGTGATTTTATCCCTTAGCCATATTTGTCCCAGGAGTCACCTCTACTGATGTAGAATTATAAGTAGAAGCTTTAGCCAAGCATAGAGCAGCCACTCTTAAACAGACCTGGCACGGAGTCACCCTCCTAAATGATCAAACCACATAGATTCAAAAAGTGGTCTTCCGAGGGGCACCCCAGGAGGACCTCAGATCTTTCAGAATATTTTCATAGCAATTCTTTGACCTTCAGCACAACTCAGAAAGAGAGGAAGTTGGGCAAACACAAGCTCCATTTTAACAAATGGAGAGTGAATTACGGAAGGTTTAAATGATCTGCCCATGGTCAATGTAATGTAATGGAAGCCAGCCAGGATCCAGGAAGTGTTCCGTACATTTGACCTCCCAGCCTTGAGCCAAAACACCAAACTGGAGTAGTCCACAGAAGGCAGCAAGCAGAACTCAGCTTATCACTTATAGTTCCTAACTCTTCCCTCTTTTTTCTCTTTATCCCATCACTCTGAGTTCCATTAAGAACTGGCAAACCAAGACTGATGTCAAACATACAGAAGGAAAGACCTTTCTTAAATACAAACCTTGATTCTTAGTCCCTAGGTTTTCCTTTTTCTAGTTGACTAAGGTTCCACATGTACTGGACTGTAGTTGTAGGATGAGGGAAAATGCTGAAGTTCAAAAAAGCTTTAAAATAAGCTCTGTTGGGGGGGTGCCTGGGTGGCTCAGTTGTTAAGCGTCTGCCTTCGGCTCAGGTCATGATCGCAGGGTCCTGGGATCGAGCCCCACATCGGGCTCCCTGCTCCGCGGGAAGCCTGCTTCTCCCTCTCCCACTCCCCCTGCTCGTGTTCCCTCTCTCGCTGTCTCTCTCTCTGTCAAAAAATAAAATCTTTAAAAAAAAATTATTATAATTTAGAAACTTATTAAAATTTCTCTTCCATAAAATGAAGATAATCATAGCATTTTCCACATAGTATTTTTCTATGGACTATGTGTCAAGTGCCTGAAGATAATGTCAAGTGCTCAGGTCTATCTACGGTACATAGTAAGTAATCAATACTTGTTAGCTAATGTTACTCACCAGTACTATCATGCCAGTATAACATACTGAAATATTTCTATACCAGTTGGCAAAGAGCTGTTGTTCCAACTCCCTAGCATCCCTCCCAAGACCCTGGTAGCCCTCTCCCCCTACCAAAACTCCCACCACCACTACCACCACATACTACTCATGCATCAATCACTAATGAGTTAACTGGAGACTTTCAGAACCTGTCCTATTTATTAGTACCTCTACAGTTGTATTGCTAAATATTTTGAATATTATTCCTGGTTATTTTTACTACTTACTGAACTTGGATCAGCCATCAAGTAGTCAAGAAAAGCTAAATAAACACTGGATAAGGCAAAACCATAAATGAGGACTATATATCTAGGTAGAAAGGTAAGGCTGAAGAGTCATTGGTTTCAGAGTCTGAAGCTGTATCTGGAAAGTCTCTAAGACCTGTCATCTAAGAACAAGCCTGTCATCTCAATAACCAGGAAGGTAGATGATTATCTATAGCCATAGTGTCTACAGCAACTATCCAAAGGTTTTTGTTTCCTTTTGGGGCCTACATGCTCAACATATCTGTCTCTACCACTCTCCCCGACTACACCACACATGTAGCTCTCAAGGGTTTTTAGATATCCTGATACATGGAATTTTTTTTTACCACTCCTTTATAGCTACATATTTAAATGACCTTTTGGTATGATAAACAAAACTGCAATGAACATTTCTGTTGCTAAATATCACTGTATACATCTTTACTTTCTCTCTTAAATAAAGTTACTGAGGGGGGTGGGGGGTAAATGGGTGACGGGCATTATGGAGGGCACGTGATGTAATGAGCACTGGGTATTATAAACAACTGATAAATCACTGAACTCTACCTCTGAAACTAATATATGTTAATTAAATTTAAATAAAATTTAAAAATAAAAATAAAATTACCGAATTTAGTATATGATAGAGGTGGTACTTAAAATCAGAAAAAAAGGCAAGTTATTGAGTAAACAATGTTGGCATAAATGACTAGTCATTTGGACAAAAATTTTATTCAATCCCTACTTCATTCTTTATATAAAAATAAATATTAAAGGGGAGCCTTGGTGGCTCAGTCATTAAGCGTCGGCCTTCGGCTCAGGTCATGATCCCAGAGTCCTGGGATTGAGCCCCACATCGGGCTCCCTCCTCCACAGGAAGCCTGCTTCTCCCTCTCCCATTCCCCCTGCTTGTGTTCCCTCTCTGTGTCTCTCTCTGTCAAATAAATAAAATCTTTAAAAAATAAATAAATAAAAATAAAAATAAAATTTTAGTAGAAAACATGATAAAATGTTTCTATCTTAGAACGAAGAAGGCATTTCTAAAAACAACACAAAATTTTGAAGGCACAACAAAAAGACTAACTCATTAGCTATGTAAAACTTCTGTGGGTGTGGGGGTATGGTGGTTGGGTGTGTGGGTGTATGGGAGAATTTTGGATGACTCTTCTTAAAAAATATTACAAGGTTAGGGCGCCTGGGTGGCTCAGATGGTTAAGCATCTGCCTTCAGCTCAGGTCATGATCCCAGGGTCCTGGGATCGAGTCCCACATTGGGCTCCCCTGCTTCTCCCTCTGCCTCTCTCTCTCTCTCTCTCTCTGTCTTTCATGAATAAATAAATAAAATCTTTAAAAAATATATATTACAAGGTTAAAAGACCAATCTAAAACTGATAAACTGTTAGCAATATCTGACAGAAAAAAAGCAATGTCCTAATTCCCAAATTCATAAAAATAATTTTTTATAGATTTTTTAAAGCAAAAATGAGTATTTAAAAAAAAAAGCAACTCAGACTGAAAATGAAAGAAACACAAATGGTCAATAAACATTGGAAAGCAGTCCCGTTTCCGTAGTGTAGTGGTTATCACGTTCACCTCACACAAACATTGGAAAGCTGATCAACCTTACTCATAATTAATTGCTAAATATTAAAAATTTGGTAAGACCCAGTATTGGTATGGTATCTAAGGGAAAAAGTCATTAAAAGCATTATGAAGATCAGCTTAACAATGCCTATCAAGGGCGCCTGGGTGGCTCAGTTGGTTAAGCGACTGCCTTTGGCTCAGGTCATGATCCTGCAGTCTCGGGATCGAGTCCCACATGGGGCTCCCTGCTCAGCAGGGAGTCTGCTTCTCCCTCTGACCCTCTTCCCTCTCATGCTCTCTATCTCTCATTCTCTCTCTCTCAAATAAATAAATAAAATCTTTAAAAAAAAAAACAATGCCTATCAAAATTTAAATGCACATATCCCTTTATAAAGTAATTTCCCTTCTCAAAATTTATTCTACAGATAAAATAACACAAGTACAATGTGTTACTTGTGAAACAAAAATTGAAAATATTCCAAATGCCAGTCAATAGGAGACTGGATTAAATAAATCATGATACATTCATAGATTAGAATATAACATCAGGTCTTTAGAAAAAATAAGAAAGAGCTATGTATTGATATAGAAAACAGTCTTGAGATCACTGTAAAACAAAGGTTCTGGGTGTCTGGGTGGCTGTTGGTTAAGCGTCTGCCTTTTATCGTTTTCTACTAAAATTTTATTTATTTTTATTTTTATTTATTTATTTTTTAAAGATTTTATTTATTCGACAGAGAGAGACACAGAGAGGGAACACAAGCAGGGGGAGTGGGAGAGGGAGAAGCAGGCTTCCCGCAGAGGAGGGAGCCTGATGTCGGGCTCAATCCCAGGACTCTGGGATCATGACCTGAGCCGAAGGCCGACGTTAAATGACTGAGCCACCCAGGCTCCCCTTTAATATTTATTTTTATATAAAAAATGAAGTAGGGATTGAATAAAATTTTTGTCCAAATGATTAGTCATTTATGCCAACATTGTTTACTCAATAACTTGCCTTTTTTTCTGATTTTAAGTACCACCTCTATCATATACTAAATTCAGTAATTTTATTTTTATCGATATCGAGCTCCTTGCTCAGTGGGGAGCCTGCTTCTCCCTCTCCCTC